>NC_053024.1:86678704-87007785 GCF_003073215.2 Triticum urartu
GATTTCAATGATGCTCACATAAAAGATAAGAATTGAAACATAAAGAGAGCATCATGAAGAATATGACTACAAAATTTAAGCCTAACCCACTTCCTATGCCTAGGGATTTTGTGAGTACACAACTTATGGGAACAAGAATCAACTAGCATAGGAAGGAAAAACAAGGATAACTTCAAACCTTTAAGCACATAGAGAGGAAACTTGATATTATTGCAACTCCTACAAGCATATATTCCTCCATCATAATAATTTTCAGTAGCACCATGAATGAATTCAACAACATAACCATCACATAAGGCATTCCTTTCATGATCTACAAGCATAGAAATTTTTTTACTCTCCACATAAGCAAAATTCTTCTCATTCGGAATATCGGGATCACTGGTTCCTAGAGTTGACACTTCTTACAAACCTTCTTTAGATGATAGTATTATTCATACTACAAAAGATATAAGTGAAGTTCATGGAGCATTCTACAATAATATAAACTAACCAATGTCCATGATCAAAATGTATAAGTGAAGCACACGAAGCATTCTATAAAACCATACTCAAAAGATTTAAGTGAAGCACAAAGAGCAATTCTATAAGATCATACTTAAAAGATATAAGTGAAGCACATGAAGTATTCTATAAATTGATGAAGGGACGTCTCGTAATATCATGGTTCTTAAAGAAAAATAAAAACACAAATGACACAAATCATGTGAACAAAACAAAAACCGAGGTGTACCGATAATTGTTGAAGAAGAAAGATGGGATGCCAACCGGCGCATCCCCAAGCTTAGATGCTTGACTATCCTTAGAATATTTACTTGGGGTGCCCTGGGCATCCCCAAGCTTGTGCTCTTGCCTCTCTTTATTCTTCTCATATTGATAGCTCCTCAATCTTCGGACACTTCATCCACACAAAACTTTAACAAAAACTTTGTGAGATCCGTTAGTATAATAAAGCAAATCACTCCCTTTAGGTAGTGTTTTGAACTCATTCTAAATTAATCTTGGTGTAATATCTACTGTATTCCAACTCATCCATGGTTCATACCCTCCGATACTACTCATAGATTCATCAAAATAAGCAAACAACACATAGAAAACAGAATCTGTCTAAAATAGGACAGTCTGTAGTAATCTGGAAGTTTAGTAAACTTCTGTGACACCAATAATTATGAAATATATTTGAAAATTGAGGAATTTATACGGAAGTAATGTGCAAAATGTTTCAGACCTATTTGACTTTCCACTAAAAAATGTAAAATCACGCGCTACAGCCAAAGTTTTTGTTTTTGTTCTGCACATAGTAAACAAGCAATCCAATCATCCTAAAACCAAAGCTTTGCACATTATTTTTATAATACAATGGATATATACAAGGGGATAATTATTTACAGAGAAACTTCCATGAAAAATTCTACATTGTTTCCGTGAGCATGAACACAAGTGCTCAAGGTCGACCCTCACTTCTTCCATGCATAACTTTCCAATCACTTCTCTTTTTGAAAAACTTTTTAGGCATGAGAGGCAAGTAATAATTTTTTTTGTATTTTCATTCTTTAATTTTTTTTGTATGTTTCACCCACAACTAAACAGAAACAAAAAAGGAAAAACAAAATCTACATAGTGAAGAAAGCAAACAGTCACACACCAGAATATCAACCCCACGCACAGACTAAGGCATAGCCTAGTGGTGTGAAGGGGCTGATGCCTTCCCACCCACCCAGGTTCAAGGCATGGTACTTGCAATTTGGGTTTGTTGCACCAATTATACTGTAGGGGGTTCCCTTACAGTCTTTCCATCAAAAAAATCAACCCCACGCTATTGCTCCCGGCAACGGTGCCAGAAAAGAGCTTGATAATTCCCAAGTGCAAGGAATCATCGTAGCAATTTCCAAAGGTGGAAGTGATAAGTATGGAGTGTCGAACCCACAAGGAGCTGAAGGTAAGATCAATATTCTCTCAAGCCCTATCTGCCACTGATACCACTCTACGTACACCGAACGTTTGCTTCCAACTAGCAACGAGAAAAAAACTATGTTGTGGGTATGAAGAGGATAACTTTGTATGATATCGGAGAGATAAAATATAAAAGTAGGTGTTGTTATCATGAAGTTAGAATGTATTACTAAATATAATAAATAGCGAGTGTTGAATAATGGTGGATCGGTGTGCGGAATTGTCCTAGGCAATCGTTAAAAAAACCGGTAATCACTATTGCAGTTTCATATGAGGGAGAGGCATAAGCTAACATACTTTCTCTACTTGGATCATATGCACTTATGATTGGAACTCTAGCAAGCATCCGCAAAAACTATAGATCATTAAGGTAAAACCCAACCATAGCATTAAAGCATCAAGTCCTCTTTATCCCATACGTAACAACCTCCTTACTCGGGTTTGTGTTTCAGTCACTCACCAACCCACCATAAGCGAATCATAAATGTATTGCAACACCCTACAGCGGGAACACCTCACGCTTGCGCGGCACGGAGGGCACCATAGGACAACACCAAAGTAAAACATACAACTCATACCAATCTAGATCATAAATCAACCCAAAGACAAAGGATAACTACTCAAAACATCATAGGATGGTAACACATCATTGGATCATAATATGTGGCAATAAGCACCATGTTCAAGAAGGGATTACAACGGGGTGCGGGAGAGTGGACCGCGTAAAAGAGATGAGGGTGATGATGATGATGATGGTGTTGTTGATGAAGACGATCACCGCGGCGATGTTTCCCCTCCCGATGGCACCCCGGTGACACTGAGAGAGAGGAGGAGAGGTTCTCTCCCTTGTGCTTCCTCCTCCATGTCCTCCCCCCTAGATGGGGAGAGGTTCTCCCTATGGTCCTTGGCCTTCATGGTGATGATGGCCCCTCCGGGATCCTCCTCCATGCCCTCCGGTGCTGATGGCCCCCTCCGGCAGGGTGCCAGAGAGGGCCTAGATTGGTTTTCGGTGGCTACGGAGGCTTCTCGCGGCGGAACTCCCGATCTAGGTTAATTTTCCGAGGTTTCTGTATTTATAGGAATTTTTTGCGTCGGTCTCACGTCAAGGAGGTGCCCGAGGCGTCCACGAGGCAGGGGCCCAAGCCCAGGGGGGTGGGCGCGCCCCCCCACCCTTGAGGACAGCCCGGGACTCTTTTGGCCCAACTCTTTTACTCCGGGGTCTTCTTTTGGTCCATAAAAAATCGTCAAAAATTGGCACGTCAACTAGACTCCGTTTGATATTCCTTTTCTATAAAACTAAAAAACAAGTCAAAAACAGAAACTAGCACTGGGCTCTAGGTTAATAGGTTAGTCCCAAAAACCATATAAAATAGCATATAAATGCATATAAAACATCCAAGGTTGATAATATAATAGCATGAATACTTCATAAATTATAGATACGTTGGAGACGTATCAGTGTTGAACCTAAATAAATGTTATTTGGTGTTTGTGTTAAGCATGAATATGATTTGATCATGTCAATTGCAATACGGTTATTCATTTAATGTCAGAGAATAATTATTGTTCTGTTTATATGAATAAAACCTTCAATGTTCATACACCCAAGGTGAATGGTTTATTGAATCTCGATCGTAGTGATACACATATTCATAATATTGAAGCCAAAAGATGCAAAGTTAATAATGATAGTGAAACTTATTTGTGGCACTGTCGTTTAGGTCATATTGGTGTAAAGCGCATGAAGAAAATCCATGTTGATGTGCTTTTGGAATCACTTGATTATGAATCAGTTGATGCTTGCGAACCATGCCTTATGGGCAGGATGACTAAGACTCCGTTCTCCGGAACAAAGGAGTGAGCAATAGGCTTGTTGCACATAATACATACTGATGTATGCAGTCCGATGAGTGTTGAGGCTCGCGGAAGGTATCGTTATTTTCTGACCTTCACAAATGATTTGAGAAAATATGGGTATATCTACTTGATGAAAGATAAATCTGAAACATTTGAAAAGTTCAAATAATTTCAGAGTGAAGTGGAAAATCATCGTAACAATGAAATAAAGTTTCTATTATCTGATCGTGGAGGAGAATATTTGAGTTACGAGTTTGGTCTTCATTTGAAACAATGCAGAATAGTTTTGAAACTCACGCCACCTGGAACACCACAGCGTAATGGTGTGTCCGAACATCGTAACCGTACATTATTAGATAAATGGTGCAATCTATGATGTCTCTTACTGATTTACCACTATTGTTTTGGGGTTATGCATTATATACAGCTGCATTCACGTTAAATAGGGCACCATCTAAATTTGTTGAGACGACACCATATGAACAGTGGTTTGGCAAGAAACCAAAGTTGTCGTTTGTTAAAGTTTGGGGTTCCGATGCTTATGTGAAAAAAATTCATCCTGATAAGCTCAAACCCAAATCGGAGAAATGTGTCTTCATAGGATACCCAAAGGAGATAGTTTGGTACACCTTCTATCATAGATCCGAAGGCAAGACATTCGTTGCTAATAATGGATCCTTTCTAGAGAAGGAGTTTCTCTCGAAAGAAGTGAGTGGGAGGAAAGTAGAACTTGATGAGGTAACTGTACCTGCTCCCTTATTGGAAAGTAGTTCATCACAGAAATCTGTTCCTGTGACTCCTACACCTATTAGTGAGGAAGCTAATGATGATGATCATGTAACTTCAGATAAAGTTACTACTGAACCTCGTAGGTCAACTAGAGTGAGATCTACACCAAAGTGGTACGGTAATCCTATTCTGGAGGTCATGTTACTTGACCATGATGAACCTACGAACTATGAGGAAGCCATGATGAGCCCTGATTCCGTGAAATGGCTTGAGGCCATGAAATTTGAGATGGATCAATGTATGGGAACAAAGTGTGGACTTTGGTTGACTTGCCCGATGATTGGCAATTGATACGTCTCCAACGTATCTATAATTTTTGATTGCTCCATGCTATTATATTATCTATTTTGGATGTTAATGGGCTTATTTTTACACTTCTATATTATTTTTGGACTAACCTATTAACCGGAGGCCCAACCCAAATTGCTGTTTTTTGCCTATTTTAGTGTTTCACCGAAAAGGAATATCAAACGGAGTCCAAATGGAATGAAAGCTTCGGGAGCGTTATTTTTGGAACAAACGTGATCCAGGAGACTTGGAGTGGACGTCAAGAAACAATCAAGGAGGCCACGAGGCAGGGGGGCATGCCCACCCCCTAGGCGCGCCCTCCACACTCGTGGGCCCCTCGTTGCTCCACCGACCTACTTCTTCCTCCTATATATATCCATATACCCCACAAACATCCAGGAGCACCACAAAACCCTATTTCCACCGCCGCAACCTTCTCTACCCAAGAGATCCCATCTATGGCCCTGACGAAGCTATGTACCTAGGGTAGGGTCATGGATCTGTCTAAGATACCCTCCCCAAGGACATCTCTAAAAGAACCAGAAGCAGTCGAAGAGAGATCATCATCCACTCGACCATGAAGTTATGTTCCACTTGACAGCTTTGAAGACACTCGACCATGCGAACAACCACTCGACCACCAGAAGATGTGAAGCCACTCACTCCACAATGGTCAGGATTTAAGTCATAGCTTTAATAATCATTTATAGCATTTTACTCCGGACGTTACCAGTAACGCTCCTCCTTTATGAACATTGAACCCTGAGTAACGGAGGGGAGCTGGGGTCCTGGCGCACTCTATATAAGCCACCCCCTCCTCTGGGACAAGGGGTCACACCTTTTGTAATTCACACGCATATATCCAGTCGACCGAGTCCGGGCTCCGAGACGTAGGGCTATTACTTCCTCCGAGAAGGGCCTGACCTCATAAAACTCGCGTGTACAACTCCTCCATAGCTAGGATCTTGCCTCTACATTCCTACCCCCTATTCTACTGTCAGGCTTAGAACCACGACAGTTGGCGCCCACCGTGGGGCGGGTGTCTTAGCGATTTTTTAGAGAAGTTGCAAGTTTTCCGATCCCCGTCATCATGGTCTCATGCAAGTTCTTTTCCATAAGCACGTATGACTATGTTCAGAATACATGCCTACATTATATCAATGAACTGGAGCTAGTTCTGTGTCACCCTAGGCTATGACTGTTACATGATGAACCGCATCCGGCATAATTCTCCATCGCCGATCCATTGCCTACGAGCTTTCCATATATTGTTCTTCGCTTATTTACTTTTCCATTGCTATTGCTATCATCACTACAAAATACCAAATATATTACTTTTACTACTGTTACCTTTTGCTATCGTTATCACCACTATCATATTACTTTGCTACTAAACACTTTGCTGCAGATATTAAGTTTCCAGGTGTGGTTGAATTGACAACTCAGCTGCTAATATTTGAGAATATTCTTTGGCTCCCCTTGTGTCGAATCAATAAATTTGGTTTGAATACTCTACCCTTGAAAACTATTGTGATCCCCTATACTTGTGGGTTATCAAGACTATTTTCTGGCGCCGTTTCCGGGGAGCATAGCTCTATTTTTTGAGTCACTTGGGATATATATCTGCTTATCATTATGAAGAACTTGAGGGATCCAAAAACCAAGATCTATCTCTCAACTACGAGGGGAGGTAAGGAACTGCCATCTAGCTCTGCACTTGATTCACCTTCTGTTTTGAGTAAGCTTGCGACACCTACACCTGCTTCTGCTATTCGTTCCGATATGTCACATGTTATTGATGATGCCACTTCTACTATGCATGATACTTATGATGAAACTACCTCTATGCCTGATACTACTATGCCAGTTAGTGATTTTCTTGATGAACAACTTGCTAGGGCTAGAGAAATTGAAAATATTGAATCTGATGATACTGATGAAAGTGATGATGAAGAACCACTTGCCATTCCTAAGGGTTATGTTTTTGATCAAGATGCTTCTTTAGCCATTTTAGCTTGCAAAAATAGAACTGAACTTAAAAAATTATTAGCTAAATGGAGTAAGCAATCTCTAAATGCTAGAATGAAACCTGACCCTGCTTTTGCTACTTCACCTATCTTTGTTACTGATAAGGATTATGAATTCTCTGTTGATCCTGATATAATTACCTTTATTGAATCTGATCCTTTTCATGGTTATGAATCTGAAACTATTGTGGCACATCTTACTAAATTGAACGATATAGCCACCCTATTCACTAAAGATGAGAGAACTTTCTACTCTTACATCCTTAAAATATTTCCGTTCTCATTAAAGGGTGATGCTAAGATATGGTTTAATTCTCTTGATCCTGGTTGTGTGCGTAGTTCCCAGGATATGATTTATTACTTCTCTGCTAAATATTTCCCTGCTCATAAGAAACAAGCTGCTTTAAGGGATATATATAATTTCGTGCAAATTGAAGAAGAGAGTCTCCCACAGCTTGGGGGAGGTTTCTCCAATTACTTAATGCTTTGCCTGATCATCCTCTCAAGAAAAATGAAATACTTGATATCTTTTATAATGGACTAACCGACTCCTCCAAAGATTACCTGGATAGTTGTGCTAGTTCTGTTTTCAGGGAAAGAACACCGGATGAAGCTAAAATTCTATTCAATAATATGTTGACAAATGAAAATAATTGGACACCTTCGGAGCCAATTCCTGAGCCAATGAAGAAGAGGGATATTCTATTTCTCAGTCCTGAAGATATGCAAGAGGCAAAGAAATCTATGAAAGAAAAGGGTATTAAAGCTGGAGATGTTAAGAATTTACCTCGTATTGAATAAATACATGATCATAATTTACCGCCTGTTGAAGAAACATATAATCCAAATCCTTTACCTATTGAAGAAACTCATGGTCTTGATAACCCGACACAGGTAGTAAAGGTAAATTCTCTCTATAGATATGATAAAGTTGTAATCCTATTTACTAAGTTTGCTAGCCCATGATTAGATGAGTTTGATAAATTTATGGCTAAGCAAGAAGATTTTAATTATTATTTTGGTAGACAATTAAAATACAATTCAAATATGCTTGGACACTTGGGTGATTATATGGCAAATGTTAAAGGTGAACTTAAACTTATTAGTAAACATGCTTTTATGGTTACCACTCAAGTAGAACAAGTACTTAAAGCTCAAAATGATTTGCTCCATGAATTGAATAATAAGAATAATGATAATTCTTTTAGAGCGGCTACTAGAACGGGTAGAATGACTCAGGAACCTTTGTATCCTGAAGGCCACCCTAAGAGAATTGAGCAAGATTCTCAGAGAAATAATATAGATGCACCTAGTTCTTCTAAAAAGAAGAAAAAGAAAAATGATAGGACTTTGCATGCTCCTAGTGATCCTATTGTTGAAACACCTGAGAATCCAAATGATATTTCTATTTCTGATGTTGAAACACAACCTAGTAATGAAACTGAAACTAGTGATAATGTCAATAATAATGTTCATGATGATGCTCAACCTAGTAATGATAATGATATAGAAATTGAACCTACTGCTGATCTTGATAACCCACAATCAAAGAATCAATGTTATGATAAGAAAGACTTTGTTGCTAGGAAACATGGTAGAGAAAGAGAGCCATGGGTTCAGAAACCCATGCCTTTTCCTCCCAAACCATCCAAGAAAAAGGATGATGAGGATTTTGAGCGCGTTGCTGAAATGATTAGACCTATCTTTTTGCGTATGCGATTAACTGATATGCTCAAAACAAATCCTTATGCTAAGTACATGAAAGATATTATTACAAATAAAAGAAAGATACCGAAACCTGAAATTTCCACCATGCTTGCTAATTATACTTTTAAGGGTGGAATACCAAAGAAACCTGCAGATCCAGGAGTACCCACTATACCATGCTCCATTAAAAGAAACTATGTTAAAACTGCTTTATGTGATCTTGGAGCCGGTGTTAGTGTTATGCCTCTCTCTTTATATAGTAGACTTGATTTGAATAAGTTGACACCTACTGAAATATCTTTGCAAATGGCTGATAAATCAACTGCTATACCTGTCGGTATTTGTGAGGATGTGCCTGTTGTAGTTGCAAATGTTACTATTTTAACAGACTTTGTTATTCTTGATATTCCCGAGGACGATAGTATGTCTATTATTCTTGGAACACCCTTTTTGAATACTGCAGGGGCTGTTATTGATTGCACTAAAGGCAATATCACTTTTCATGTTAATGGTAATGAGCACACGGTACACTTTCCAAGGAAACAACCTCAAGTTCATAGTATCAACTCTATTGGAAAAATTCCATCGATTATATTTGGAGGTTTTGAATTTCCTCTTCCTACTGTCAAGAAGAAATATGATATTCTTGTTATCGGGGATGTGCATATCCCCGTTGATGTAACATAGTGTTATTCAAAATTTCTCCAGTTCCATGTTATGCGGAATGAGTTCGTTAACAAGACTTGATCAACCTTGTTAGTGGATTCCTTTTGATGACCATGAGATGGATGAAACTAGAAGGCGCAACCTTTTGTACCCCACTTTTACTTTCTGTTATTTATATTAAATAAAATAAAAATAAATATTTGTCTGTCTGTTATCTGATTATCCGCGCAATATAAAAATACCTCGAAAATAAAAGTTCTCCAAATGCCCAAAAAATTAAATATGATTTTTTCTAGAATATTTGAGGATTTATGGAACTGAGAACACACCAGGGGGGCAACCACCTGGCCACGAGGGTGGAGGGCGCGCCCACCCCTCTAGGGCGCTCCCCCTGCCTCGTGGGCCCATGGTGGCCCTCCTCCACTTATCCTTTCACCCAAACACTCCTTCTTCCTCCCCCAAACACGAATAACCAGCTCAAACCCGAGTCCAAGCTTGTTTTGCTGCCATTTTCGATCTCCTTGCTCAAAGCACCTCTCACAAAACTGCTTGGGTAGATTGTTCCTTGGTATGTGACTCCCCCATTGGTCCAATTAGTTTTTGTTCTAGTGCTTTATTCATTGCAATTTTTTGCTGCTTAGGTGACCCTGTTCTTGAGCTTGCATGTCAAATTTATATGGTCAAAAGTAGTTTTGATGCACGATATAGGCTCTAGGCACTTGTAGGAGTAGTTACTATCAATATTATTGAGTTTGGCTTACTTTTATTTTGAAGTTACTAAAAATTTCAGAATTTTTCAGAAAATGATGAGGAGACTCTTGAGGGGCTCATCGAGCCAAAGCTCGAAGGAAAAGGCACCGAAGCCTAAGTATAATCTGCCTCGCACCGCGGAGGTTCGGGCGTGTGAATGGCCTTCCGAGGATTTCTTAAGAGCAGCCGGGATTTATGAAGATTTTCATGAATTGGCTCAGACTGCAGGCCTTACCGCTTTCCTCCACGACCAATGCGATCAATATCTCTTGCTCACAAATATCTTTGTGCAAAACTTTCATTTCCATTCTAGGAGCTCACCACCTACGGTGGAGTTTTATTTATATGATGAGCATAAGGAGATGTCACTTTATGATTCTGTCGTGTCTGTTTACTCCCTTTTGAGGGCAATACTGAAGAACCACATCGTGATGATGTGGAGGGATTTATTGACAAAATCATTGTAGGGGAAACAAGGAAGGTTTTCGATGCACGAATCACTAGCATACACTTTCCTGTTTTACGTTAATTTGCATTATTTGCTAGTCGTTGCTTAATTGGTCGCGGAAACTGTGGAAACCTGAGTATCCCTGATATAATTATTTTGCACCACGGTTTATACGGCGATAACTCTTTTAGTATGGGCGGCATTATTGCCAAATGGTTAAGTCTGAACCATATCAAGGGCCCCATCTTTGGAGGCATCTATGCTACACGCCTAGCTGCACATTTTAACATACCTATTAGGCATTATGAGAAGGAAGAAAAGGTGCTGCCTTGTGTTTATTTAGATTATAAAAGTATGGTGGCGCATGATTTTATTGTTAAGAATAGGGAAGGAGAGCTTAAATATCAATTGTTCTTTAATAAACGTCATCCTGAGACTATTACCTTGCCTTCTCCTTCTTTGTTTGATTTGACTGTAGGCACGTACCTTGTTCCGTTGATGGCTATTCACGCCTACCGGAACCCTGCACCAGCCGAGGAGCTAGAGCCGAAACCACAATTTGATCCTTTAAGACAGTCTAATTATCAGTGGGATCCGGAGATGATTGTCAGCCAGTGGCAATCGGAGTCTTCCTCTTCTGCATCATAGTATGACCCCAACTATTATTATAGATATCAGCCACGCCAGCCGTGGCCATAGACCAACTTAGGCCAAAAGCCTAAGCTTGGGGGAGTACGTATTTCTCACCGACATTACATTTATGCTCACACACTCATTGCTAGATGTCGGTGCTTATACTTTTTCATTGTATCATCCATGCTAGCTTATTTTTCCTTTTTATGCTTTCCTCTTGTGTGTTTAATAAACCTTAAGAAAAACAAAAAAATAGTTGTAGCTTTTAATTAGTTTACTTTCCATGCTTGTGGTAGTAATTAAAAAGAAAACCCAAAAAGATTTCATGTTCTTCTTTTGCCTGTTGGGAGCTTTCCCGTGTAAATAGTTTTATTTCTTTCCTTTTCTTTGGGGTCGATAGGAGAAGACCATAATTAAATTGTTGAAGTGGCTCTTATATGCATTATTGTTGATCTGACAAAAGAGCCCATATTGCCTTGTCTTCTCCTGTTTATTGAATGTGTGCAGCTTCCAGCTTAGTCCAATGCACGTGCACTATTATTATTATTCACATCGTTCGATCGTGCAATTGAAGGGCAATTATGATGATATGTGATGGACTGGCTGAGATGAGAAAAGCCGGTATGAACTCGACCTCTTTTGTTTTTGTAAATATGATTAGTTCATCGTTCCTGATTCAGCCTATTATGAATAAACATGTTTGCAATGACAACTAGAGATCATAGTTTCTTGTGCCATGCTTGATTAGCTATGAGTTATAATGGTTTACCTTCCGTGCCAACATGCTATTAAAATGGTTATGATGTGGTATGATAGGGTGGTATCATCCTCTGAATGATTTAAGTGACTTGACTTGGCGCATGTCCACGCATGTAGTTGAAACAAAATCAACATAGCCTTCACGATATTTATGTTCATGGTGGATTATATCCTACTCATGCTTACATTCGTTGTTGATTAATTTTAATGCATGTTCATGACTGTTGTCGCTCTCTAGCTGGTCGCTTCCCAGTCTTTTGCTAGCCTTCACCTGTACTAAGCGGCAATACTTCTTGTGCATCGAATCCCTTAAACCCCAAAGTTATTCTACATGAGTCCACTATACCTACCTATATATGGTATCTACCTGCCGTTCCAAGTAAATTTGTATGTGCCAAACTCTAAACTTTCAAATAAATATCCTGTTTTGTATGCTCGAATAGCTCATGTATCAACTGGGGCTGTCTGTGTCTTCCATGTTAGGCGGGTTATTCTCAAGAGGAGTGGACTCCGCTCCTCACTCACGAGATAAATGGCTGGTCACCGGGATGCCCAGTCCCATGCTTTATGCAAACTAAACCAAAATAATTGCAAACAAAACTCCCCCTGGGACTCTTGTTAGTTGGAGGCACTCATTGTTTCGAGAAAGCCATGGATTGATGCTTGTGGTGGAAGGGGGAGTATAAACTTTACCATTCTGTTTGGGAACCGCCTATAATGTGTGTAGCATGGAAGATATCGCCATCTCTTGGTTGTTATTTTGACAATGAAAGTATACCGCTCAAAATATTATTCACCTCTGTTTCAAAACCGAGCTCTGACACCTCTACAAATCCCCGCTTCCCTCTGCGAAGGGCCTATCTATTTACTTTTATGTAGAGTCATCATCCTCTTATTAAAAAGCACTAGTTGGAGAGCACCGCTGTCATTTGCATTCATTACTGTTAGTTTACATTGAGTGTGACTTGATTGGATCTCTTTTACCATGAATTACAATGTATAGTCAGTCCTTGGTCTTTAAAGGTGCTCTGCATTTATGTTTTGCCGTCTCAGAGAGGGCTAGCGAGATACCATCCTGTTATATCATATTATGGTTGTTTTGAGAAAGTGTTGTCATCCGAGTTTTATTATTATGGCTCGCTAGTTGATTATGCTGTTCATATGAGTAAACTTGAGATCTATGCGTTATTGCAAATGTGGTTAGTTATAATCTTTGCTGAAAACTTGAATGCTCGCTTTACATATTTACAACAACAAGAGCAAACATAATTTGTAAAAGTTTTTCTTTATCACTTTCAGTTTGTCAACTGAATTTCTTGAGGACAAGCAAATGTTTAAGCTTGGGGGAGTTGATACATCTCCAACGTATCTACTTTTCCCAACAATTTTGCCCTTGTTTTGGACTCTAACTTGCATGATTTGATTAGAACTAACCCGGATTGACGTTGTTTTCAGCAGAATTGCCATGGTGTTATTTATGTGCAGGAGCAAACGTTCTCAGAATGACCTGAAACTTCACGGAGACACTTTTCATAAAATAAGAAAAATACCTGCCAAAGATGAAGGCCAGGGGGACCACCACCTTGCCACGAGGGTGGGGGGCGTGCCTGCCCCCCTAGGGCGCGCCCCCTACCTTGTGGGCCCCCTGTTGCCTCTGCGACTCCAACTCCACCTCCATATATTGAGTTTCGGGGAGAAAAAAATCAGAGAAAAGAAATCATCGCGTTTTACGATACAGAGCCACCGCCAAGCCCTAAAACCACTCGGGAGGGCTGATCTGGAGTCCGTTCGGGGCTCCGGAGAGGGGAATCCGTCGCCATCGTCATCATCAACCATCCTCCATCACCAATTTCATGATGCTCACTGTCGTGCGTGAGTGATTCCATCGTAGGCTTGCTGGACGGTGATGGGTTGGATGGGATCTATCATGTAATCAAGTTAGTTTTGTTAGGGTTTGATCCCTGGTGTCCACTATGTTCTGAGATTGATGTTGTTATGACTTTGCTATGCTTAATGCTTGTCAATAGGTCCCGAGTGCCATGATTTCAGATCTGAACCTATTATGTTTTCATCAATATATGAGTGTTCTTGATCCTATCTTGCAAGTCTATAGTCACCTATTATGTGTTATGATCTGTTAACCCCGAAGTGACAATAATCAGGATACTTACCGGTGATGACCGTAGTTTGAGGAGTTCATGTATTCACTATGTGTTAATGCTTTGTTCCGGTTCTCTATTAAAAGGAGACCTTAATATCCCTTAGTTTCCGTAAGGACCCCGCTGCCACGGGAGGGTAGGACAAAAGAAGTCATGCAAGTTCTTTTCCATAAGCACGTATGACTATGTTCGGAATACATGCCTACATTATATCAATGAACTGGAGCTAGTTTTGTGTCACCCTAGGTTTTGACTGTTACATGATGAACCGCATCCGGCATAATTCTCCATCACCGATCCATTGCCTATGAGCTTTTCATATATTGTTCTTCGCTTATTTACTTTTCCATTGCTATTGCTATCATCACTACAAAATACCAAAAATATTACTTTTACTACTGTTACCTTTTGCTACTGTTATCACCACTATCATATTACTTTGCAAATAAACACTTTCCTGCAAATATTAAGTTTCCAGGTGTGGTTGAATTGACAACACAGGTGTTAATACTTGAGAATATTCTTTGGCTCCCCTTGTGTCGAATCAATAAATTTGGGTTGAATACTCTACCCTCAAAAATTGTTGCGATCCCCTATACTTGTGGGTTATCAATGCGTAACTACTATGCGTCTCCCGTTCGAAAGGGTTACATCTATAAATATGCATGCATTTGCATATTTATAATCGTGATTCTTTCAAATTGTCCAACGTTATCCATGGACAGCCCGAGTATGTGTAGATTGGGTTCGTTTTCCCATATGCTCTACTCCGGATCCGATGCAGAATTTCGTCAGTGCCTCCCCGTTGTTCTCCGGGTACACATCCTCTCTGCTTATTGCCGAGACGTGTATCAAGAGAACAGCGGGGAGGTGCTACCAAAATTTTGTGTTGGATCCAGAGCAGAGCATGGGAAAACGAACCCAATCTTCACATACTCGGGTGGGATTAGGACCTATCTTTACCTATTAGCGTGTAGGTTGCATGGACGTAATAAAACTGACAAACTCCATTAACTAATGGATATGCATGGTTTGCTTAATTATGTATATATTTCTTGTGTGTCCAGTAGGAAGTCAATATGAGTGATCGTGCATGGATGTACACCGGTTACACTAGTCAGAAAGTTTGGACCAAGGAATGGTTAACAAAAACCAACGGGTTTGTTTGAGCCACATTTGCTGGTGCCCCTGTGCCTGTTGCGACAACTATAAAAAGAGGGACAAGCTTGAAACGAGTAAAGACCTGCAGAAGTTTGGTTTTACGCCTGGTTACACGGTCTGGACATTACATGGTGAGTCTGCCCAATGTGCCAGAGCTGAGGGGGTTCATCGTCGCACCGACGAGCATGGTACCGGGACCGCAGACATGGTGCAAGACTTTGACGATGCTCGGGACTCGGACGAGGATATGGAGGAATCTGCAAAGGCCTTCACTGAAATGTTGGAGTCCTCAAAACGTCCTCTCCACGAGCACACGGAGCTTTGTCAGCTGGATGCCATCTCACAAATAATGGCTTTGAAGGCTCAATTCAACTTGGGCAGAGAATGCTACGACGTGATGATGACAGTATTTGGATGATTTCTACCCAAAGGCCATGTGCTACCTCCAAACCTGTACCAGTTAGACAAAATCCTCCGTGCTCTTAACATGCCCTATGAGAAGATACATGCCTGTGAGAAAGGATGTGTCTTATTTAGGCTTCAGTATGATGAGTTGAACTATTGTCCCATTTGCAATTCTTCTAGGTATGTTGTGGTAGACAATGGTATGTGTGAGAAGATGCAGACCAAAATACTCGTGAATGTTCTTCGGTATATGCCAATTGTACCAAGACTTCAATGTCTTTTCATGGTCGAAGAGATGGCCAGACAGATGACATGGCAGAAAACGGGCAAAAGAACTGAACTAGATGGAGATGGGAATGTGATGATGGTGCACACATCGGATGGTGAAGCGTGGAAGCGCTTCGATGCATTACATAAGGAAAAAAGGTAGATCCAAGGCATCCTCGAGTCGCCGTCAGCACAGATGGCTTCAGTGTGTTTGGTCATATGGCTACCGCATACAGCTGTTGGCCCGTGTTTGTCATTCCACTCAATCTCCCCCCGGGCAGATTATGCAAAGAAACAACATTTTTCTGACGTTGATAATTCCAGGGGCCAATTATCCAGGGAAGAATATGAATGTGTACATGCAGCCGCTTAAGGACGAATTGCAAGAAGCTTGGGATAATGGGTTCAAGACATACGACACCTTTAGCAAAGAGAACTTCATAATGCGTGCCTGGTACATGTACTCAACGCATGACTTGCCGGCGTATGCGCTATTCGTTGGCTGGTGTGTGCATGGAAGGTTCCCGTGCCCCACATGCTAGGGAGCTCTTGAGTTTCGTTGGTTGACGGCAGGGCACAAGTATAGTTGCTTCGACTTGCATAGACCGTTTCTACATCCTGGCCATAAGTTCAGGAAAGACAAGAAGAACTTCATCAAAGGTAGAGTTGTCAAACACTCTGCACCACCTGTGTTGACAGGCCAATAGACCCTAGATCAGTTAAACGCTCTCGAGCCAGATCCAGAGCGTCCAGGGTATTTCAAGGGGTATAATAAGGAACACGCTTGGACTCACAAGACATGCTTCTGGGATCTGCCTTACTTCAAAGACCTCCTTTGCCCACGCAACATCGACGTGATGCACACTGAAAAGAATATCGCCGAAGCCATTTTTGGTACATTGTTCGGCATAGAGGGGAAATCAAAGGATAATACTAAGGCTAGAGTCGATCAAGAGGAGCTATGTGATAGACTGTTACAAAACATGAAAGAACCAAAAGGAAAGGGGAACTAGACGAAGCGAAAGGCATGGTTCAATCTTGGAAGGCCAGCTATGAAGGAAATTATTTTGTGGGTGAAAATGTAGTTGATGTTCCCCGATGGGTATGCAGCAAATCTAAAGAGGGGACCGAGTCTTCAAAAATTGAAAATATTTGGTCTAAACAGTCATGATTGGCACATATGGATTGAGCGGATAATGCCGGTGATGTTGCGTGGCTTCAACCCTGACGATGAATGGCTATTACTGGCAGAGCTAAGCTATTTCTTCCGTGTTCTTTGTGCGAAAGAACTATCGCCTGGCCTCCTAGAAGAAATGGAAGAGTTGGCGCCGGAGTTGATCTACAAGTTAGAGATGATCTTTCCGCCAAGCTTCTTTAATCCAATGCAACACTTGATTTTGCATCTCCCGACCGAGGCACGATTGGGGGGCGTGCAAAATCGTTGGTGCTACTCAACTGAGAGGATGCAGAGGACGCTTCGAGCAAAATGTAAAAATAAACGTAGAATAGAAGCATCAATGGCGGAGGCATTCATCACTGAGGAGACGGCAAAGTTCGTGACAGCACACTACGAAGCCAGAAAACATCATTTGCATAATCCGAAGCCTCGGTACAATGCTGACGATCCTCATAAGGGTCAATCCAACCTCAGACTATTCAAAGGGAATCTCGCACTAGCCAGTGGTTGGAAACCAGTAAGGTTGGATGTTGAAGAATGGCAGACCATTTCGCTATATCTCTTCAACAACCTAACAGAAGTGCAGCCGTACATCGAGTAAGATCTCGGTACATTGTTTAACAACTTCTAATTCCTTTGAACTTCACTTATTCCTGGATATTTGATGCTGTCGATACGTCGCCATATTCTCATATGGAGCAGTGATCCAAAAGGATTCCGTTGAAGAGTATGAGCTTCTGGCAAAACAAGGAGCCGAATATCCCGGTTTCATCTCTTGGTTCAAAAAAAAGGGTATTCCATTTGACCCTTTCATTTCTTTGGCTAATTTGCGACTAATGCAACAATCCTTTCGTATTAAACTTTTAGCCTAATTCAGAGATCATGGATGCCGAATTGAGACAAGTAGCTAATGGTTTTGACTATAAGGTCCGTTCATTTGAGAAATACGACATCAACGGGTATCACTTTCATACCTATGGCAAAGAGCTATCTATGGCCGACCGAAAGTCTACAGATTGTTGTGTCTCTGCTATCGGCGAAGGAGGTATCGAGTATTATGGAAGAGTTGAAGCAATTTATGAAATTGAATTGTATGGTGAAAACCCACCAAACATCGTAGTCTTTAGATGTTATTGGTTCCAGCCGAGGGAGACTAGAAGGACTCATGAACATATAGGGCTAGTTGAAATCAAACAAACCACCCATTTGGATGTTCCCGATGTCTATATTACGGTTCAACAGGCAACCCAAGTTTTCTATCTACCATGGGCATGTCAAAGTGATCCAAATCTCAATGGTTGGGACGTCGTTTATGAAGTGCTGCCACGTGTTAGACCACCTCCCCCAATGAAAAGGATTATGAACCTCATATTAACCAAGACATATATGACGAAGGAGAATTCTTCCAAGAAACACGTCTTTGCAAAAAAATGTTTCAAGAACCGCTCTACTCCACCCCAGAACATTGAAGTAGACAACGATAGTGAATCCGACTTCACCCCTGAGCCGGAACAAGAAGAGATGGAAGAAGAAGAACTTACTGCTACAGATGACCTGTGAATGCTTGAGCGATTACGTAAAGGTGGCTCCCACATGATGATGCATTTATTAATGATGATGATGAGCATGTCATTACCGATAGTGATGATGATGATGCTTTTATTAATGTTGATGATGAGCACGTCATTACTGATAGTGATTATTAGGTATTCAAATTATTACGTTGTACTTGATTTATATAGTTATTTGTATGATTGTATGATTTATATAGTTGGTATTTATAATTTTCTTACTTTGTATGATTGTTTCTTATACATAGTTCCATGGTCTTGATGTCCGTCCCGGTCAGCCCTCGCCCGCTTTATGATTCGGATGTGGTAAATTCTCTTTCATAACTATTTGTTGCATTTCACATTTATGACAATTATGGCCATCAAGTCGACATAGAGATATTTTAATCTAGGAGGTATGTGAACCGGAATTTGAAACAGGCCCTCTTGTCGAGAAGTTAAATTTAGTTGAAAAAGAAAATGATCATTTGAAAGAAAAAATTAAAAGAATTGAAGAAGAGAAGATGACATTGGAGTTGTATGTTGCCGATGTCATCGATGATCACAAGATGAAGATGAATTCAATGCGCTTGAAGATGGATGCAATGCGCCTGAAGCTTAAGAAGATTAGAAAATATGCCATTGATAATGAGGCTTGGTATCATTATGCCATTGGATACATTGTTACCTTAGTTGCGATCTTCATCACATTTGTTGTGATTAGGGTAAGTTTTCTCTAGTGTTTTGCTTTACAAATGGATACTTAGCTTATTTTCCTCCTAAATGGCATAATTACCTAAGTTAGATAAAAATGAGCTATACTTAGCTTATTCAGTTCATTTATGACATACTTAGCATACTTAGGTAAAAAATGGCATGATAATCTTTGTTAGCTCCAAAATGATATAGACTTAGCTTATTTTCCTCGAAAATGACATAGTAACCTTAATAAGCTCCAAAATGACCTATTTACCTAGCTTAGCTCTAAAATGACCTACACTTGGCATTTTTACCTAGCTTAGCAATAAAATGACAATTTACATACCTTAGTTAGAAGAAGAAGAAGATAAAGAAGAGGAGAGGAGAAAAAGAAAGAGAAGAAAAAAAATCTTCTTCTTCTTCTAACTAGTCTTCTTCTTCTTCTTCTTCTAATTTTCATCTTTCCCAATTTGCAGATTTGATTTACATGAGGAAGCTTGGATTCATGGAGTGTACTATTCTTCTGGTGCTTCCTTGTTGTTTATGAAAACTTATTTGGATATGTTGTTGGAAACTTGTTTCTGGTTATGTATATATGGATATGTTAGACTTCGTTGACCTATGTTGTTGGATTTAATGAAATATGTTGTTGGACATGCTGTTGGATATGTTGGATATGTATGGATGTATATCTGTGTTTGTAACCATGTCTAATTAATGGGATTTAAATAAAAACAGGGGATATATAGCCTCTTTGCCGTCCGCTAGCAGACGGCAAAGAGGACACGTGGCAGTCACCTGTGCAAACCGGGAGCAATGGCTTCTTATTTGGTCATTTTGCCGTCCGCTCGCACACGGCAAAGTGACCAGGTATGCCGTCTGCCAGCAGACGACAAAGATTCAAACTTCTTTGTCGTCTGCTGGCGGACGACATATCTGGACACACCTGGCAGCTTCCCAGTGCTGCCTAGCTGGGATCTTTGTCGTCTGTCAGCAGACGGCAAAGAGCTTTGACACTTTGTCGTCCGCTGGCAGACGACAAAGAGCGCCGTTAACCCCCTAATGGCCCTCACGGCACCGCACTGCCATCTGCTGTCTTTGCCGTCTGCTGGCCTCAGATGGCGGACGACGTAATCCTTTACCATCCATTTCTAAGAAGCGGACGGCAAAGAAGGACTTTGCTGGCACGTGTTCATCTGGACAGTTTGCCGTCCATGATCTATGCCTTTGCCGTCTGCCATGGCGGACGGCAAAGAAGCTGATTCCAGTAGTGTTATATCAACTAAAAACTATCAACTATCATATCTCTCTCTCTAAATGTTGCATATCAACTAGCCTACTAAATCAAAATGTTCTAAATCAACTAAAACAACTAGCCTACTAAATCAACTAGCCTACTAAATCAACAGAATCAAAATGTTCTAAATCAACTAAATCAACTAGCCTACTAAATCAACTAAATCAACTAGCCTACTAAATCAACTAAATCAACTAGCCTACTAAATCAAATCAAAATGTTTTAAATCAACGAAATCAACTAGCCTACTAAATCAACTAAATCAAAATGTTCTAAATCAACTAAATCAACTAGCCTACTAAATCAAGTAAATCATATCAACTAAATCAAAATGTTGCATATGAAATAGCCTGCTAAATCTAGCTAGAGCAGCCCTCAGGGGGTGCCGATGATGAGGGGGATGGCATGGTGACCTCGGTCGGGGGTGCTGACTAGGGGAAGGCGAGTGACTTTACTACGAGAGGGGGCGACGACAGCGGCCGGCAAGGGGATCGAGGGCGGTCGGCCAAAGGCGCCCGGCCAGAGCTCGCAGGCGGCGACAGAGTGGGCGGCGAGAGGGTGGAGGAGCAGCGGAGGGGGCGAGAGGGGGAGGAGCATTACCTGCGTCGGCGGTGGCGGTGGCGCGCGGTGGCGGAGGAGAAACCCTAACCACAGCTGCCGGCGTCGGGCGGAGGGGGACGATTGAGAGATGAGCGCATGCAGGGGGCAGCCTACATGTTTTCTTTTGCTGTAGCAGTAGCGTGGGGACTGGGAGAGCGCTACTACTAAGTCTAATATCAGTAGCACTTTGTCCTAAAAAAACGCTACTTATAAGGATAATCATGTAAAAACATCAAAAATATACATTGGTCATCATTGATCTTTTTGTGTAGAATCTAAATAGTAAACATGAATCCTCACCGTACCTTTATAGGCACAGGTGAAGATTCATATTTCAGCCAAAAACCCTACACATACAGTTCAATGAAGACCAAGTGCTCATGATAGTTTGAGAAGTAACATATTTAAGGTGGTAAACACCCTGTTTGCTTAGTAGTACGGGACTAAACTTAATTAGTTGCAAGAGGGGATGATACTTAGCAGTAGCGAGTGTTGGAGAAATGCGCTGCTACTAAGTACTTTAGCAATAGCGTGGCCCTGAGAAGGGCACTACTACTATACCAAGCCTGGAGGCAACACCCTGGTAATTATAGTAGTAGCTCTCTTTTCGACTAGCGCGCTACTACTACCGGGCTATTAGTAGCGCGGTCGACTGAAGCGTGTTACTGCTAATTAGCAGTAGCGTCTATTTTTAAACAATGCTGCTGGTAAGATTCTATGTATAAGGTTTTCCCTTGTAGTGTAGATGCAATAATAAAGTTGTTATTTATATTTCCTTATATCATGATAAATGTTTATTATTCATGCTAGAATTGTATTAACCGGAAACTTAGTACATGTGTGAATACATAGATAAATAGAGTGTACCTAGTATGCCTCTACTTGACTAGCTCATTAATCAAAGATGGTTAAGTTTCCTTGCCATGGACATGTGTTGTAATTTGATGAACGGTATCACATCATTAGAGAATGATGTGATGGACAGGACCCATCTGTTAGCTTAGCACTATGATCGTTTAGTTTATTGCTATAGCTTTCTTCATGACTTATACATGTTCCTTAGACTATGAGATTATGCAACTCCCGAATACCAGAGCAACACCTTGTGTGCTATCAAACGTCACAACGTAACTGGGTGATTATAAAGATGCTCTACAGGTGTCTCCGATGGTGTTTGTTGAGTTGGCATAGATTGAGATTAGGATTTTTCACTCCGATTGTCGGAGAGGTATCTCTGGGCCCTCTTGGCAATGCACATCACTGTAAGCCTTGCAAGCAACGTGACTATTGAGTTAGTTACGGGATGATGCATTACGGAAAGAGTAAAGAGACTTGCCGGTAACAAGATTGAACTAGGTATGATGATACCGACGATCGAATCTCAGGAATGTAACATACCGATGACAAAGGGAACAAAGTATGTTGTTATGTGGTTTGACCGATAAAGATCTTCACAGAATATGTAGGAACCAATATGAGCATCCAGGTTCCGCTATTGGTTATTGACCGGAGATGAGTCTCGGTCATGTCTACATAGTTCTCGAACCCGTAGGGTCCGCACGCTTAACGTTCGATGACAATCGGTATTATGAGTTTATGTGTTTTGATGTACCGAAGGTAGTTCGGAGTCCCGGATGTGATCACGGACATGACTAGGAGTCTCGAATTGGTCGAGACATGAAGATTGATATATTGGAAGGTTATGTTTGGACACCGGGATGGTTTCGGATGAGTTCGGGCATATACCGGAGTACCGGGGGGTTACCGGAACCCCCGAGGGTTTAATGGGCCTACATGGGCTTTAATGGAAGAGAGAGCAAGCGGACAAGAGGTTGGGGCATGCTCCCCCCCTCCCCAAGCCCAATCCAAATTGGGAAGGGGGCCGGCCCCCTTTCCTTCTTCTCCTCTTCCTCTTGCTTCTCCCTCCTATTAGGACTAGGAAAGGGGGGAAACCTACTCCTAGTAGGAGTAGGAATCCCCCCTTGGGGTGCACCATGAGGGCTGGCCGGCCCCCTTGTCCCCTCGTTTATATACGAGGGAGCGGGGCACCCCATAGACATACAAGTTGACAATTGTTTTAGCCGTGTGCGGTGCCCCCCTCCACAGATACACACCTCGGTCATATCGTCGTAGTGCATAGGTGAAGCCCTGCGCCGGTAACTTCATCATCACCGTCAACATGCCGTCGTGCCGACGAAACTCTCCCTCCGCCTCAACTAGATCAAGAGTACGAGGGACGTCACCGAGCTGAACGTGTGCAGATCACGGAGGTGTCGTGCATTCGGTACTTGATCGGTTGGATCGCGAAGATGTTCGACTACATAAACCGCGTTTCTTAACGCTTCCACTTTCGGTATACATCGGTACGTAGACATACTCTCCCTCTCGTTGCTATGCATCCCTAGATAGATCTTGCATGATCGTAGGAATATTTTTGAAATACTATATTCCCCAATAGTGGCATCCGAGCCAGGTCTATGCATAGATGTTATATGCACGAGTAGAACACAAAGGAGTTGTGGGTGTGGGTATGTACATCTTGCTTCCCGTCACTAGTTGTTTCTTGATTCGGCAGTATTGTTGGATGAAGCGGCCCGGACCAACATTACATGACCGCGTTCATGAGACTGGTTCTACCGACGTGCTTTGCACACAGGTGGCTGGCGGATGTCAGTTTCTCCAACTTTAGTTGAATCGGATTCGATGAATAGTGTTGTTTCTGAAGATCAAAAAGCAATCACTATACCGTGTTGTGGTTTTTGATGTGTAGGTAAGAACGGTTCTTGCTAAGCCCGTAGCATCCACGTAAAACTTGCAATAACAAAGTAGAGGACGTCTAATGTGTTTTTGCAGGGCATGTTGTGATGTAATATGGTCAAGATGTGATTATATAAATTTTTGTATGAGATGATCATGTTTTGTAACATAGTTATCGGCAACAGGCAGGAGCCATATGGTTGTCGCTTTATTGTATGAAATGCAATCGCCATGTATTTTCTTTACTTTATCACTAAGAGGTAGCGATAGTCGTAGAAGCAATAGTTGGCGAGATGACAACGATGCTTCGATGGAGATTAAGGTGTCAAGCAGGTGATGATGGTGATCATGAAGGTGCTTTGGGGATGGAGATCAAAGGCACAAGATGATGATGGCCATATCATATACTTATATTTGATTGCGTGTGATCATTATCCTTTATGCATCTTATTTTGCTTAGTTCGGCGGTAGCATTATAAGATGATCTCTCACTAAATTTCAAGGTACAAGTGTTCTCCCTGAGTATGCACTGTTGCTACAGTTCGTCGTGCCGAGACACCACGTGATGATCGGGTGTGATAAGCTCTATGTTCACATAGAACAGGTGCAAGCCAGTTTTGCATACGCAGAATACTCGGGTTATACTTTACGAGCCTAGCATATGCAGATATGGCCTCGGAACACTGAGACCGAAAGGTCGAGCATGAATCGTATAGTAGATATGATCAACATAGTGATGTTCACCATTGAAAACTACTCCATCTCACGTGATGATCGGACATGGTTTAGTTGATATGGATCACGTGATCACTTAGATAATTAGAGGGATTCTATCTAAGTGGGAGTTCTTAAGTAATATGATTAATTGAACTTTAATTTATCATGAACTTAGTACATGATAGTATTTTGCATGTCTATGTTATTGTAGATAAATGGCCCGTGCGGTTGTTCCGTTGAATTTTAATGTGTTCCTAGAGAAAGCTAAGTTGAAAGATGATGGTAGCAACTACACGGACTGGGTCCATAACTTGAGGATTATCCTCATTGCTACACAAAAGAATTATGTCCTTGATGCACTGCTAGGTGATGGGCCTATTGCAGGAGCATATGCAGACGTTATGAACTTTTGGCAAGCTCAGTATGCTGGCTACTTGATAGTTTAGTGCGCCATGCTTTATGGCTTAGAACCGGGACTTCAAAACATTTTGAACGCCATGGAGCATATGAGATGTTCCAAGAGTTGAAATTGGTATTTCATACTCATGCCCGTGTGAAGAGGTGTGAGACCTCTGACAGTACTTTGCCTACAAGATGGAGGAGAATAGCTCAACCAGTGAGCATGTGCTCAGATTGTCTGGGTACTACAATCGCTTGAATCAAGTGGGAGTTAATCTTCCAAATAAGATAGTGATTGATAGAGTTCTCTAGTCACTATCGCCAAGTTATTGGAACTTCATGATGAACTATAATATGTAAGGGGTGACGAGAACGATTCCCGAGCTCTTCGCGATGCTGAAATTAGCGAATGTATAAATCAAGAAAAGCATCAAGTGTTGATGGTTGACAATACCACTAGTTTCAAGTAAAATTGCAAGGGAAAGAAAGGGAACTTCAATAAGAATGGAAAGCAAGTTGCCACTCCCATGAAGAAGCCCAAAGTTAGACCCAAGCCTGAAACTAAGTGCTTCTACTGCAAAGGAAATGGTCACTGGAAGTGGAACTTCCCTAGATACTTGGCAGATAAGAAGGATGGCAAAGTGAACAAAGGTATATTTGATATAGATGATTGATGTGTACTTTACTAGTGCTTATAGCAACCCCTCAGTATTTGATACCGGTTCAGTTGCTAAGAGTAGTAACTCGAAACGGGAGTTGCAAAATAAACAGATACTAGTTAAGGGCGAGGTGATGGTGTGAGTTGGATGTGATTCCAAGGTTGATAAGATCACCATTGCACACTCCATTTACCTTCGGGATTAGTGTTGAACCTAAAATAAATGTTATTTGGTGTTTGCGTTGAGCATAAATATGATTGGATCATGTTTATTGCAATACGGTTATTCATCAAAGTCAAAGAATAATTGTTGTTCTATTTACATGAATAAAACCTTCTATGGTCATACACTCAATATAAATGGTTTATTGAATCTCGATCACAATGATACACATATTCATAATATTGAAGCCAAAAGATGCAAAGTTAATAATGATAGTGCAACTTATATGTGGCACTGCCGTTTAGGTCATATTGGTGTAAAGCGCATGAAGAAACTCCATGCTGATGGATTTTTGGAATCACTTGGTTATGAATCACTTGATGCTTACGAACCATGCCTCATGGGCAATATGACTAAGACTCCATTCTTCGGAACAATTGAGCGAGCAACAGACTTGTTGGAAATAATGCATACTGATGTGTGCGGTCCAATGAGTGTTGAGGCTCGCGGCGGGTATCGTTATTTTCTGACCTTCACAGATGATTTGAGCTGATATGGGTATATCTACTTGATGAAACATAAGCCTGAAACATTTTGAAAAGTTCAAAGAATTTCGGAGTGAAGTGGAAAATCATCGTAACAAGAAAATAAAGTTTCTACGATCTGATCGCAGAAACAAATATTTGAGTTACGAGTTTGGTCTTCATTTGAAACAATGTGGAATAGTTTCCCAACTCACGCCACCTGGAACACCACAATGTAATGGTGTGTCTAAACATCATAATCGTACTTTATTAGATATGATGCAATTTATAATGTCTCTTATCGAATTACCACTATCGTTTTGGGGTTATGCATTAGAGACAGCTGCATTCACGTTAAATAGGGCACCATCTAAGAATCTGTTGAGACGACACCGTATGAACTCTGGTTTAGCAAGAAACCTAAGCTATCGTTTCTTAAAGTTTGGGGTTGCGATGCTTATGTGAAGAAGTTTCAACCTGATAAGCTCAAACCCAAATCGGAGAAGTGTGTCTTCATAGGATACCCAAAAGAAACTATTGGGTACACCTTCTATCACAGATACGAAGGTAAGATCTTTGTTGCTAAGAGCGGATCCTTTCTATAGAGGGAGTTTCTCTCGAAAGAAGTGAGTGGGAGGAAAGTAGAACTTGATGAGGTAATTGTACCTGCTCCCATATTGGAAAGTAGCTCATCACAGAAATCAGTTCTAGTGATTCCTACACCAATTAGTGAGGAAGCCAATGATGATGATCGTGAAAACTTCTCATCAAGTTACTACCGAACCTCGTAGGTCAAACAGAGTAAGATCCGCACCAAAGTGGTATGGTAATCCTGTTCTGGAGGTCATGTTACTTGACCATGACGAACCTACGAACTATGGGGAAGCGATGATGAGCCCAGATTCCGTAGAATGGCTTGAGGCCATGGAATCTGAGATCGAATCCATGTATGAGAACAAAGTGTGGACTTTGGTGGACTTGCCCGTTGATCGGCAAGCCATTGAGAATAAATGGATCTTTAAGAGGAAGACGAACGCTGATAGTAGTGTTACTATCTACAAAGCTCGAATTGTCGCAAAAAGTTTTCGACAAGTTCAAGGTGTTGACCGAATCATGTTAGCAATTGCCACATTTTATGAAATCTGGCAAATGGATGTCAAAATTGCATTCCTTAATGGATTTCTTAAAGAAGAGTTATATATGATACAACAAGAAAGTTTTGTCAGCCCTAAAGGTGCTAACAAAGTCTGCAAGCTCCAGCGATCCATCTATGGACAGGTGCAAACATCTTGGAGTTGGAACATAAGCTTTGATGAGTTGATCAAATCATATGGTTTCATACAGACTTGCGGTGAAGCCTATATTTACAAGAAAGTGAGTGGGAGCACTACAACCTTTCTAATAAGTATATGTGAATGACATATTCTTGATCGGAAATGATGTAGAATTTTCTGGAAAGCGTAAACGAGTGTTTGAAAGTAGTTTTTTAAAGAAAGACCTTGGTGAAGCTACTTACATATTGAGCATCAAGATCTATAGAGATAGATCAAGACGCTTGATATATTTTTCAATCAGTACATACCATGACAAGATTTTGAAGTAGTTCAAAATGGAATGGTCAAAGGAGTTCTTGCCTGTGTTGCAAGGTGTGAAGTTGAGTAAAGACTCAAAACCCGACCACGGCAGAAAATAGAAAGAGAATGAAAAGTCATTGCCTATGCCTCAACCATATGTTCTATAGAGTATGTTATGCTGTGTACCAGACCTATTGTGTACCTCACCAAGAGTTTGGCAAGAGGGTACAATAGTGATCCAGGAGTGGATCACTGGACATTGGTCAAAATTATCCTCAGTGGAATAAGGATATATTTCTCGATTATGGAGGTGACAAAAAGCTCGTCATAAAGAGTTATGTCGATGCAAGCTTTGACACCGATCTGGACTACTCTAAGTCTCAATCTAGATACATATTGAAAGTGGGAGTGATTAGCTAGCAGCGTAGTTCCATTCAGAGCATTGTAGACATAGAAAATTTGCAAAATACATACTTCTCTGAATGTGGCAGACCCGTTGACTAAATTTCTCTCACAAGCAAAACATAATCACTCTTTGGGTGTTAATCACATAGCGATGTGAACTAGATTATTGACTCTAGTAAACGCTTTGAGTATAAGTCACAAGGAGATGTGAACTAATCACATAAAGATGTGAACTATTGGTGTTAAATCACATGGCGTTTGAACTAGATTATTGACTCTAATGCAAGTAGGAGACTGAAGGAAATATGCACTTGAGGCAATAATAAAGTTGTTATTTATATTTCCTTATATCATGATAAATGTTTATTATTCATGCTAGAATTGTATTAACCGGAAACTTAGTACATGTGTGAATACATAGACAAACACAGTGTCCCTAGTATGCCTTTACTTTACTAGCTCATTAATCAAAGATGGTTAAGTTTCCTAGCCATAGACATATGTTGTCATTTGATGAATGGGATCACATCATTAGAGACTGATGTGATGGACAAGACCCATCTGTTAGCTTAGCACTATGATCGTTTAGTTTACTGCTATAGCTTTCTTCACGACTTATACATGTTCCCCAGACTATAAGATTATGCAACTCCCGAATATCGGAGGAACACCTTGTGTGCTATCAAATGTCACAACGTAACTGGGTGATTATAAAGATGCTCTACAGGTGTCTCGGATGGTGTTTGTTGAGTTGGCATAGATCGAGATTAGGATTTTTCACTCCGATTGTCGGAGAGGTATCTCTAGGCCCTTTCGGTAATGCACATCACTATAAGCCTTGCAAGCAACGTGACTAATGAGTTAGTTACGGAATGATGTATTACAAAACGAGTAAAGAGACTCGCTAGTAACGATATTGAACTAGGTACGATCATACCGATGATCGAATCTCGGGAAAGTAACATACCGATGACAAAGAGAACAATGTATGTTGTTATGCGGTTTGACCGATAAAGATCTTCGTAGAATATGTAGGAACCAATATGAGCATCCAGGTTCCTCTATTGGCATTGACCTGAGACGAGTCTCGGTCATGTTTACATAGTTCTCGAACCCATAGGGTCCGCACGCTTAACATTCGATGACAATCGGTATTATGAGTTTATGTGATTTCATGTACCGAAGGTAGTTCGGAGTCCCGGATGTGATCACGGACATGATGAGGAGTCTCGAAATGGTCGATACATGAAGATTGATATATTGGGAGGTTATGTTTGGACACTGGAATGGTTTCGGATGAGTTCGGGCGAGTACTGGGGGTTACCAGAACCCCCTGGGGATTAATGGGCCTACATGGGCTTTAGTGAAAGAGGGGGGAAGGGGCCAAGAGGTGGGAGCGTCCCCCCCCCCAAGCCCAATACCAATTGGGAAGGGGGTCAGGCCCCCTTTCCTTCTTCTCCTCTTGCCCTTCCTTCCCCCTCCTATTAGGACTAGGAAAGGGGGAAACCTACTCCTAGTAGGAGTAGGAATCCACCCTTGGGGCGCACCATGAGGGCCGGCCGGCCCCCTCCTCCCCTCCTTTATATATGGGGGAGGGGGTCATAACCCACAAGTATAGGGGATCGCAACAGTTTTTGATAAGTAAGAGTGTCAAACCCAACGAGGAGCTAAAGGCAGAACAAATATTCCCTCAAGTTCTATCGACCACCGATACAACTCTACGCACGCTTAATGTTCGCTTTACCTAGAACAAGTATGAAACTAGAAGTACTTTGTAGGTGTTGTTGGATAGGTTTGCAAGATAATAAAGAGTACGTAAATAAAAGTAGGGGCTGTTTAGATAAAGACACAACTAAGTTAGTTTTAGTAAAGAGCTTGTTGTTATGAGAAAGTTATTTGTCCCTAGGCAATCGATAACTAGACCGATAATCACTATTGCAATTTTATATGAGGGAGAGGCATAAGCTAACATACTTTCTATACTTGGATCATATGCACTTATGATTGGAACTCTAACAAGCATCCGCAACTACTAAAGATCATTAAGGTAAAACCCAACCATAGCATTAAAGAATCAATTCCTCTTTATCCCATATGCAACAACCCCCTTACTCGGGTTTGTGTTTCAGTCACTCACGCAACCCACTATAAGAAAATCATGAACGTATTGCAACACCCTACAGCGGGGATCCCTCACGCTTGCGCGACACAGAGAGCACCATAGGACAGCACCAATAATAAAACATGCAACTCAAACCAATCACGATCATCAAATAACCCATAGGACAAAACAGATCTACTCAAACATCATAGGATAGCCATACACCATTGGGAAATAATATATAGCATTGAGCACCATGTTTAAGTAGAGATTACAGCGGGTAAGAGAGAGGTTACACCTCTGCATAGAGGGGGGAAGAGTTGGTGATGATGGCGGTAAAGTTGTAGGTGAAGATTGCTGTGATGATGATGGCCACGGCAGCGTTCCGGCGCCACCGGTAGAGAAGGGGAGAGGGGTCCCCTTCGTCTTCTTCTTCCATGACCTCCTCCCTAGATGGGAGAAGGGTTTCCCCTCTGGTCCTTGGCATCCATGGCATGGGAGGGGTGAGAGCCCCTCCGAGATTGGATCTTTCTCTCTGTCTCTCTCTGTTTCTGCGTTCTCAAATTCTATCCTTTCACCGTTTCTTATATTCCCAGAGATCCGTAACTCCGATTGGGCTGAAATTTTAACACGATCTCTATCTGGATATTAGCTTTCTTGTGGCGAAAGAAGGGCATCAACCGCCTTATAGGGTGGCCACGAGGGTCAGGGGCGCGCCCCCCTGCCTCATGGCCCCCTCGGGCATCGTCTCGCATGGATTTTTCTTCCCCAAAATCATATATATTCCAAAAAAATCTCCGTCAGTTATTATCCCGTTTGGACTCTGTTTGATATGGTTATTCTGTGAAACAAAAAACATGCAACAAACAGGAACTGGCACTGGGCACTGGATCAATATGTTAGTCCCAAAAATAGTATAAAAAGTTGCCAAAAGTATATGAAAGTTGGATAATATTGGCATGGAAAATCAAAAATTATAGATACAGCGGAGATGTATCAGGGGCACCCCATAGACACACAAGTTGACAATTGTTTTAGCCATGTGCGGTGCCCCCCTGCACAGATACACACCTCGGTCATATCGTCGTAGTGAAGGAAATATGACTAAAGGCAATAATAAAGTTTTTAATTATGTCCTTATTTCTTGATAAATGTTTATTATTCATGCTTGAATTGTATTAACCGGAAACTTAGTACATGTGTGGATACAGAGACAAACAAAGTGTCACTAGTATGCCTCTACTTGACTAGCTCGTTGAATCAAAGATGGTTAAGCTTCCTAGCCATAGACATGAGTTGTCATTTGATTAACGGGATCACATCATTAGAGAATGATGTGATTGACTTTACTCATTCCGTTAGCTTAGCACTTGATCGTTTAGTATATTGCTATTGCTTTCTTCATGACTTATACATGTACCTATGACTATGAGATTATTCAACTCCCAGATACCGGAGGAACACTTTGCGTGCTACCAAACATCACAACGTAACTGGGTGATTATAAAGGTGCTCTACATGTGTCTCCGATGGTACTTGTTGAGTTGGCATAGATCGAGATTAAGATTTGTCACTCCGATTGTCGAAGAGGTATCTCTGGGCCCTCTCGGTAATGCACATCACTATAAGCCATGCAAGCAATGTGACTAATGAGTTAGTTGCATGATGATGCATTACGGAACTAGTAAAGAGACTTTCACATAACGAGATTAAACTAGGTATTGAGATACCGACAATCGAATCTCGGGCAAGTAACATACCGATGACAAAGGGAACAACGTATGTTCTTATGCGGTTTGACCGATAAAGATCTTCATAGAATATGTAGGAACCAATATGAGCATCTAGGTTCCGCTATTGGTTATTGACCGGAGATGAGTCTCGGTCATGTCTACATAGTTCTCAAACCCATAGGGTCCGCACGCTTAACGTTCGATGACAATCGGTATTATGAGTTTATGTGTTTTCGGGTATTTTCGGACTACCGGAGAGTTACGGGAATTTGTATTCGGCCTTAATGGACAATACGGGAAAGGAAAGAAAGGCCTCAAGGGTGGCCGCGCCCCTTCCCCATGGACTAGTCCGAATTAGACTAGGGAAAGGGGGCGCCCCCTTCCTTCCTTCTCCTTCTCCCTTCCCTTTTTCCTATTCCACGTGGTAGGTGGAATGCTACTAGGACTAGGGAGTCCTAGTAGGACTCCATACTTTGGATGCGCCCTATGAGGGAAGGCCTCCTCCTCCCTCCAACCTTTATATACGTGGCCAGGGGGCACCCCATAGACACACAAGTTGATCATTGATCTCTTAGCCGTGTGCAGTGCCCCTCTCCACCATAATCCACCACGGTCATATCGTCGTAGTGCTTATGCGAAGCCCTGCGCCGGTAGCTTCATCATCACTATCATCACGCTGTCGTGCTGACGAGTCTCTCCCTCGACACTCTGCTGGATCGTGAGTTCTTGGGACGTCACCGAGCCAAACATGTGCAGATCGCGAAGGTGTCGTACTTTCGGTGCTAAGATCGGTCGGTCGTGAAGACAGACGACTACATCAACCGCGTTGTCCTAACGCTTCCGCTTACAGTCTACGAGGGTACGTAGACAACACTCTCCCTCTTGTTGCTATGCATCGCCATGATCTTGCGTGTGCGTAGGAATTTTTTTGAAATTACTGCGTTCCCCAATAGTGGTATCAGAGTCAGGTTTATGCATAGATGTTATATGCACGAGTAGAACACAAGTGAGTTGTGGGCGATAATAGTCATACTGCTTACCAGCATGTCATACTTTGATTCGGCGGTATTGTTGGATGAAGCGGCCCAGACCGACATTACGTGTACGCTTATGCGAGACTGCCTCTACCGACGTGCTTCGCATACAGGTGGCTGGCAGGTGTCAGTTTCTCCAACTTTAGTTGAATCGAGTGTGGCTATGCCCGGTCCCTGTTAAAGGTTAAAATAGCACATACTTGACGAAAAATCGTTGTGGTTTGATCCGTAGGTAAGAACGGTTCTTGCTCAGCCTGTAGCAGCCACGTAAAACTTGCAACAACAAAGTAGAGGACGTCTAACTTGTTTTTGCAGGGCATGTTGTGATGTGATATGGTCAAGACATGATACTAAATTTTATTGTATGAGATGATCATGTTTTGTAACAGAGTTATCGGCAACTGGCAGGAGCCATATGGTTGTCGCTTTATTGTATGAAATGCAATCGCCTTGTAATTGCTTTACTTTATCACTAAGCGGTAGCGATAGTCGTAGAAGCAATAGTTGGCGAGACAACAACGATGCTAGGATGGAGATCAATGTGTCGCGCCGGTGATGATGGTGATCACGACGGTGCTTTGGGGATGGAGATCAAAGGCACAAGATGATGATGGCCATATCATATCACTTATATTGATTGCATGTGATGTTTATCCTTTATGCATCTTATTTTGCTTAGTTCGATGGTAGCATTATAAGATGATCTCTCATTAAATTTCAAGCTATAAGTGTTCTCCCTGAGTATGCACCATTGCGAAAGTTCGTCGTGCCGAGACACCACGTGATGATCGGGTGTGATAAGCTCTACGTTCACATACAACGGGTGCAAGCCAGTTTTGCACACGCAGAATACTCGGGTTAAACTTGACGAGCCTGGCATATGAAGATATGGCCTCGGAACACTGAGACTGCAGGGTCGAGAGTGAATCATATAGTAGATATGATCAACATAGTGATGTTCACCATTGAAAACTACTCCATCTCACGTGATGATCGGACATGGTTTAGCTGATAGGGATCACGTAATCACTTAGATGATTAGAGGGATGTCTATCTAAGTGGGAGTTCTGAAGTAATATGCTTCATTGAACTTTACATTTAGGGCCAATTCCAGTTCTGCCCCTAAGTCGAACCCACTACTCAGTTTTGCCCCTAATTTTTAGGTATGCTCAGTTTTGCCCCTCCGCCGTTAGTGTCACTTATAGAAACACCCTTTTGCGCCGTTACCGTCTGGTCAATGTACTTTGCCCATCTAGAAAAAAATAGCAAAAAAATCAAAAAAATATGAAAGATAGTCATGTCCGCAAGGCGAGTGCAAATTTTTGTGTTGGTTGGACACTCCGGGAGCTCGTGGCAAAGGAAAACAAAAATAATTTATGCCTATGAATAGTAAATTAAAAAATTCAAAAAAATTGAATTTATTTGGCGTCAAAGAGGCTTGAGTGCACAAGGTTCTTGCCAGTTTTGGTGATTAAATGACGTACGAGGCGCTCTAGAGAAAAAAAACAAAATAGTGCATTTTTTCAAAGTTTTTTGATCTAAAATTTGTTTTTTCTCCACGAGCTCCTACGATATCCAAACATGACAAAAATGTGCACACATCTTGCGCACCTAAGTATCTTCAGTCCCACAAAATTTCATATTTTTTTATTTTTTTTCTATTTTTTTGAATTTATGGTTCACATGAGTACAAAAATTATGTTTTCCTTTGCCACGAGCTCCCAGGGTGTCCGAATGGCATGAAAATGGGTACACACCTTGCAGACATGAGTATCTTCGATCCCACAAAGTTTCAAATTTTTTTGATTTTTTGCTATTTTTTCAGGACGGTCAAAGACCTTTGACCGGACGGTAATGACAGAGAAGGGCATTTCTATAAGTGAAACTACCAGCGGAGGGGCAAAACTGAGCATACCGAAAAATTAGGGGCAAAACTGAGTAGTGGGTTCGAGTTAAGGGCATAGATGTAAATGTACCTTAAATTTATCATTAACTTAGTCCTATTAGTATTAGCATATCTATGTAGCAGATCAATAGCTCGCGTTTAGCTCCCATGTTTTATTTTTGATATGTTCTAGAGAAAACTAAGTTGAAAGATGTTAGTAGCAATGATGCGGATTGGATCCGTGATCTGAGGATTATGCTCATTGCTGCACAGAAGAATTATGTCCTTGATGCACCGCTAGGTGACAGACCGATTGCAGGAGCAGATGCAGACGTTATGAACGTTTGGCAAGCTCGATATGATGACTACTTGATAATTTAGTGCACCATGCTTTACGGATTAGAATCGGGGCTTCAAAGACATTTTGAACGCCACGGAGCATATGAGATGTTCCAAGAGTTGAAATTAGTATTTCAGACTCATGTCCATGTCGAAAGGTATGAGACCTTTGACAAGCACTTTCCCAACAAGATAGAGGAGAATAGCTCAGCTAGTGAGCATGTGCTCAGAATGTCTGAGTACTACAACCACTTGAATCAAGTGGGAGTTAATCTTCCAGATAAGATAGTGATTGATAGTGTTCTCTAGTCACTATCACCAAGTTACTAGAACTTCATGATGAGCTATAATATGCAAGGGATAACAGAAATGATTCCCAAGCTCTTCGTGATGCTGAAATCGACGAAGGTATAAATCAAGAAAAGCATCAAGTGTTGATGGTTAACAAGACCACTAGTTTCAAGAAAAGGGCAAAGGGAAGAAGGGGAACTTCAAAAAGAACGGCAAGCAAATTGCTGTTCAAGTGAAGAAGCCCAAGTTTGTACCTATGCCTGAGACTAAGTTCTTCTACTTCAAAGGGATTGGTCACTGGAAGCAGAACTGCCCCAAGTATTTGGGGGATAAGAAGGATGGCAAAGTGAACAAAGGTATATTTGATATACATGTTATTGATGTGTACTTTACTAGTGTTTATAGCAACCCCTCAGTATTTGATACTAGTTTAGTTGCTAAGATTAGTAACTCGACACGGGAGTTGCAGAATGAAAAGAGACTAGTTAAGGGTGAAGTGACGATGTGTGTTAGGAGTGGTTCCAATATTGATATGATCATCATCGCACACTCCCTATACTTTCGGGATTAGTGTTTGATGATCTGCAAGTGCAAGGAATCATCGTAGCAATTTCCAAAGGTGGAAGTGATAAGTATGGAGTGTCAAACCCACACGGAGCTAAAGGTAAGATCAATATTCTCTCAATCCCTATCTGCCACTGATACGACTCTACGTACACCGAACATTTGCTTCCAACTAGCAACGAGAAATAAAACTATGTTGTGGGTATGAAGAGGATAACTTTGTATGATATCAGAGAGCTAAAATATAAAAGTAGGTGATGTTATGATGAAGTTAGAATATATTACTAAATATTATAAATAGCGAGTGTGGAATAATGGTGGATCAGTGTGCGGAATTGTCCTAGGCAATCGTTAACAAAACTGGTAATCACTATTGCAGTTTCATATGAGGGAGATGCATAAGCTAACATAGTTTCTCTACTTGGATCATATGCACTTATGATTGGAACTCTAGCAAGCATCCGCAACTACTAAAGATCATTAAGGTAAAACCCAACCATAGCATTAAAGCATCAAGTCCTCTTTATCCCATACGCAACAACCCCCGTACTTGGGTTTGTGTTTCAGTCACTCACCAACCCCCTATAAGCGAATCATAAACGTATTGCAACACCCTATAGTGGGAACCCCTCATGCTTACGCGACATGGAGGGCACCATAGGACAGCACCAAATTAGAACATACAACTCATACCAATCTAGATCATAAATCAACCCGAAGACAAAGGATAACTACTCAAAACATCATAGGACGGCAACACATCATTGGATCATAATATGTGGCATAAAGCACCATGTTCAAGTAGGGATTACAGCGGGGTGCGGGAGAGTGGACCGCGAAAAGAGATGAGGGTGATGATGATGATGACGATGATGATGATGGTGATGTTGATGAAGACGATCACCGCGGCGATGATTCCCCTCCCGATGGCACTCTGGTGACACCGAGAGAGAGGAGAAGAGGTTCTCCCCCTTGTGCTTCCTCCTCCATGGCCTCCCCTCTAGATGGGGAGAGGTTCTCCGTCTGGTCATTGGCCTTCATGGTGATGATGGCCCCTCCGGGATCCTCCTCCATGCCCTCCGGTGATGATGGCCCCCTCCGGCAGAGGGCCAGAGAGGGCCTAGATTGGTTTTCGGTGGCTACGGAAGCTTCTGGCGGCGGAACTCCCGATCTAGTTTAATTTTCCGTATTTATAGGAATTTTTGGCGTCGGTCTCACATCAAGGAGGTGCCAGAGGCGTCCACGAGGCAGGGGCCCACGCCCAGGGGGGTGGGCGCGCCCCCCACCCTTGTGGACAGCCCGGGACTCTTTTGGCCCAACTCTTTTACTCCGGGGTCTTCTTTTGGTCCATAAAAAATCGTCAAAAATTGGCACGTCAATTGGACTCCATTTGATATTCCTTTTATATAAAACTAAAAAACAAGGAAAAAACAGAAACTGGCACTGGGCTCTAGGTTAATAGGTTAGTCCCAAAAACCATATAAAATAGCATATAAAACATCCAAGGTTGATAATATAATAGCATGAATACTTCATAAATTATAGATACGTTGGAGACGTATCAGCATCCCCAAGCTTAATTCCTGCTCTTCCTCGAGTACGTAAATGATAAAAGAAATAATTTATGAAGTGTGAATGCTAGCAAGTGCATAAGTTTCATCAATGATAATTCCAATCACTTTTTCTAGCATCATTATATATCATAATAGTAGCTCATTTTCATAAAACTTTTCATGATCAAGTAACAAGCTATTCACATGTTAATGTATAGATCATAAACTCTCTTGAAACTAACAAACTATATTCTTAGTCATCAAACAATTGCAATTCATCTTACTTTCAGGAAGGGTCTATGTCAGAGCTTTGATTTAGCAAACTCCACATACTCAACTATCATTTAGTCTTTCACAATTGCTGACAATCATGTGATATTTATGGGTTCCAAGTTTTAATCAGACATAGAGAAAGATAGGGGCTTATAGTTTTGCCTCCCAATATTTTACCTCAAGGGTAATGTCAACAACAATAGTTCATGAAAACTTTCATCCAATTGGATATATATATATATATATATATATCAGGATCTTTCCAACAGAATGTGCTTGCCAAAGGATAAAATGTAAAAAGGAAAGGTGAAGATCACCATGACTCTTGCATAATGGTAGAAAATAAAAGTAAAAGATAGGCCCTTCGTAGAGGGAAGCGGAGGTTGTCATGCGCTTTTATGGTTGGATGCACAAAATCTTAATGCAAAAGAATGTCACTTTATATTGCCACTTGTGATATGGACCTTTATTATGCAGTCTGTCGCTTTTATTTCTTCCACATCACACGATCGTATAAAGCTTATTTTCTCCACATTAATAAATCATACATATTTAGAAGGCAATTTTTATTGCATGCACCGATGACAACTTACTTGAAGGATCTTACTCAATCCATAGGTATGTATGGTGGACTCTCATGGCAAAACTAATTTAAGGAATGTTTGGAAGCACAAGTAGTATCTCTACTTGGTGCAAAGAATATGGCTAGCATGAGGGGGGAAAAGCAAGCTCAACATGTTGGATGATCCAAGACAATATACTTTATTTCGGATATAAGAAAACATAACCCATTACGTTGTATTCCTTGTCCGACATCAACCTTTTAGCATGTCATATTTTAATGAGTGCTCACAATTACAAAAGATGTCCAAGATAGTATATTTATATGTGAAATCTCTCTTCCTTCAATATTTTTTCATGAATTGTTCAAGTGACCAATTCTACATTTGCTAACTTTCAATAAGTTTACTAACTATACTTATTCTATGTGAAGTCATTACTCCCCATGGTATAAGCATATGAAACATATATAAATTGATATTTACGATACTCAATTTATTCAACCATTTACTCATAGGATATATATATATGCGAAGCACGTGAGTAATGAAAAACTACTCCAAAAGGATTTGAGTGAAGGACAATGAGTAGTCAAATAATCAACTAGCCATGGGAGGATTCTTTTTCATTTAAGATTTCAGATCCAATGATTTTATTCAAACAGCAAGTAAAATTGAAAATACCCTCCAAGCAAAACACATATCATGTAACGAATAAAAATATAGCTCCGAGTAAGGTATACCGATAGTTTTGAAGACAAAAGAGGGGATTCCTTCCGGGGCATCCCCAAGCTTAGGCGCTTGAGTCTTCCTTAGATATTACCTTGCGGTGCCTTGGGAATCCCCAACATTAGGTTCTTTCCACTCCTTATTCTCCTCATATCAATATCTCATCCAAAGCTTGAAAACTTCAATCACACAAAACTTAACGGAACTTCGTGAGATAGGTTAGTATGATAAAGAGTAATCCATTCACCTTGGTACTGTCAAAGACAAAGATCATAATTGTTCTCACACAATGCCTACTGTACCATATCATTTCTACAATTTATATTGAGAAATATAAGTCATAGAAACTAGAAAACAAGCAAACTATGCAATGAAAACAGAATCTGTCAGAAATAGAACAGTCTGTAATGATCTGAACACTAACCATAACTCTGCTACTAAAACAATTATGAAATAAATTGGTGGACGTGAGGAATTTGTCTATTAATCTTCTTCAAAAATAATCAACCTAATCTCACTCTCAAATAAAAAATGGCAGCAAATCTCGTGAGCGCAAAGTTTCTGTTTTTTACAGCAAGATCAAATTAACTTTCACCCAAGTCTTCCCAAAGGTCTTACTTGGCACTTTATTGAAAAAAAAGCTATAAAACATGATTACTACAGTAGCTTAATCATGATAACACACAAAAACATTAAGGGTAAATATTGGGTTGTCTCCCAACAAGCCCTTTTCTTTAATGCCTTTTAGCTAGGCATGATGATTTCAATGATGCTCACATAAAAGATAAGAATTGAAACATAAAGAGAGCATCATAAAGAATATGACTAGAAAATTTAAAACTAACCCACTTCCTATGCCTAGGGATTTTGTGAGTGCACAAATTATGGGAACAAGAATCAACTACCATAGGAAAGAAAAACAAGGATAACTTCAAACATTTAAGCACATAGGGAGGAAACTTGATATTACTGCAACTCCTACAAGCATATATTCCTCCATCATAATAATTTTCAGTAGCACCATGAATGAATTCAACAACATAACCATCACATAAAGCATTCTTTTCATGATCTACAAGCATAGAAATTTTTCTACTCTCCACATAAGCAAAATTCTTCTCATTCGGAATACCGGGATCACTGGTTCCTAGAGTTGACACTTCTTCCAAACCTGCTTTAGATGATAGTATTATTCATACTCCAAAAGATATAAGTGAAGTTCATGGAGCATTCTACAATAATATAAACTAACCAATGTCCAAGATCAAAATGTATAAGTGAATCACACGAAGCATTCTATAAAACCATACTCAAAAGATTTAAGTGAAGCACAAAGAGCAATTCTATAAGATCATACTTAAAAGATATAAGTGAAGCACATGACGTATTCTATAAATTGACGAAGGGAAATCTCATACTAGCATGGTCCTTAAATAAAAAGAAAAACACAAAGGACACAAATCATGTGAACGAAACAAAAACTGAGGTGTACCGATAATTGTTGAAGAAGAAAGATGGGATGCCAATCGGCGCATCCCCAAGCTTAGATGCTTGAGTATACTTAGAATATTTACTTGGGGTGCCCTAGGCATCCCCAAGCTTGAGCTCTTGTGTAGCGACCAGACCTCAAACGGTCTGATCTCTGTGCTCCGGTGTCATCCCTGGATCAGTAATGCTGACACCACACAGTACTCGGAGGATTTATAGCAGAGTAGCAATCACACAGTTATTACATCGAGTGTCTCAAAAGAGAACTTATTACAATAAATATGGCTTAAGGCCATCTAGTGACGATAAAAGCAGAAGGCTTGGAAGATAAGTGAGTCCATCAACTCCAACGGCATCACTGAGTAAAGAACCACGACCTAAAACTCCTTAATCGTCGTCTGAAAAGTCTACGACATTAACGTTGCAGCCCGAAAACGGGTCAGCACATGGAATATGCTGGCAAGGTAACACATAGAGAGTAATGGAATGCAACAACTATACTATATGCATATTTGGCTGGTGGAAAGCTCTATGGTTACAGTTTTTGCGTAAAGCCAATTTTTCCCTACTTCAAAGTAATAAAATTAATTACTATCATGGTGGTTGTGAAACATTGAGAATGGTTGACAGCATTCTCAATCCCAATTAAGTAACATCATTAAAACCCATCAAAATTAATTTAGAGTAACACGTTGAGATTCACATGAAAATCCAAGTACTAGATACTCAAGATGTCCATAACCGAGCACACGGCTAACCATGATTAGTTTATTACACTCTGCAGAGGTTTGCGCACTTTTCCCCACAAGACTCGATCGCCTCCGTTTGGTTTCTCGCACTACATGGTGTTTGAGAAACGGATGACCGAGACACAGTCTTTCAGAAGTGCTAGCACCTTACGACGGGTAGACCGGTACACCTACTTTCCCCTACATCTGCTAGTCTACCACTGTAAGAGTTCGCACAACTTAGTCAACTATGCCAGAGCCCATAATGGCTTGTGGCTGCACACAGAAGTTTCTAGTATGAATAATCTCATGATCCCTTTGGGCCTGGGTGGCGGTCCAAGAAAACAGGCAAGTCCTGGTAACCCCAAGTGCCTCAATCCACCCAGATGTGTGTTAGGTTGCCACCTTAGATAAACCCTTAATTATAAATCTCACATCTGTCATGGATATCACTCACCCAATCCACGTCTACTAGCGTAGCATGGCATAATAAGCAAACATAGAGGTAACTCCCAAAGGTTTGATAATAAACAGGAAATAGGTACTACCTCATCTACTTCCCATCCCACAGTTTAATTAGATCCTAATCATGCAATGTGTGAGGATTGATCTAATGCAATAAAACTGGGTTGTAGAAAAGGTATGATCAAAGTGTTACTTGCCTTCCTGATGATCCGCGTAACCTAGAGATTCAACATAACAGGTGGCGCACTCCGGGTATTCTATCGCAGACAACAAACAAGCATACAATAAGTACTCATCTAATGCACAGGTAAAACTCAAATAAGAGATCTAACAAGAAGGTTCAACTTAAGAACTCCGGTTGGCAAAAAGAATCAAATCGAACGAAGCAAAAGAAATCAAACGGCGAAAGAAAACAACTTCGTTCTAGTAATCTGGATCTAGGGCAAATTTTACAGTAGCAAAAACTTGTTTAAGTTGATTATTCGGAAAGAGGGTTTCGAGACGAAACTCCAGGCACTTGAATCGCCTGATTCTGATAAACGAGCGAAAAGTTATACTAAAACGAAAATCGGATCAGAAACCGCGATCAGAAAATAACCGCGGAAAATCCGACGAAAAAGAAAAACGACGAAAGAATTTTTCTTTTAAAAAAAACAGCACGGAAAACGAGGCGGCGGCGAACCTCGAAAGGCGCGCGCTCCGGCGACGGCGGCGGTGGGCGGCGGTGGGCGGCGGCGGCGGCGGGGCTGGGGCTAGGGTTAGGGTTTGCTGGCGGCGGCTATTGGGCTCTTCGGGCCCCGGGGTGGCGGCTTATAAAGCCCCCCGGCCGGTGGTTTCCTGGTCGGGTACGGCCCGTAGTCGGTTTCCGGTTTTTTTTTAAATACTGCTCAGAAGAAAAATAAAAAGAAATACTAAACGGACTCCAAAAATCACGAAATAAATTTTGCCGGGTTTCTAAAATCAAGCCCGGTAAAGTGAACATTTATCTGGGCCCAAACTACAACTTTGAAAAACCGCATTTTTCCTAAATTCAAATAAAAAATACCGAAAACTCCGAAATAAAACTTATTTGATTTTTTTATTAAATCCTCAATATTTCTATATTTTGGGAAAGTCATTTTATTCCCCCTCTCATATTTTTGTAATAGAAATAATTGATGATAAACTAAATAAAATCAAATGATCCTGTTTACATAATTTGAGAAAACTCAAATATGTAAATAACGAAATCCCCAACTCTCTCCGTGGGTCCTTGAGTTGCTTAGGATTTTCTAGGATCAAAACCAAAAGCAAAATAAAATATGATATGCATGATGACCTAATGTATAACATTCCAAATTGAAAATTTGGGATGTTACAAACCTACCGCCCTTAAGATGAATCTCGCCCTCGAGATTCGGGTTGGCTAGAAAATAGGTGAGGGTGATCTTTGAGCAAATCTTCCTCTCGCTCCCAGGTGGCTTCATCCTCCGTGTGGTGGCTCCACTGAACTTTGCAAAACTTGATAACCTTGCTGCGAGTAACTCGACTGGCAAACTCGAGGATCTTGACTGGTTTCTCCTCATAGGTCAAATTATTATCCAACTGAATTGCTTCTAATGGCACTGTGTCTCTCAAAGGTATGTCAGCCATCTCCGCGTGACAATTCTTCAACTGAGAAACGTGGAACACATCATGCACTCCGGCCAATCCTTCTGGCAATTCCAACTTGTAGGCCACTTCTCCCATACGCTCCAAAACTCGATATGGCCCTACAAATCGTGGCGCTAATTTCCCCTTAACTCCAAAGCGCTTAATCCCTCGAAGTGGGGATACTCGGAGATAAACTCTGTCTCCAACTTCGTAAACTATCTCCTTGCGTCTAGAATCTGTGTAGCTCTTCTACCTGGACTGGGCTACCTTGAGCCTATCGCGAATCAACTTCACCTTCTGTTCAGACTCCTTAATCAGATCTGGTCCAAACAACTGGCGGTCTCCAACTTCGTCCCATGACAACGGTGTCCTGCACCTCCTTCCGTACAAAGCTTCGGATGGTGCTATCTTCAAACTGGTCTGATAGCTATTATTGTAAAAGAACTCTGCATATGGCAAATTATCGTCCCAACTAGATCCATAATCTAGTGCACAAGCTCTCAGCATATCCTCCAAAATCTGATTGACTCTCTCAGTCTGTCCATCTGTCTGCGGGTGAAAAGCTGTACTAAATTCTAGCCTAGTACCCAAAGTCTCATGCAACTACTTCCAGAACTTTGAGGTAAACTGGGTTCCTCTATCTGATACGATGCTCCTCGGAACTCCATGCAAACATACGATCCTGGTCATGTATATCTTTGCCAACTTAGCACTGGTGTAAGTGGTCTTTACTGGGATGAAATGAGCTACTTTCGTCAATCGATCGACTACAACCCAAATCGAGTCATAGCCTAAACGAGTCCATGGTAATCCCGTGATAAAATCCATGCCTAGCTTATCCCACTTCCATTCGGGTATCGGCAATGGTTGCAACAATCCTGCTGGCTTCTGATGCTCTGCCTTTACTCTCTGACATACGTCACAAACTGCTACATACTCCACAATATCCTTCTTCATTCCGGTCCACCAGAAAATATCCTTCAAATCCAAATACATCTTGGTATTTCCTGGGTGAATCGAATACGGTGAGTCATGTGCCTCTTGCAGAATCAACTTTCTGATCTCCGGGTCATTGGGCACATAAACACGATCTTCAAACCATAGGGTGCCGTGCTCATCCTCACGAAATCCTTTAGCTTTTCCTTTGCTCAGCTTCTCCTTTATAGCGGCAATCTCTTTGTCAGTTTTCTGAGCTTCTCTGATTCTATCCATCAAAGTTGACTGAATTTCCAATGCTGCCACATAGCCTTTCGGAACTATTTCCAAACATAGCTCACGAAGATTTTCTGCTAACTCCTTGGGTATTTCTCCCGTCATTAGTGTATTGACATGGCTCTTGCGGCTTAATGCATCAGCTACTACATTATCTTTTCCGAGATGGTAATGCAATTTCATATCATAATCCTTGATGAGCGCCAACCATCTCCTTTGTCTAAGGTTCAACTCCTTCTGCGTGAAAATGTACTTCAAACTCTTATGATCCGTGTACGCCTCACAATGATTTCCGATGAGGAAATGTCTCCATGTCTTCACTGCATGCACTACGGCTGCTAACTCCAAATCATGCGTAGCATAATTCAATTCGTGGGGCTTCAGTTGTCGTGAAGCGTACGAAACAACTCTTCCTTCCTGCATAAGCACTGCTCCAAGTCCTCGACGTGAAGCGTCACAATACACCTCATAATCCTTGGTTTGATCTGGCAAAATCAATACTGGTGAGGTAACAAAACGTTTCTTCAACTCCTGGAAACTAGACTCACACTCCTCAGTCCATTTGAACTTAGTATCCTTCTTCAACACCTCCGTCATAGGTTTCGCAATCTTTGAGAAATTCTCAATAAATCTCCGGTAGTATCCTGCGAGTCCAAGAAAACTCCGGATCTCTCCAACGGTAGTTAGGGCTTCCCACTTGGTCACGGTTTCAACTTTAGCGGGATCTACTGCTATACCTTCTCCAGATATAACGTGTTCGGGGAATCCTACTTCCTTCAACCAAAATTCACATTTGTTGAACTTGGCGTATAATTGGTGTTCTCTGAGCTTTCCAAGTACCAAACACAAATGCTCCTTATGTTCCTCTTCATTCTTCGAATAAACCAGGATATCATCAATGAACACTACGACGAACTTATCCAAAAACTCCATAAACACTTTGTTCATCATGTTCATAAAATAGGCAGGCGCGTTAGTCAGTCCAAATGACATAACGGTATACTCATATAGTCCATATCTTGTGGTGAATGCTGTCTTAGGTATATCCTGTTCTCGAATCTTCAACTGGTGGTATCCTGATCGCAAATCGATCTTGGAAAACATTTTAGCTCCTTGCAATCGATCAAACAGATCGTTGATCATTGGTAGTGGGTACTTGTTCTTGATCGTTACTTCATTCAATCCTCGATAATCAACAACCATCCTTAACGGTCCATCCTTCTTCTCCACTAGAAGTACTGGTGATCCCCAAGGCGAAGAACTTGGGCGAATATATCCCTTATCCAGTAACTCCTTAATCTGCTTCTTAATTTCCACCAAATCTTTTGCTGGCATCTTATATGGTCTCTTCGATATTGGCCCAGTGCCTGGCAATAGCTCAATCAAAAACTCAATGTCTCTATCCGGTGGCATGCCTGGCAACTCTTCGGGAAATACATCAGCAAAATCCTTTACCACTGGTACTTCCTCCTGCACAACTCCTGATAAGGAATTTACTTGTGTCCTGTTTGGCGCATGCCGAGATACATACTTGATCCTTCTTCCTTCTGGCGTTGTGAGCAAAATTGTCTTACTGGCGCAATCGATGTTTCCTCCATACATCGACAGCCAATCCATACCAAGAATCACATCCAGACCTTGGGATTCCAAAATAATTAAATCTATTGGGAAAACATGCCTTCCAATACTTAATGGCACTTGAAAACATCCTTGACTGGCCATGTACTCCGCTCCTGGTGAGCTTACTAGCATAGGTGTTTTAAGAATCCTAGTGGGCAGGCTATACTTTTCCACAAATCCCCTTGATATGTATGAATGCGATGCACCAGTATCAAAAAGAACGAGTGCAGTAAATGACTTAACCAAAAACTTACCTATTACTGCATCAGGCTGAGCTTCAACCTCCTCCACGCTAACGTGGTTCACCTGTCCCCTGTTGAAAGGGTTCATCTTCTTTCCAGAACTTCCATTGCCGTTTTGTCCTTCAGGACAGTCATTTGCATAATGTCCTGGCTTCGAACACTTATAGCAAGTGACGTGGCTCAAGTCCTTCTTGGCTGGGGTTGATGGGGTGCTGCGGTTCTGTCCATTACTTCCTCCATTCCCATTACCATTTTTGGTGCCATTGTGATTGTGCGAGCTACCTACTCCATGGGTATGCTGAAAATGTCCTCCTGGTCTAGGGGTAAAACGAGGCTTCTGCTGAGCTCCTGAATTATACTTTCCTTGTCCATACTTCCTCTTGCGGTTCTCAATTTGCTGCTGCTTCCCTTCAATCATAAGAGCACGATCTACCAACTCCTGGTAGTTGTTGAAGGTGGCTACCATCAACTGCATACTCAACTCATCATTCAGTCCTTCCAGGAATTTCTCCTGCTTAGCTGCATCCGTGGCAACGTCATCTGGGGCATAACGTGCTAGCTTACTAAACTCCTCCACATACTGGCCAACTGTCCGTCCTCCTTGGCGCAAGTTACGAAACTCACGCTTCTTCATGGCCATTGCTCCTGCTGAAACATGGGCAGTACGAAAAGCTTGCTGAAATTGGTCCCATGTGACAGTGTCGACTGGGAAGGTGGCTGTGAAATTCTCCCACCAAGATGTTGCGGATCCTTCTAACTGATGTGCGGCAAACTTAACCTTCTCCACATCTGTGCATCCTGCTGTGGTCAACTCCCTAGCTATCTTGTGGATCCAATCATCTGCTACAATCGGCTCGGTGCTACTGGAAAACACCGGCGGATTCAGCCTAAGAAAACGGGCTAAGTGGTCAACAGGTGGTGGTGGGGGTGGGTTGTTGTTGTTGTTCCCTTGGTTCTGATTCTGAACTAGCAACTACATCAAGGTGTTCTGCTGCTGGATCAACTGGGTGAGCTCCGGCGGAAAAGCAATCCGGGGTCACGTCTCGGAGGCATCTGAGGGTTTAGAAAAGATGAGATATAAGAATAGAGGGGGTCTAAAGAGAAAACACTACCCATATGCACATGAGGCAAAAACACACAATTCACTCCAATCAATCAAACAAAGGCATACAATCGATCTAACTATCACAAAAGTGCTCGGACTACTATATTTACATGGTGGACTACTACTACTGATGAGGTGGTCTACTAGAAATATTCTACGGTTGTAGACTCCATGATATCTGCTCCTGCTTCATCCACATAGTCATCATCGCTACTATCTTGTTCCGAGTCGGTGCCGTCGATGATGATGTAGTCTTCCGGGCTAATCTCCTTGGGTTCTTCGTCTTCATCTACTGGTGTCGGGCCTCCCATAAATACCGCTAGCTTCATAGTTAGGTCGGCATTCTTATCCACCAATACTTCAATTTCTTCTTCATAATCTTCGTGTGTAGCCTTGAGTTCTTCCTCTAGTTCCCTGATTCTAGTCTTAGCCTTCTTCAGATCTATCATGTCGGCGCACATCTGATTCTCCTGGTGTCGAATGTGCTGATTTAACTCCTGAATAAAAGCTGCAATTGATCTATCTTTCCTGGTGCTGATCATCTCCCAGTGTTCATCTCGGCGCCCACAAATCTGGTAGATAGTATCCTTGAGATCCTTGCGGTAGACTTCTCCAATGCGTCCCATGGCGATGTGAGCTGCCATGCTCTTTCCTAGACTCCAAGTTGGTGCATCAAAAGAAAACTCTATGGGCTCAGTGACTGGCATGAACGTCCTTCCTGGAACTTGAACTTGTATCATCCAGCGCTCTTCCTCAGATAAAGTGGCATTGTAGGTTCCCGTGAAGCTTGGTATTCCTATGTTCAGGTATCTAGTGACTTCCTTCAAGTGGCGTCCAAAGGGTGTATCTTCATCCGGTTGGGTGAACTTGTTCCTTGCATCCGCCATCCTAAAGAGTAGAAAAGATGAGAAGTTAGAAGGGAAGAGAGTGAGTAGTGATCTAGGTCTTTAGCTTAGTGGTCGTGTCCTACAGTCAGCGTGTGCTCTGATACCATCTCTGTAGCGACCAGACCTCAAACAGTCTGATCTCTGTGCTCCGGTGTCATCCCTGGATCAGTAATGCTGACACCACACAGTACTCGGAGGATTTATAGCAGAGTAGCAATCACACAGTTATTACATCGAGTGTCTCAAAAGAGAACTTATTACAATGAATATGGCTTAAGGCCATCTAGTGACGATAACAGCGGAAGGTTTGGAAGATAAGTGAGTCCATCAACTCCAACGGCATCACTGAGTATAGAACCACGACCTAAAACTCCTTAATCGTCATCTGAAAAGTCTGCAACATTAACGTTGCAGCCCGAAAACGGGTCAGCACATGGAATATGCTGGCAAGGTAACACATAGAGAGTAATGGAATGCAACAACTATACTATATGCATATTTGGCCGGTGGAAAGCTCTATGGTTACAGTTTTTGCGTAAAGCCAATTTTCCCTACTTCAAAGGAATAAAATTAATTACTATCATGGTGGTTGTGAAACATTGAGAATGGTTGACAGCATTCTCAATCCCAATTAAGTAACATCATTAAAACCCATCAAAATTAATTTAGAGTAACATGTTGAGATTCACATGAAAATCCAAGTACTAGATACTCAAGATGTCCATAACCAGGGACACGGCTAACCATGATTAGTTTATTACACTCTGCAGAGGTTTGTGCACTTTTCCCCACAAGACTCGATCACCTCCGTTTGGTTTCTCGCACTACATGGTGTTTGAGAAACGGATGACCGAGACACATTCTTTTAGAAGCGCTAGCACCTTACAACGGGTAGACCGGTACACCTACTTTCCCCTACATCTGCTAGTCTATCACTGTAAGAGTTCGCACAACTTAGTCAACTATGCCAGAGCCCATAATGGCTTGTGGCTGCACACAGAAGTTTCTAGTATGAATAATCTCATGATCCCTTTGGGCCTGGGTGGCGGTCCAAGAAAGCAGGCAAGTCCTGGTAACCCCAGGTGCCTCAATCCACCCAGATGTGTGTTAGGTTGCCATCTTAGATAAACCCTTAATTCTAAATCTCACATCTGTCATGGATATCACTCACCCAATCCACGTCTACTAGCGTAGCATGGCATAATAAGCAAACATAGAGGTAACTCCCAAACGTTTGATAATAAACAGGAAATAGGTACTACCTCATCTACTTCCCATCCCACAGTTTAATTAGATCCTAATCATGCAATGTGTGAGGATTGATCTAATGCAATAAAACTGGGTTGTAGAAAAGGTATGATCAAAGTGTTACTTGCCTTGCTGATGATCCGCGTAACCTAGAGATTCAACGTAACAGGCGGCGCACTCCGGTTATTCTATCACAGACAACAAACAAGCATACAATAAGTACTCATCTAATGCACAGGTAAAACTCAAATAAGAGATCTAACCAGAAGGTTCAACTTAAGAACTCCGGTTGGCAAAAAGAATCAAATCGAACAAAGCAAAAGAAATCAAACGGCGAAAGAAAACAACTTCGTTCTAGTAATCTGGATCTAGGGCAAATTTTACAGTAGCAAAAACTTGTTTAAGTTGATTATTCGGAAAGAGGGTTTCGAGACGAAACTCCAGGCGCTTGAATCGCCTGATTCCGATAAACGAGCGAAAAGTTATACTAAAACGAAAATCGGATCAGAAATCGCGATCAGAAAATAACCGCGGAAAATCCGACGAAAAAGAAAAACGACGAACAGAAATTTTTATTTTATTTTTTTAAAAAAAGCAGCACGGAAAACGAGGCGGCGGCGAACCTCGAAAGGCGCGCGCTCCGGCGACGGCGGCGGCGGGCTGCGGGCGGCGGCGGGGGGGCTTGGGCTAGGGTTAGGGTTTGCTGGCGGCGGCTGTTGGGCTCTTCGGGCCCCGGGGTGGCGGCTTATAAAGCCCCCCGGCCGGTGGTTTCCTGGCCGGGTATGGCCCGTAGTCGGTTTCCGTTTTTTTTAAATACCGCTCGGAAGAAAAATAAAAAGAAATACTAAACGGACTCCAAAAATCACGAAATAAATTTTGCCGGGTTTCTAAAATCAAGCCCGATAAAGTGAACATTTATCTGGGCCCAAACTACAACTTTGAAAAACCGCATTTTTCCTAAATTCAAATAAAAAATACCGAAAACTCCGAAATAAAACTTATTTGATTTTTTTATTAAATCCACAATATTTCTATATTTTGGGAAAGTCATTTTATTCCCCCTGTCATATTTTTTTAATAGAAATAATTGATGATAAAATAAATAAAATCAAATGATCCTGTTTACATAATTTGAGAAAACTCAAATATGTAAATCACGAAATCCCCAACTCTCTCCGTGGGTCCTTGAGTTGCTTAGGATTTTCTAGGATCAAAACCAAAAGAAAAATAAAATATGATATGCATGATGACCTAATGTATAACATTCCAAATTGAAAATTTGGGATGTTACATCTTGCCTCTCTTTATTCTTCTCATATTGATAGCTCCTCAATCTTCGAACACTTCATCCACACAAAACTTTAACAAAAACTTTGTGAGATCCGTTAGTATAATAAAGCAAATCACTACCCTTAGGTACTATTGTGAACTCACTATAAATTCATATTGGTGTAATATCTACTGTATTCTAACTCATCCATGGTTCATACCCTCTGATACTACTCATAGATTCATCAAAATAAGCAAACAACACATAGAAAACAGAATCTGTCTAAAACAACACAGTCTGTAGTAATCTGGAAGTTTAGTAAACTTCTGTGACTCCAATAATTATGAAATATATTCGAAAATTTGAGCAATTTATACGGAAGTAATGTGCGAAATGTTTCAGACCCATTTGACTTTCCAGTAAAAAATGTAAAATCACGCGCTACAGCCAAAGTTTCTGTTTTTGTTCTGCACATAGTAAACAAGCAATCCAATCATCCTAAAACCAAAGCTTTGTACATTATTTTTATAATACAATGGATATATACAAGGGGATAATTATTTACAGAGAAACTTCCATGAAAAATTCTACATTGTTTCCGTGAGCATGAACACAAGTGCTCAAGGTCGACCCTCACTTCTTCAATGCATAACTTTCCAATCACTTCTCTTTTTGAAAAACTTTTTAGGCATGAGAGGCAAGTAATATTTTTTTTGTATTTTAATTATTTATTTTTTGTATGTTTCACCCACAACTAAACAGAAACAAAAAAGGAAAAACAAAATCTACTTAGTGAAGAAAGCAAACAAGCACACACGAGAATATCAACCCCACGCTATTGCTCCCCGGCAACGATGCCAGATAAGAGCTTGATAATCCCCAAGTGCAAGGAATCATCGTAGCAATTTCCAAAGGTGGAAGTGATAAGTATGAAGTGTCGAACCCACAAGGAGCTAAAGGTAAGATCAATATTCTCTCAAGCCCTATCTGCCATTGATACGACTCTACGTACACCGAACGTTTGCTTCCAACTAGCAACAAGAAAAAACAATGCTGTGGGTATGAAGAGGATAACTTTGTATGATATCGGAGAGAAAAAATATAAAAGTAGGTGCTGTTATCATGAAGTTAGAATATGTAGCGACCAGACCTCAAACAGTCTGATCTCTGTGCTCCGGTGTCATCCCTGGATCAGTAATGCTGACACCACAAAGTACTCGGAGGATTTATAACAGAGTAGCAATCACACACTTATTACATCGAGTGTCTCAAAAGAGACTTTATTACAATAAGTATGGCTTAAGGCCATCTAATAACGATAACAGCGGAAGGCTTGGAAGATAAGTGCGTCCATCAACTCCAACGGCATCACTGAGTATAGAACCACGACCTAAAAACTCCTTAATCATCGTCTGAAAAGTCTGCAACATTAACGTTGCAGCCCGAAAACGGGTCAGCACATGGAATATGCTGGCAAGGTAACACATAGAGAGTAATGGAATGAAACAGCTATACTATATGCATATTTGGCTGGTGGAAAGCTCTATGGTTACAGTTTTGTGTAAAGCCAATTTTTCCCTACTTCAAAGGAATAAAATTTAATTACTATCATGGTGGTTGTTAAACATTGAGAATGGTTGACAGCATCCTCAGTCCCAATTAAACATCATCATTAAACTTAACCCAACAAAATTAATTTAGAGTAACATGTTGAGATTCACATGAAAATCCAGGTACTAGATACTCAAGATGTCCATAACCGGGGACACGGCTAACCATGATTAGTTTATTACACTCTGCAGAGGTTTGCGCACTTTTCCCCACAAGGCTCGATCGCCTCCATTTGGTTTCTCGCACTACATGGTGTTTGAGAAGACGGATGACCGAGACATAGTCTTTCAGAAGCGCCAGCACCTTAGGATCGGGTAGACCGTACCACCTACATCCCCTACATCTGCTAGTCTACCACTGTAAGAGTTCGCACAACTTAGTCAACTATGCTAGAGCCCATAATAGCTTGTGGCTGCACATGGAAGTTTCTAGTATGAATAGTTTCATGATCCCTTTGAGCCTGGGTGGCGGTCCAAAAGAAAACAGGCAAGTACTGGAATACCCAGGTGCCTCAATCCACCCAGATGTGTGTTTAAGTTGCCACCTTAGATAAACCATTAATTAACAATCTCACATCTATCATGGATATCACTCACCCAATCCACGTCTACTAGCATAGCATGGCATAATAAGCAAACGTAGAAGTAACTCCCAAAGGTTTGATAATAAACAGGTAATAGGTACTACCTCATCTACTTCCCATCCCACAATTTAATTAGATCCTAATCATGCAGTGTGTGAGGATTGATCTAATGCAATAAAACTAGGTAGTAGAAAAGGTATGATCAAAGTGTTACTTGCCTTGCTGATATCCGCAAAACGTAACGATTCGAAGTAACAGGTGGCGCACTCCGGGTATTCTATCGCAGACAAACAAACAAGAATACAATAAGTACTCATCTAATGCATAGGTAAAACTCAAATAAGAGATCTAACCAGAAGGTTCAACTTAAGAACTCCAGTTGGAAAAAAGAATCAAACCAAACGAAGCAACGAAAAACATACGGCGAAAGAAACAACTTCGTTCTAGTAATCTGGATCTAGGGCAAATTTTACAGTAGCAAAAACTTGTTTAAGTTGGTTAAACGGATAGAGGGTTTCGAGACGAAACTCTAGGCGCTTGAATCGCCTGATTCCGATAAACGAGCGAAAAGTTAAACTAAAACGAAAATCGGATCAGGAATCGCGATCAGAAAAATCGCGGATTTAATCCGAGAAAAAGAAAAATGACGAACACCGAATTTTTGTTCTTTTTTTTCGGCACGGTAAACGAGGCATGACGAACCTCGGGCGGCGGGATCTTCGGCGGAGGCGGCGGCGGCTCCGGCGGTGCGCACAGATCGAGGCGGGGCTGATGGGCTGGGGGGCTCGGGGCGGCGCTATTTAAAGGCTGCCCCCGGGCGGTGTCCCGCTCGGGTATGGCCCGAAGTTGGTTCGTTTTTTTTAATTATTTTGCTCGGAAGAAAAAAAATAAAAAGAAATACTAAACAGACTCCAAAAATTCCGAAATAAATTTTCACGGGCTTCTAAAATCAAGCCGCAAACGGTGAACATTTATTTGGGACCTAAATGCAATTTTGAAAAACCCACTTTTTTCCTAAATTCAAATAAAACAACGAAAAACACTGAAATAAAATCTTATTCGAATTTATTATTAAATCCTCAATATTTCTTTATTTTGGGAAAGTCATTTTATTCCCTCTCTCATATTTTTGTAATAGAAATAATTGATGATAAAATAAATAAAATCAAATGATCCTATTCTCAAAATTTGAGAGAACTCAAATATGAAAATAACGAAATCCCCAACTCTCTCTGTGGGTCATTGAGTTGTGTAGAATTTCTAGGATCAACCAAAATGCAAAATAAAATATGATATGCATGATGATCTAATGCATAACATTCCAAATTGAAAATTTGGGATGTTACAAACCTACCCCCCTTAAGATGAATCTCGCCCTCGAGATTCGGGTTCGCTAGAAAATAGGTGAGGGTGGTCCTTGAGCAAATCTTCCTCTCGCTCCCAGGTGGCTTCATCCTCCGTGTGGTGGCTCCATTGAACTTTGCAAAACTTGATAACCTTGTTGCGAGTAACTCGGCTGGAAAACTCGAGGATCTTGACTGGTTTCTCCTCGTAGGTCAAATCTTTATCCAACTGAATAGTTTCCAAAGGCACTGTGTCTCTCAACGGTATGTCAGCCATCTCCGCGTGACATTTCTTTAACTGAGAAACGTGGAACATATCATGTACTCCTGACAATCCTTCGGGAAATTCCAACTTGTCAGACACTTCTCCCATACGTTCCAAAACTCGATATGGTCCTACAAATCGTGGCGCTAACTTCCCTTTTACTCCAAAACGCTTTGTTCCTCGAGGTGGAGATACTCAAAGATAAGCTCTATCTCCGACTTCGTAAACTGTCTCCTTGCGTTTAGAATCTGCATAATTCTTCTATTTGGACTGAGCTACCTTGAGCCTATCGCGAATCAACTTCACCTTCTGTTCAGACTCTTTAATCAAGTCAGGTCCAAACAACTGCGGTCTCCAACTTCGTCCCATGACAGCGGTGTCCTGCACCTCCTTCCGTACAAGGCTTTGAAAGTGGCCATCTTCAAACCGGTTTGGTAACTGTTGTTGTAAGAGAACTCTGCATATGGCAAATTATCATCCCAACTAGATCCATAATCTAGCGCACAAGCTCTCAGCATATCCTCCAAAATCTGATTGACTCTCTCGGTCTATCCATCTGTCTGTGGATGAAAAGCTGTACTGAATTCTTGTCTGGTACCCAAAGTATCATGCAACTATTTCCAGAACTTTGAGGTAAATTGGGTTCCTCTATCTGATATGATACTCCTCGGAACTCCATGCAGACATACTATTCTGGTCATGTATATCTTTGCCAACTTAGCACTGGTGTAAGTGGTCTTTACTGGGATGAAATGAGCTACTTTCGTCAATCGATCAACTACAACCCAAATCGAGTCATAGCCTGAACGAGTCATGGGCAATCCCGTGATAAAATCCATGCCTAGCTTATCCCACTTCCATTCAGGTATCGGCAATGGTTGTAACAATCCTGTTGGCTTTTGATGCTCTGCCTTTACTCTCTGACATACATCACAAACTGCTACATACTCCGCAATATCCTTCTTCATTCTGGTCCACCAGAAAATATTCTTCAAATCCAAATACATCTTGGTATTTCCTGGGTGAATTGAATACGGTGAGTCGTGTGCCTCTTGCAAAATCAACTTCCTGATCTCCGGGTCATTGGGCACGTAAACACGGTCTTCAAACCATAGGGTGTCGTGCTCATCCTCACGAAATCCTTTAGCTTTTCCTTTGCTCAGTTTCTCCTTTATAGCGGCAATCTCTTTGTCAGCTTTCTGAGCTTCCCTGATTTTATCCATCAAAGTTGAGTGAATCTCCAATGCTGCTACATAGCCTCTCGGAACTATTTCCAAACATAGTTCACGAAGATTTTCTGCTAACTCCCTTGGTAATTCTCCCGTCATTACTATATTGACATGGCTCTTGCGGCTTAATGCGTCTGCTACTACATTAGCCTTTCCGGGGTGATAATGCAATTTCATATCATAATCCTTGATAAGCTCCAACCATCTCCTTTGTCTGAGATTCAACTCCTTCTGCGTGAAGTTGTACTTCAAACTCTTATGATCCGTGTACACCTCACAATGATTTCCAATGAGAAAATGTCTCCATGTCTTAAATGCATGCACTACGGCTGCTAACTCCAAATCATGCGTAGCATAATTCAACTCATGAGGCTTCAGTTGTCTTGAGGCATATGAAACAACTCTCCTTTCCTGCATAAGTACTGCTCCAAGTCCTCGACGTGAAGCGTCGCAATACACCTCATAATCCTTGGTCTGGTCTGGCAAAATCAACACTGGTGAGGTAACCAAACGTTTCTTCAACTCTTGGAAACTAGCCTCACATTCCTCTGTCCATATGAACTTGGTATCCTTCTTCAACAACTCAGTCACAGGCTTCGCAATCTTTGAGAAATTCTCAATAAATCTCCGGTAGTATCCTGCGAGTCCAAGAAAACTCCGGATCTCTCCAACTGTTGTTGGGGCTTCCCACTGGGTCACGGTATCAACTTTAGTGGGATCAACTGCTATACCTTCTCCAGATATAACGTTTCCGAGGAATCCTACTTCCTTCAACCAAAACTCACATTTGCTGAACTTGGCATATAATTGATGTTCTCTGAGCTTTCCAAGTACCAAACGCAAATGCTCCTTTTGTTCCTCTTCATTCTTCGAATAAACCAGGATATCATCAATGAACACTACGACGAACTTATCCAAAAACTCCATAAACACTTTGTTCATCATGTTCATAAAATAGGCAGGTGCGTTAGTCAGACCAAATGACATAACGGTATACTCGTATAGCCCATACCTGGTGGTAAAAGCTGTCTTAGGAATTGCCTGTTCTCGAATTTCAACTGGTGGTATCCTAGTCGCAGATCGATCTTGGAAAATACCTTAGCTCCTTGCAATCGATCAAACAGATCGTTGATCATAGGTAGTGGGTACTTGTTCTTGATCGTTACTTCATTCAATCCTCGATAATCAACAACCATCCTTAACGATCCATCTTTCTTCTCCACTAGTAGTACTGGCGATCCCCAAGGCGAAGAACTTGGGAGAATATATCCCTTATCCAGTAACTCTTTAATCTGCTTCTTAATTTCCACCAAATCCTTTGCTGGCATCCTATATGGTCTCTTTGATATTGGACCTGTGCCTGGCAATAGGTCAATCAAAAACTCAATATCTCTATCTGGTGGCATGCCTGGCAACTCCTCTGGAAATACATCAGGGAAATCCCTTACCACTGGTACTTCCTCCTGCAGAACTCCTGTTAGGAAATTTACTTGAGTCCTCTTTGGCACATGCCGGGATACATACTTGATCCTTCTCCCTTCTGGGGTGGTAAGCAAAATTGACTTACTAGCACACTCAATATTCCCTTCATACTTTGATAACCAATCCATGCCTAATATCACATCCAATCCTTGAGATTCCAATACTATTAGGTCTGAGGGAAAAACATAGTTACCAATCCTTAATGGTAACCGATCACACCATAGACTAGCCACATACTCTGCTCTGGGCGAGGTTACTAACATGGGTGACCTAAGGGCTTGGGTTGGTAGGTTATGCTTATCCACAAATTTGGGGTCACATCTCGGAGGCATATAAGGGTTTAGAAAAAGATGAGATATAAGAATTGAGGGGGTCTAAAGAGAAAACACTACCCATATGCACATGAGGCAAAACAAACAATTCACTTCAATCAATCAAACAAAGGCATACAATCGATCTAACTATCGCAAAAGTACTCGGACTACTATATTTACATGGTGGGGTACTACTACTGATGAGGTGGTCTACTAGAAATATTCTACGGTCGTTGACTCCATGATATATGCTCCAGCTTCATCAACCTAGTCATCATCGCTACTATCTAGTTCCGAGTCAGTGCCGTCGATGATGATGTAGTCTTCCGGGCTAATCTCCTAGGGTTCTTCGTCTTCATCTACTGGCATAGGGCCTCCCATAAATATTCCAATCTTCTTGATTAGGTCGTCATTCTTCTCCACCAATACTTCAATTTCCTCTTCATAATCTTCACGTGTAGCCTTGAGTTCTTCCTCCAGTTCCTTGATTCTAGTCTTAGCCTTCTTCAGATCTATCATGTCGGCGCACATCTGGTTCTCCTATCGTCAAATGTGCTGGTTTAACTCCTGGATAAAAGCTGCGATTGATCTATCCTTCCTGGTGCTGATCATCTCCCAGTGCTCATCTCGGCGCCCACAAATCTGGTAGATAGTATCCTTGATATCCTTGCGGTAGACTTCTCCAATGCGTCCCATGGCGATGTGAGCTGCCATGCTCTTTCCTAAACTCCAAGTTGGTGCATCAAAAGAAAATTCTATGGGCTCAGTGACTGGCATGAAAGTCCTTCCTGGAACTTGAACTTGAATCATCCAGCGCTCTTCTTCAGGTAAAGTGGCGTTGTAGGTTCCTGTGAAACTTGGGACTCCTATGTTCAGGTATCTAGTGACTTCCTTCAAGTGATGTCCAAAGGGTGTATCTTCATCCGGTTGCGTGAACTTGTTCCTTGCATCCGCCATCCTAAAGAGTAGAAAAGATGAGAAGTCAGGAGAGAAGAGAGTGAATAGTGATCTATGTCTTGTGCTTAGTGGTCGTGTCCTACAGTCAGCGTGTGCTCTGATACCATCTTTGTAGCGACCAGACCTCAAACATGTATGATCTCTGTGCTCCGCTGTCATCCCTGGATCAGTAATGCTGACACCACACAGTACTCGGAGGATTTATAACAGAGTAGCAATCACACATTTATTACGTCGAGTGTCTCAAAAGAGACCTTATTACAATAAGTATGGCTTAAGGCCATCTAATAATGATAACAGCGGAAGGCTTGGAAGATAAGTGAGTCCATCAACTCCAACGGCATCATTGAGTATAGAACCACGACCTAAAAACTCCTTAATCGTCGTCTGAAAAGTCTGCAACATTAACGTTGCAGCCCGAAAATGGGTCAGCACATGGAATATGCTGACAAGGTAACACATAGAGAGTAATGGAATGAAACAGCTATACTACATGCGTATTTGGCTGGTGGAAAGCTCTATGGTTACAGTTTTGCGTAAAGTCAATTTTTCCCTACTTCAAAGGAATAAAATTTAATTACTATCATGGTGGTTGTTAAACATTGAGAATGGTTGACAGCATCCTCAATCCCAATTAAACATCATCGTTAAACTTAACCCAACAAAATTAATTTAGAGTAACATGTTGAGATTCACATGAAAATCCAGGTACTAGGTACTCAAGATGTCCATAACCGGGGACACGGCTAACCATGATTAGTTTATTACACTCTGCAGAGGTTTGCGCACTTTTCCCCACAAGACTCGATCGCCTCCGTTTGGTTTGTTGCACTACATGGCGTTTGAGAAGACGGATGACCGAGACATAGTCTTTCAGAAGCGCTAGCACCTTACGATCGGGTAGACCGTACCACCTACATCCCCTACATCTGCTAGTCTACCACTGTAAGAGTTCGCACAACTTAGTCAACTATGCTAGAGCCCATAATAGCTTGTGGCTGCACACGGAAGTTTCTAGTATGAATAGTCTCATGATCCCTTTGAGCCTGGGTGGCGGTCCAAAAGAAAACAGGCAAGTCCTGGAATACCCAGGTGCCTCAATCCACCCAGATGTGTGTTTAAGTTGCCACCTTAGATAAACCATTAATTAACAATCTCACATCTGTCATGGATATCACTCACCCAATCCACGTCTACTAGCATAGCATGGCATAATAAGCAAACGTAGAAGTAACTCCCAAAGGTTTGATAATAAACAGGTAATAGGTACTACCTCATCTACTTCCCATCCCACAATTTAATTAGATCCTAATCATGCAATGTGTGAGGATTGATCTAATGCAATAAAACTGGCTAGTAGAAAAGGTATGATCAAAGTGTTACTTGCCTTGCTGATGATCCGCGAAACCTAACGATTCGAAGTAACAGGCGACGCACTCCAGGTATTCTATCGCAGACAAACAAACAAGCATACAATAAGTACTCATCTAATGCATAGGTAAAACTCAAATAAGAGATCTAACCAGAAGGTTCAACTTAAGAACTCCGGTTGGCAAAAAGAATCAAATCGAACGAAGCAACGAAAAACAAACGGCGAAAGAAAACAACTTCGTTCTAGTAATCTGGATCTAGGGAAAATTTTACAGTAGCAAAAACTTGTTTAAGTTGGTTAAACGGATAGAGGGTTTCGAGACAAAACTCTAGGCGCTTGAATCGCCTGATTCTGATAAACGAGCGAAAAGTTAAACTAAAACGAAAATTGGTTTAGGAATCGCGATCAGAAAAATCGCGGATTTAATCCGAGAAAAAGAAAAACGACGAACACCGAATTTTTTTTTCTCTTTTTTTTGGCACGGAATACGAGGCACGACGAACCTCGGGTGGCGGGATCGTCGGCGGCGGCTCCGGCGGCGTGCGCGGATCAAGGCGGGGCTGATGGGCTGGGGCGGCTCGGGGCGGCGCTATTTAGAGGCTGCCCCCGGGCGGTGTCCCGCTCGGGTACGGCCCGAAGTCCGTTCGTTTTTTTTAATTATTCCACTCGAAAGAAAAAAATAAAAAGAAATACTAAACGGACTCCCAAAATTCCAAAATAAATTTTCACGGGCTTCTAAAATCAAGCCGCACAAGGTGAACATTTATTTGGGACCTAAATGCAATTTTGAAAAACGCACTTTTTTCCTAAATTCAAATAAAACACCGAAAAACTCCGAAATAAAATATTATTTGAATTTATTATTAAATCCTCAATATTTCTTTATTTTGGGAAAGTCATTTTATTCCCTCTCTCATATTTTTGTAATAGAAATAATTGATGATCAAATAAATAAAATCAAATGATCCTATTCTCAAAATTTGAGAGAACTCAAATATGAAAATAACGAAATCCCCAACTCTCTCCGTGGGTCATTGAGTTGCGTAGAATTTCTAGGATCAACCAAAATGCAAAATAAAATATGATATGCATGATGATCTAATGTATAACATTCCAAATTGAAAATTTGGGATGTTACAAAATATATTACTAAATATTATAAATAGCGAGTGTGGAATAATGGTGGATCGGTGTGCGGAATTGTCCTAGGCAATCGTTAACAAAACCGGTAATCACTATTGCAGTTTCATATGAGGGAGAGGCATAAGCTAACATACTTTCTCTAATTGGATCATATGCACTTATGATTGGAACTCTAGCAAGCATCCGCAACTACTAAAGATCATTAAGGTAAAACCCAACCATAGCATTAAAGCATCAAGTCCTCTTTATCCCATACGCAACAACCCCCTTACTCGGGTTTGTGTTTCAGTCACTCACCAACCCACTATAAGCGAATCATAAATATATTGCAACACCCTACAGTGGGAACCCCTCACGCTTGCGCAGCACGGAGGGCACCATAGGACAACACCAAAGTAAAACATACAACTCATACCAATCTAGATCATAAATCAACCGAAAGACAAAAGATAACTACTCAAAACATCATAGGATGGTAACACATCATTGGATAATAATATGTGGCATAAAGCACCATGTTCAAGTAGGGATTACAGTGGGGTGCGGGATAGTAGACCGCGTAAAAGAGATGAGGGTGATGATGATGATGGTGATGTTGATGAAGACGATCACCGTGGCGATGATTCCCCTCCCGATGCCCTCCTCCATCGTGGGCCCCTTGTTGCTCCACCGACCCACTTCTTCCTCCTATATATATATCCATATACCCCGCAAACATCCAGGAGCACCACAAAATCCTATTTCCACCACCGCAACCTTCTGTACCCAAGAGATCCCATCCATGGCCCTGACGAAGCTATGTACCTAGGGTAGGGTCATGGATCTGTCCAAGATAGCCTCCCCAAGGACATCTCTAAAAGAACCAGAAGCAGTCGAAGAGAGATCATCATCCACTCGACCATGAAGTTATGTTCCACTTGACAGCTTTAAAGACACTCGACCATGCAAACAACCACTCGACCACCAGAAGATGTGAAGCCACTCACTCTACAACGGTCAGGATTTAAGTCATAGCTTTAATAATCATTTATAGCACTTTACTCTGGACTTTACCAGTAACGCTCCTCCTTTATGAACATTGAACCTTGAGTAACCGAGGGGAGCTGGGGTCCTGGCGCACTCTATATAAGCCACCCCCTCCTCTGGGACAAGGGTTCGCACCTTTTGTAATTCACACGCATATATCCAGTCGACCACCTCCAGGCTCCGAGACGTAGGGCTGTTACTTCCTCTGAGAAGGGCCTGAGCTCGTAAAACTCGCGTGTACAACTCCTCCACAGCTAGGATCTTGCCTCTACATTCCTACCCCCCTATTCTACTGTCAGGCTTAGAACCACGACAGTTGGCGCCCACCGTCGGGCGGGTGTCTTAGCATTTTTTGGAGAAGTTGCAAGTTTTCCAATCCCCGTCATCATGGTCTTAGGCGGAGGTTTGGCTGAGGGCCGCGAGAACCGTCTCGGTGCGCTCGTGTTTATCGCCGATGACTCCGCTTGGCTTCAGGAGGCTCCACTCGACGTCGACGCACTCCCCGTCCGCGGGGCGACGCACTTTCGCGCGTGCGTCCGCGGCGTCCTCCTGCGGCAGCCGTCGACCCAGTATCAGTTGGCTCTAGCAGCTTTCCCCCTCCCTGCAGCCCGCCGGAGCAAGCGTTCCGGTCGGTCGAGGCTTCAGTGGTGGGTGAGGCATGTGGTGGCCCGCCAGTCGGCCATCCCTCAAGTCGCGGCAATCGAGCCCGACGAAACTCTCTACGGCTTGTTCGATCTGTCGACTGGCTCCGTAGAGACTGTATCCGAGTGCGACAGCAGCGACCCAGCGGCAGAAGTTTTGATGGTCAATGGACCACGCGGTCCTCCTGGCTTCACCCGTGAAGACGAAGGTGATGGGGATGGCGATCGATCGCGCGTTCATGAAGAGTACCACCCCGAACCCCTCTCTTCCCAGCAGAGGGAGGAACTTCGCCGCCGGAACATGGATGCACTGCACACTCCTATAGTTGGAGAAACTCCTGAGGCCCAGGCCTTAGAGCAGGCGCGCTTGGACAACTTGTCTGAGCGCACTCGACTGGAAAACCTCCAGCGCGCACTCGACGATCGCGCTCGGCAACGTGCTCCCGAATCCAGTCGATGCCAACTTTTTCCACCTCCGACTTAGGTATACCGAACCCTGATCCAGAATCTAGCAGCTGTTGCCCGGATAGCGGAGTCGATCCAACCTTCCCAGTCAGAAGCTGGCCGAGGTTTGGTGTAGATCCGAGCTTTGCTCCGAGCGGCGGGGGAACAGAACACAGCCGTATCTCAGTCGCGGAATAGGATCCATAGCAGATCCATGGTTGCAGACATAGTTCAGTCGGCCCACAGCCTAAGATCGTCCTCGAGGCATGAGGGACATGGAGATCGACAAGATCAGTATAGAAAACGTGAGCAGTATGATCACCGAGTCGATCGCGATGATCGTCGTCGAGTGCCCACGCCTCCCCCAAGGAGTGGGTCATACGTGCCTTGGCAGCATGAAGACAAGCGCCCTCACAGCGTTGGGCGAGGAATTCCAGTCGACCCCAGGGAGCCAGGCTTTGATGCGAGATCTATTCTCGTTCAGGTCTTGGTCGACAGAAACAGAGCTCACCGAGAGGGCCATGACAGGGATCCGCAAACCAGCAGCAGGGTGCATGTCTCAGGTCCAGAGTGCTTCAGCAGAGCCATCAGGCTGCAGTGATTCCCCCCAACTTCAGGTTGGCGACTGGAGTCAGTAAGTTCACTGGTGAGTCCAAGCCTGACACCTGGCTTGAAGACTACCGAGTAGCTATCCAGATTGGTGGTGGCAATGATGAAGTGGCCATGAAACACCTTCCTCTGATGTTGGAGGGCGCGGCTAGAGCATAGCTGAATCAGTTGGCACCTAGCAGTATTTATACTTGGGAAGGTCTCGCCCGAGTGTTTGTCAGAACATTCGAGGGCACTTGCAAGCGGCCGGCAGGTTTGACAGAATTACAGTGTTGTGTTCAAAAACCGAATGAAACTTTGAGGGATTATATCCAGAGATGGATCACCCTGCACCACACGGTGGAGGATGTGTCTGATCATCAGGCAATTTGTGCCTTTAAGGAAGGTGTCAGGTATCGGGAGTTGAATCTGAATTCGGTCGGACAGGAAATATGACTCTGACTTGGATGATGGAGATTGCCACCAAGTATGCCAATGGTGAAGAAGAAAGACTCCGGAGTGGCAAGCATAAAGCAGTCGCCCATGAAGCCGGAGGAGGAAACTCCAGTCAAAAACAGAAGTGCAAGGCTGAGCAAGCTGCTCCTGGGAAGCCTTAGTTCTGGTTCAAGGAAAGTTCAAGGGGAAGCCCAAAGGGCCGTGGAACCCCAAGAAAGTAAAATATCAAGATGGAAATGACGTGCTGGATCTGCCGTGCCACATCCACACCAAAAAAGATGAAAAGGGTAATTTCATTTATCCGAAGCACACCACTCGGTAGTGTCGACTCCTAATCCAGCAATTTCGAGAGAAACATCCCAAGGAAAAGGAGAAGGAAGCAAACAAGGCTGAGGATGAGGAAGAAGATGATGATGGTTATCCCCACGTGAATTCCACTCTGATGATTTTTGCTGATGTTGAGAGCAAAAGTCGATTGAAAGTCATCAACAGAGAAGTGAACATGGTCGCTTCGGTGACACCCAGTTATTTGAAGTGGTTGCAGACTGCCATTACATTCGAACAGCCTGATCATCCAGCGCACATAGCCACCCCTGGGAGGCAAGCACTGGTGGTCGACCCGGTGGTCGAAGGCTCTCGACTAAGAAAGGTCCAGATGGATGGTGGCAGTGGCCTGAACATACTGTATGCAGAGACGTTGAAGGGAATGGGCATTCCGATGTCCAGACTCAGTGAAAGCAATATGAGTTTCCATGGGGTCATTCCAGGCAAGAAGGCTGCATCGCTCGGCCAGATTTCTCTCGATGTGGTTTTTGGTGATTCCAAGAATTACCGTAAAGAAAAGTTGACATTTGAAGTTGTGGATTTCCAGAGTGCCTATCATGCCATTCTGGGCAGGCCCGCTTATGCAGGTTTTATGGCTCGACCATGTTACCTATACCTCAAATTGAAGATGCCTGGTCCCAAAGGGGTGATCACAATCACTGGTAATCGGAAGAAGGCAGAAGAGTGCTTCCATAAGGGTTCAAAGATTGTCGATGCACAGATGGCCGTGGCAGAATTGCAAGAATTCCAGAAAAATGTAGACCGAGTGATTTTTTGCGAGCCAAGAAGCCAGCCACAGATTCAGCATTCCAATCGTCTGGTGAAACGAAGTCGATTCACATTCACCCGACAGACCCCAATGCTGCTCCGACTCACATTTCGACCACAATTGACTCCAAATAGGAAGAAGCGCTCATCCAGTTCCTCCGTGAGAACTGGGACATCTTTGCATAGAAACCTTCAGACATGACGGGTGTTCCCAGGGGACTGGCTGAACATCATTTGCGAGTCGACCAAAAAGTGAAACCAGTCAAAGAACATCTTCGATGGTCCGCCGTACAGAAGAGAAAGGCAATCGGTGAAGAGGTGGCTCGGCTTTTGGCAGCTGAATTTATCCGAGAGATTTACCACTCCAAGTGGTTAGCCAATGTTGTCATGGTCCCAAAGAAGGATGACTCACTTCGCATGTGCATTAACTTCAAGCATATCAATCGAGCATGCCCGAAAGATCACTTTCCTCTCCCTCGCATCGACCAGATAGTCGCCTCGACTGCGGGGTGCGAGCGTTTGTCCTTTTTGGATGCCTACTCCGGGTACCACCAGATCCGTCTGTACGGAACCGACGAGATAAAAATAGCTTTCATCACCCCGTTTGGGTGCTTCTATTATGTCACAATGCCATTTGGTTTGAAGAATGCTGGAGCCACATTCATGCAAATGATTCAGAAGTGCCTGCTCACTCAGATCAGTCAGAATGTGGAAGCATACATGGATGACATCATGGTTAAGTCACGTAAAGGTTCCGACCTACTGACTGACCTTGCTGAAACCTTTGCCAACCTTAGAGGGTATGATATCAACCTTAATCCATCAAAGTGCACGTTTGGTGTTCCGGGCGGAAAATTACTCGGTTTTCTCGTTTCTGAACGAGGGATCGATGCTAACCCAGAGAAAGTGGGTGTTATACTCCGAATGAAACGCCCGGTGCGTGTGCATGATGTCTAGAAGCTTACTGGTTGCTTGGCCGCCTTAAGTCGATTCATTTCTCGCCTCGGTGAAAAGACACTACCTCTTTACCGATTGATGAAGAAATCAGATAAGTTCGAGTGGACTCCTGAAGCTGATGCAGCATTTGCAGAACTAAAAGCCCTGCTTTCCACCCAGCCAGTGCTTGCTGCCCCAATCAAGAAAGAGCCTTTACTACTTTATATAGCAGCCACTGGACAAGTCGTCAGTACAGTACTTATGGTCGAGCGGGAAGAAGAGGGAAAAACCTACAAAGTTCAGCGCCCAGTTTATTATATTTCTGAAGTTCTGACTCCATCAGCAGAGATATCCGCACTATCAGAAGCTCGTTTATGGAATTTACATTACCACGAAGAAAGTTGCACACTATTTCTCTGATCACTCTGTTACAGTCGTCAGCGTCGCTCCATTGTCAGAGATTCTGCACAACAGAGATGCAACTGATCGAGTGGAAAAATGGGCGATTGAACTCCTTCCCTTAGATATCAAATACGAGGCAAAGAAAGCTATTAAGTCCCAAGCAATAGTAGATTTCCTCGCCGAGTGGATTGAACAACAACTGCCGACTCAAGTTCACTCGGAGCACTGGACCATGTTCTTTGATGGATCCAAAATGTTGAATGGTTCCGGTTCTGGGGTGGTTCTGGTACACTCCAGATCCACTTTGATTCTTCCAATAATGAAGCTGAATATGAAGCACTCCTGAATGGGTTGCGTATGGCCATCTCACTCGGCGTCCGTCGCCATATGGTGTACGGCGACTCAGATTTGGTAGTCAATCAAGTGATGAAGCAGTGGGACGTCAGAAGCCCAGCCATGACTGGTTACTGCAACGCGGTGAGGAAGTTGGAAAAGAAGTTTGAGGGGTTAGAGCTCCATCACATATCCCGACTGAAAAATCAAGCAGCCGATGACTTGGCAAAGATATGTTCCAAGAGAGAAGACATTCCTAGCAATGTGTTTTTGGAACATATTCACACATAGACAGTTCAACAAGATCATTTTACTGAAGAGCCCCCGCAACCTAAGAGCACCACAGATCCAACTGAAGTCGAGGTCCCAGCAGTGGTCGACCTGATCATGTAGGTTCTGGTCATCACACCCGACTAGACAGTGCCGTACATTGCGTACATCCTTAGAAAAGAACTCCCAGAAGATGAAGAAGAGGCTCGGCAGATCATCCGTCGATCCAAGGCCTTTACTGTGATAAGAGGACAGTTGTTCAGGGAAAGCGTGACTGGAGTCGGTCAGAAATGCATAACGCCAGAAGAAGGTCGAATGATCCTCAATGACATCCACTCGGGGACCTGTGGTCACCATGCGTCCTCTCGGGCCATCGTGGCAAAAGCATACCGAGCCGGATTCTATTGGCCACGAGCAAATGAAATGGCGAAAGATATAGTCGACAGATGCGAAGGCTGCCAGTTTTACTCCAACGTGTCTCACAAGCCAGTGTCAGCCCTGAAGACCATTCCCCTCGTCTGGCCCTCTGCTGTTTGGGAACTGGATATGGTTGGAGCACTGAGAACTGGTAGGAGCGGCTTCACTCATGTGCTCGTTGCAGTCGACAAGTTTACCAAATGGATCGAAGCTAAACCTATCAAGAATCTTGAAGCTAGCACTGCTGTCAGTTTTATCAGAGAATTAACATTCAGATATGGAGTCCCCCACAGCATCATCACTGACAACGGATTGAATTTCGATTCTGATGAGTTTAGAGCTTTCTGCGCTTCTCAAGGCACACGAGTCGACTATGCTTCAGTCGCTCACCCGCAGTCGAATGGACAAGCAGAAAGAGCCAATGGCCTAATTCTCAAAGGATTGAAACCCCGACTGATGCGTGATCTCAAACACACAGCAGGCGCTTGGGACGATGAACTTCCGTAAGTTCTGTGGGGTTTGAGGACAACTCCCAACTGGTCGACTGGACGAACTCCTTTCTTTTTGGTCTATGGAGCCGAAGCTGTTCTACCAAGTGACATGCTCCACAATGCACCCCGAGTCAAGCTTTTCTCTGAAGATGAAGCAGAGCAGGCCCAGCAAGATTCATTCGATCTCCTAGAGGAGGAAAGAGAGATGGCCTTGATCCGGTTGACCGTCTATCAGCAAGACTTGCGTCGATTCCATGCCAGAAATGTGAGAGGTCGAGCCTTCCAAGAAGGAGACCTGGTTCTTCGAGTGGATCAACAGAAACCACACAAGCTCGCCCCGGCTTGGGAAGGCCCCTTCATCATCACCAAAGTTCTCCACAATGGAGCATACCATCTTTAAAGTGTTGAGCATCAGAAGGACGAGCCACGAGCCTGGAACACGGAGCTGCTCCGCCCCTTTTATACTTAAGCACACGTTCGAATAAAATGTAATAACAAACACCTTTGTAATTTATTTACCAAAGACAAGAGCTTTACAGTCCTCTCATACGATTGTTGTTTTTCTCATTTACCTCTAAAATCCCCTAGTGGGTGGGCTTAGCCGCGAATCTGTTTCGCCTAAGTTCGAAAGAAAATCCTACCGAGTGACGAGCAAGCCTCTCATTTGGGAGGCTTAGCTGCGAATCCATTTCGCCAAAGTTCAAAAAAAAATCCTACCGAGTGGAGAGCAATCGTCCCACTCGAGGGCTTAGCTGCAGTCCAGTACTCGCCTAAGTTCTCTCACTCGGAGACTTAGCTGCAGTCCGACACTCGCCTAAGTTTGAAAAAATCCTACCGAGTGGAGAGCAATCCTCCCACTCGGGGGCTTAGCTGCAGTCTAGTACTTGCCTAAGTTCTCTCACTCAGAGACTTAGCTGCAGTCCGGCACTCGCCAAAGTTTGAAAAAATCCTACCGAGTGGAGAGCAATCCTCCCACTCGGAGGCTTAGCTGCAGACCAATACTCGCCTAAGTTCTCTCACTCGTAGACTTAGCTGCAGTTCGGCACTCGCCTAAGTCTGAAAAAATCCTACCGAGTGGAGAGCAATCCTCCCACTCGGGGTCTTAGCTGCAGTCCAGTACTTGCCTAAGTTCTCTCACTCGGAGACTTAGCTGCAGTCCGGCACTCGCCTAAGTTTGAAAAATCCTACCGAGTGGAGAGCAGTCCTCCCACTTGGGGGCTTAGCTGCTGTCGAGTGCTCGCTTAAGTTCTCCCACTCGAAGGCTTAGCTGCGGTCCAGTACTCGCCTGTGTTTGTAAAATACTCCCGAGTGGAGAGCAGCCCTCCCACTCGAGGGCTTAGCTGCAGTCCAGTACTTGCCTAAGTTCTCTCACTCGAAGACTTAGCTGCAGTACCGGCACTTGCCTAAGTTTGAAAAAATCCTACCGAGTGGAGAGCAATCCTCCCAGTCGGGGGCTTAGCTGCAGTCCAGTACTCGCCTAAGTTCTCTCCCTCGGAGACTTAGCTGCAGTCCGGTACTCGGCTAAGTTTAAAAAATCCTATCGAGTGGAGAGCAGTCCTCCCACTCGGGGGCTTAGCTGCAGTCCAGTGCTCGCCTAAGTTCTCCCACTCAGAGGCTTAGTTGCGGTCCAATACTCGCCTAAGTTTGTAAAATCCTACCAAGTGGAGAGCAGCCCTCCCACTCGGAGGCTTAGCTGCAGTCCAGTACTCGCTTAAGTTCGAAACATATCCCAATCTGCAAGGACGACGAGGTGCAGGTCGACTACAACCTTCTCCTTCGGAGCTACGACACAAGTACAACGTGCACTCCATCCCTATCCGCAAGGATGACAGGGTGGAGGTCGACTACAACCTTCTCCTTCGGAGCTATGGCACAAGTACAACGTGTGCTCCATCCCTATCCGCAAGGATGACGAGGTGCAGGTCGACTGCAACCTTCTCCTTCGAAGCTACGAAACAAGTAGAACATGCGCTCCATCCCTATCCGCAAGGGCGACGAAGCGCAGGTCGACTGGAGTCGCCATCTCAGAACTGCGTCTCCGGAGCAAAGTCCACTTGAAGGAAAAACGCAAGCATACTCAGAAATAAACCAAGTTCGGATAAATCCTAAGGTTCCAAGCAGCAAACCAAAAGTATTCGAGCATCAAGCCTGAAGGAGTTTAACGGTTACAGCAACCACTCGGCATTCCGAGGCAAATTTAAAGCAGATTCAAGTCTCATAAGTTTGTTCACTCGGTAGGAGGAGGGCTAGCAGGCTCGACGAATTCGTCCAGGTCGATCCCATCTGCGATCCGAGTGGCAGCAGCGATGAAGGTCTCCATGAAGGACTGGAAGTCATGCTTTTTGGTGTTAGCGACCTTGATCGCCATCAGCTTGTCTTCACGAGCTTCCTTGCAGTGGACTCGCACCAAAGACAGCGCCACATCAGCACCACACCGGGCAGAGGACTTCTTCCATTCCTGCACTTGGTCAGGGATCTCGTTGAGTCGAGCCATCAGGGATTCCAAGTCATTTTGAAGCGTCGCCCTTGGCCAGAGCAATAAGCCGACTCGTGAGACTGCCTCCTTCAGGCGCGCGAGGTAGCTTGTGACGTTGGCGACACGAGACTCCAGTCGGAGCACGTTCATTGCAGTTTCATCGCAAACTAGAGAAGCGATAGGGTCTAGACCCATCTCGACCTTTCCAGTTTCCTCGTCAAAGTCTTGGCAGAATTCTGCAGCCAAAAATTAGTTAGTCGACCGGATAGGATCCGTTCGCAAGCATCAACACAGTCGATCTAAAAGAAATACCTTCCAGCATAAGATAAAGCTTCTCGTTGTGGACCGCAGACTCCAGCTTTTCGTTGAGACAAGACTTCAGCTTGGTCACCTCCCCTTCCAGTGTTTTGACTGAAGCCAGCTTCCGGCCTGCGAGGGCAGTTTTGTCTTGGGCTTCCTTCTGTGCAGCAGCGAGGTCTGAGTCCTTCTTCTCTATGGCCAACTTCATTTTCTCTGCAAAAGAAGCAATCGGATCAGACAAGAGCTCAAAGAAATGTTTTAAAAAAACAGTCGACGGGCAGTTACCTTCCATACAAGCAGCTTCGTCTTGAGGTTTCTTCAGATTCTGCTGGGCCAACTCCAAGTCGAGGTTGAGTTGCCTCTGCTTCTCCTCAAGTTCAGCAAACTTGGAAATGAGAGAACAAGACTTCTGTAGAAGGCAAAAGACATGTCAATCGACAAGATCAAAGGTTGTTCACTTCCAAGTGGATAAAACTTAAAGAAGTTCGCTTAGACCCCAGCCGACCGCACACAGTCGACTGCGGTCTTGGGGGCTACACCCAGCGGGTGCACTTGGCGTGCCCCCGCTGATTCAGACCCAACTCGATCGGTCCGCCCGGGTCGAGTATAAAAAACACTATTCAGACCCCAGTCGACTGCCAGCAGTCGACTACGGTCTCGGGGTCTACACCCAGTGGGTGCACTTAGCGTGCCCCCACCAATTCAGATCCTACTCGACTGGTCCGCTTGAGTCGAGTGGAAGAAAAGAAAGGAAGGTAGAACTCAAACCCCAGTTGACTGCCAGCAGTCAACTGCGGTCTCGGGGACTACACCCAGTGGGTGCACTTAGCGTGCCCCCACCGGTTCAGACCCTACTCGCCCAGACCGAGTGGAAGAACACAACTACCAAAGACAACACAACACCCACTGGGTGCACTGATTCGACGCAAACAAAAGGAGATTGTATAGAAGAAAATTTTTCGGGTAGCATATCCTAATAGAAGAAGGGCAGTCGAAAAGTCTTCTTACCTGGATATTGGCCCGGAGAGCAGCGTTGGCGTCGTAGGCAGCCTGGCTATTCTCATGCACCGTCTTCATCCGCTCCATCATCACGTCAGCCTGTCGGATGGCTTCCGCAGCCGCTTCCGACTGGTTGTCCGGAATGGGGTAGCTGGTGAAGAAGAGAGCAGATGACCCGGGTGCAGCAGCTTGGACCTTCGAGGCGTGAGATGGGACGACTGAAGGAATCACCGGTACAGTCGACGGTGCGGGGCGCTCACTCGACAAGGGTACAGCGAAGGTCATAAAGGCCCCGCCCGCATCTTCAGATTGATAAACGGTTGGTGTTGTCGTTGGTCCCTGCTGAGACGCCTTACCAGCCGTCGCTTTTTTATTCTTCCTGGGCCTAAGAGCCACATCTTCATCGTCATCTGGGAGATCAATGACGTTGGGCGGAGCTGCGGAGAAGATCAGTCGACTCTAAAGTAAACCTCTAGAATTCAATCGGCCGAGTAGCCAAGAGCAAGATCATAAGAGTTTTTACCTGGGTTGGAGGTGACCGCGTCTTCCATCTCCTCATCTCGGTACTAGAGAGAAGAGGTTCCTGATGTAGCAGCACTGCAAAGACCCACACCCAGTCGGTTATGTTCTGTTGTTCGAGTCAACACAAAAAAAACAAGTCAGATGATTACCCGGAGATGGTAGGGATGGTCGCTTTGATCCTGGGCAGAGCTTTTGGCAGTTTGGAGGGGGTGGCTTTCGGTGCTTTTGGCGCAGGAGGCGGCAGAACCTTGAGCTGCTTTGGAGCCTTCTCGATCGGCGCTGCGGAAGACGTCCTGGGACGCTTCAAAGACTGCCCAGTAGGCGATGTCACCAGGTCCGGAGTGCTCACCGGATCGTGAGCGTGTTTGGATCTCCTCTCCCTGCAAGGAGGCGAGTCGACCTCTTCGTCTTCAGTTGATTCGTCGCTCTCCTCGTCCTCCTCGGCATCCGAGCGCCACTCGCCGCTCTCGCCCCCGCTCGCTCCTTCCTCGACGTCTTGCTCCTGCACTCCATTGGGCATCGAGTACATGTCAATGAGGGCCTGAAAAGACAACGATCAGAAGAAAGTCAGTCGACAATCAACAAGGTGTCACGCAGTGAATCGGAAAGATACTTGGTAAAACAGAATCATACCTGCTCCGGCTGGCACGAGTGGTCGAATGGAATCACCCTCCTAGACCCCCGTGGGGTGTCTTTGTTGCTGGTGATTCCCATCAGCCACTTCTCCAAGATGTCCTCACTGACGTCCTCCGGGTGGATCCGAGTGGAGTCCTCGAGTCCAGAGTACATCCACATTGGATGATCACGAGCCTGAAGCGGTTGGGTGCATCGACCGAGAAAGACCTCCAGCAGGTCCATCCCGGTCACCCCATCGCGGACGAGTTGGACGACCCGCTTGACCAGTAGCTTGACCTGCGCCTTCTCTTGTGGGACCACCTTCGGGGAGAAGGGCTTCTCCACTCGAGCCAGAGAAAAAGGGAGGAAGTCCAGTCGACTAACCCGGGGTCGGCTGGTCCTTACAGTAAAACCAAGTCGACTGCCAGCCCCGGACCGAGTCAGGAAGGATCATAGCTGGGAAGGTGCTCTTGTTCCTCATCTGGATCCCCACGCCCCCGCACATCTGGATCACGTGCGTCCTCTCATCACTTGGATTGGCCTTTTTGACCGACTGGAAGCGGCAGGTGAAGATGTGTTTGAAAAGACCCCAGTGCGATCGAAAGCCCAAGAAATTTTCACACATTGACACAAAAGCAGCCAGATAGACTATGGTGTTTGGAGTGAAGTGGTGGAGCTGAGCCCCAAAGAAGTTCAAACAGCCCCAAAATAAAGGATGGGGAGGCAGAGAAAACCCGCGATCGACGTGGGAGGCGAGGAGAACACACTCACCCTCCCTTGGCTGCGGCTCGGTCTCGTTCCCCGAGGGTCACACCGATTTGTGGGGGATCAGTCCCCCCTCCACCAGGTCATCGAGGTTGTCCTGGCTGATCGTCGAGCGGATCCAGTCGCCCTGGATCCAGCCCGGCGGCAGGCCGGATCTCGACGAGGATCTGCCCCGGCTGGTCTGCTTGCCCTTCGCCTTCGCAGTCGCCTTCTTCGCGCTCTCCACCGCCACCATATTCTCTTTTCCCATGACGGCGGATCGAGTTCGAGCGACGGTTCGGTGACGAGAGCAGGAGCGAGCGTCGCGGAGAGGTCGAAGGAAGAAGAAAAGAGAGTGGGAGCGCACGGGGCAGAGACCTGGTCCGGTGCCTTTTATAAGGTCGTTCCCCGAGTGACTGACTGGTAGGCCCAGACGATCTAAACAAATCCCGCAATAGTCACGCGTGCAGTACGTGGCGAAAAAGGTGGCACGGAGATTGAGGAGACTTCCCTAATCCGTCCCGATTACCACGACCCCGCCCGTCTGGCGCGCTTCTGTTGGGGAACGTAGCAGAATTTTTAAATTTTCTATCCATCACCAAGATCAATCTATGGAGTCATCTAGCAACGAGGGAGAGAGGAGTGCATCTACATACCCTTGTAGATCGCGCGCGGAAGCATTCAAGAGAACGGGGTTGATGGAGTCGTACTCGACGTGATTCAAATCACCGATGACCTAGTGCCGAACGGACGGCACCTCCGCGTTCAACACACGTACGGTTAGGAAGACGTCTCCTCCAACTTGATCCAGCAAAGGGGAAGGAGAGGTTGATGAATATCCAGCAGCACGATGGCATGGTGGAGGAAGCAACGGTGATCTCGGCAGGGCTTCGCCAAGCGCAGGGAGACGGAGGAGTGTCACGGGAGGGAGAGAGAGAGGCCAGGGGCTTGGGTGCGGCTGCCCTCCCTCCCCCCCTCCCCCCCCACTATATATAGGGTGCCTAGGGGGCGCCGGCCCTAGGAGATCCAATCTCCTAGGGGGGGCGGCCAAGGGGGTGCCTTGCCCCCCAAGGCAAGGGTGGCGCCCCCACCCCTAGGGTTTCAAACCCTAGGCGCAGGGGGAGGCCCAGGGGGGCGCACCAGCCCACTAGGGGCTGGTTCCCCTCCCACTTCAGCCCATGGGGCCCTCCGGGATAGGTGGCCCCACCCGGTGGACCCCCGGGACCCTTCCGGTGGTCCCGGTACAATACCGATTACCCCCGAAACTTTCCCGATGGCCGAAACTTGACTTCCTATATATAAATCTTCACCTCCTGACCATTCCGGAACTCCTCGTGACGTCCGGGATCTCATCCGGGACTCCGAACAACTTTCGGGTTACCGTATGCTAATATCTCTACAACCCTAGCGTCACCGAACCTTAAGTGTGTAGACCCTACGGGTTCGGGAGACATGCAGACATGACCAAGACGCTTCTCCGGTCAATAACCAACAGCGGGATCTGGATACCCATGTTGGCTCCCACATGCTCCACGATGATCTCATCGGATGAACCACGGTGTCGAGGATTCAATCAATCCGTATACAATTCCCTTTGTCAATCGGTACGTTACTTGCCCGAGACTCGATCGTCGGTATCCCAATACCTAGTTCAATCTCGTTACCGGCAAGTCACTTTACTCGTGCCGTAATGCATGATCCCGTGATCAACCACTTGGTCACATTGAGCTCATTATGATGTTGCATTATCGAGTGGGCCCAGAGATACCTCTCCGTCATACGGAGTGACAAATCCCAGTCTCGATTCGTGCCAACCCAACAAACACTTTCGGAGATACCTGTAATGTACCTTTATAGTCACCCAGTTACGTTGTGACGTTTGGCACACCCAAGGCACTCCTACGGTATCCGGGAGTTGCACAATCTCATGGTCTAAGGAAATGATACTTGACATTCGAAAAAGCTACAGCAAACGAACTACACGATCTTTGAGCTATGCTTAGGATTGGGTCTTGTCCATCACATCATTCTCCTAATGATGTGATCCCGTTATCAATGACATCCAATGTCTATAGTCAGGAAACCATGACTATCTTTTGATCAACGAGCTATTCAACTAGAGGCTCACTAGGGACGTGTTGTGGTCTATGTATTCACACATGTATTACGATTTCCGGATAACACAATTATAGCATGAACAATAGACAATTATCATGAACCAAGAAATATAATAATAACCATTTTATTATTGCCTCTAGGGCATATTTCCAACAGTCTCCCACTTGCACTAGAGTCAATATTATTGTTACATTGTGATGAATCGAACACTAATGCAGTTCTGGTGTTGATCATGTTTTGCTCTAGGGAGAGGTTTAGTCAACGGGTCTGCCACATTCAGGTCCGTATGTACTTTACAAATCTCTATGTCTCCATTTTGAACACTTTCACGAATGGAGTTGAAGCGACGCTTGATATGCCTGGTCTTCCTGTGAAACCTGGGCTCCTTGGCAAGGGCAATAGCTCCAGTGTTGTCACAGAAGAGAGTCATCGGGCCCGACGCATTGGGTATGACTCCTAGGTCGGTAATGAACTCCTTCACCCAGACTGCTTCTTGTGCTGCCTCCGAGGCTGCCATGTACGCCGCTTCACATGTAGATCACGCCACAATGCTTTGCTTGCAACTGCGCCAGCTTACTGCCCCACCATTCAAAATATACACGTATCCGGTTTGTGACTTAGAGTCATCCAGATCTGTGTCGAAGCTAGCATCGACGTAACCCTTTACGACGAGCTCTTCGTCACCTCCATACACGAGAAACATGTCCTTAGTCCTTTTCAGGTACTTTAGGATATTCTTGACCGCTGTCCAGTGTTCCATGCCGGGATTACTTTGGTACCTTCCTACCAAACTTACGGCAAGGTTTACATCAGGTCTGGTACACAGCATAGCATACATGATAGACCCTATGGCCGAGGCATAGGGGACGACACTCATATTTTCTCTATCTTCTGCCGTGGTCGGGCATTGAGCCGTGCTCAATCTCATACCTTGCAATATAGGCAAGAACCCCTTCTTTGACTGGTCCATTTTGAACTTCTTCAATATCTTGTCAAGGTACGTACTTTGTGAAAGACCGATGAGGCGTCTCGATCTATCTCTATAGATCTTGATGCCTAATATATAAGCAGCTTCTCCAAGGTCCTTCATTGAAAAACACTTGTTCAAGTAGGCCTTTATGCTTTCCAAGAATTCTATATCATTTCCCATCAACAGTATGTCATCCACATGCAATATGAGAAATGCTACAAAGCTCCCACTCACTTTCTTGTAAATGCAGGCTTCTCCATAAGTCTGCATAAACCCAAACGCTTTGATCACCTCATAAAAATGAATGTTCCAACTCCGAGATGCTTGCACCAGCCCATAAATCGAGCGTTGGAGCTTCCACACCTTGTCAGCATTCTTAAGATCGACAAAACCTTCCGGCTGCATCATATACAATTCTTCCTTAAGGAAACCATTAAGGAATGCCGTATTGACATCCATTTGCCATATCTCATAATCATAGAATGCGGCAATTGCTAACATGATTCGGACGGACTTCAGCTTCGCTACGGGTGAGAAAGTCTCATCGTAGTCAACCCCTTGAACTTGTCGATAACCCTTAGCGACAAGCCGAGCTTTATAGATGGTCACATTACCATCTGCGTCCGTCTTCTTCTTAAAGATCCATTTATTTTCTATGGCTCGCCGATCATCGGGCAAGTTAGTGAAAGTCCATACTTCGTTTTCATACATGGATCCTATCTCGGATTTCATGGCTTCCAGCCATTTGTCGGAATCCGGGCCCGCCATCGCTTCTTCATAGTTCGAAGGTTCACCGTTGTCTAACAACATGATTTCCAAGACGGGGTTGCCGTACCACTCTGGTGCGGAACGTGTCCTCGTGGACCTAGGAAGTTCAGTGGTAACTTGATCTGAAGTTTCATGATCATCATCATTAACTTCCTCTATAGTCGATGCAGGCACCTCAGGAACATTTTCCTGAGCTGCGCCACTTACCGGTTCCAGAGGTAATACTTCAGCAAGTTCTACTTTCCTCCCACTTATTTCTCTCGAGAGAAATTCTTTCTCTAGAAAGGACCCATTCTTGGCAACAAAGAACTTGCCTTCGGATCTGAGGTAGAAGGTATACCCAACAGTTTCTTTAGGGTATCCTATGAAGACGCATTTTTCCGATTTGGGTTCGAGCTTTTCTGGTTGAAGTTTCTGGACATAAGCATCGCATCCCCAAACTTTTAGAAACGACAGCTTAGGTTTCTTCCCAAACCATAATTCATACGGTGTCGTCTCAATGGATTTCGACGGAGCCCTATTTAAAGTGAATGCGGCACTCTCTAAAGCATTGCCACAAAATGACAGCGGTAAATCGGTAAGACATAATAGATCGCACCATATCTAATAGAGTGCGATTACGATGTTCGGACACACCATTACGCTGAGGTGTTCCAGGCGGCGTGAGTTGTGAAACTATTCCACATTTTCTTAAGTGTGTGCCAAATTCGTGACTCAAGTATTCCCCCCCACGATCTGATCGCGAGAACTTGATTTTTCTGTCACGTTGATTCTCAACCTCACTCTGAAATTCCTTGAACGTTTCAAAGGTCTCAGACTTGTGTTTCATTAAGTAGACATACCCATATCTACTCAAGTCATCAGTGAGGGTGAGAACATAATGATAGCCACCGCGAGCCTCAACACTCATTGGACTGCACACATCAGTATGTATGATTTCCAATAAGTTGGTTGCTCGCTCCATTGTTCCTGAGAACGGAGTCTTGGTCATTTTACCCATGAGGCATGGTTCGCATGTGTCAAATGATTCGTAATCAAGAGACTCTAAAAGTCCATCTGCATGGAGCTTCTTCATGCGTTTGACACCTATGTGAACAAGGCGGCAGTGCCACAAGTATGTGGGACTATTATTATCAACCTTACATCTTTTGGTATTCACATTATGAATATGTGTAGCATTACGCTCGAGATTCATTAAGAATAAACCACTCACCATCGGAGCATGACCATAAAACATATCTCTCATATAAATAGAACAACCATTATTCTCGGATTTAAATGAGTAGCCATCTCGAATTAAACGAGATCCTGATACAATGTTCATGCTCAAAGCTGGCACTAAATCACAATTATTGAGGTTTGAAACTAATCCCGTAGGTAAATGTAGAGGCAGCGTGCCGACGGCGATCACATCGACCTTGGAACCATTCCCGACGCGCATCGTCACCTCGTCCTTCGACAGTCTCCGCTTATTCCGCAGCTCCTGCTTTGAGTTACAAATGTGAGCAACCGCACCGGTATCAAATACCCAGGAGCTACTACGAGTACTGGTAAGGTACACATCAATTACATGTATATCACATATACCTTTAGTGTTGCCGGCCTTCTTGTCCGCTAAGTATTTGGGGCAGTTCCGCTTCAAGTGACCACTTCCCTTGCAATAAAAACACTCAATCTCGGGCTTGGGTCCATTCTTTGGCTTCTTCCCGATAGCTTGCTTACCAGGCGCGGCAACTCCCTTGCCGTCCTTCTTGAAGTTCTTCTTACCCTTGCCTTTCTTGAACTTAGTGGTTTTATTCACCATCAACACTTGATGTTCCTTTTTGATTTCCACCTCTGCTGATTTCAGCATTGAATACACCTCAGGAATGGTCTTTTCCATCCCCTGCATATTGAAGTTCATCACAAAGCTCTTGTAGCTTGGTGGAAGCGACTAAAGGATTCTGTCAATGACCGCATCATCCGGCAGATTAACTCCCAGCTGAGTCAAGCGGTTATGCAACCCAGACATTCTGAGTATGTGCTCACTGACAGAACTATTTTCCTCCATCTTACAGCTGAAGAACTTGTCAGATACTTCATATCTCTCGACCCGGGCATGAGCTTGAAAAACCATTTTTAGCTCTTCGAACATCTCATATGCTCCGTGTCTCTCAAAATGCTTTTGGAGCCCCGGCTCTAAGCTGTAAAGCATGCCGCACTGAACGAGGGAGTAATCATCATCCCGTGACTGCCAAGCGTTCATAACGTCTTGGTTCTGTGGGACAGGTGCGTCACCTAGCAGTGCTTCTAGGACATAATCTTTCTTGGCAGCTATGAGGATGATCCTCAGGTTCCGGACCCAGTCTGTATAGTTGCTGCCATCGTCTTTCAGCTTGGTTTTCTCTAGGAATGCGTTGAAGTTGAGGACAATGTGGGACATTTGATCTACAAGATATATTGTAAAGATTTTAGACTAAGTTCATGATAATTAAGTTCATCTAATCAAATTATTCAATGAACTCCCACTCAGATAGACATCCCTCCAGTCATCTAAGTGAAACATGATACGAGTTAACTAGGCCGTGTCCGATCATCAAGTGAGACGGACTAGCCAACATCGGTGAACATCTTCATGTTGATCGTATCTTCTATACGACTCATGCTCGACCTTTCGGTCTTCCATGTTCCGAGGCCATGTCTGTACGTGCTAGGCTCGTCAAGTCAACCTAAGTGTATTGCGTGTGTAAATCTGGCTTACACCTGTTGTATTCGAACATTAGAATCTATCACACCCGATCATCACGTGGTGCTTCGAAACAACGAACCTTCGCAACGGTGCACAGTTAGGGGGAACACTTTCTTGAAATTATTACGAGGGATCATCTTATTTAAGCTACCGTCGTTCTAAGCAAATAAGATGTAAAACATGATAAACATCACATGCAATCAAATAGTGACATGATATGGCCAATATCATTTGCTCCTTTTGATCTCCATCTTTGGGGCTCCATGATCATCGTTGTCACCGGCATGACACCATAATCTCCATCATCATGATCTCCATCATCGTGTCTTCTTGAAGTTGTCTCGTCATCTATTACTTCTACTACTATGGCTAACGCTTTAGCAATAAAGTAAAGTAATTACATGACATTTATGTTGACACGCAGGTCATAAATAAATAAAGACAACTCCTATGGCTCCTGCCGGTTGTCATACTCATCGACATGCAAGTCGTGATTCCTATTACAAGAACATGATCATCTCATACATCACATATATCATTCATCACATCCTTTGGCCATATCACATCACAAAACACTTGCTGCAAAAACAAGTTAGACGTCCTCTAATTGTTGTTGCAAGTTTTTACGTGGCTGCTATAGGTTTCTAGCAAGAACGTTTCTTACCTACGCCAAAACCACAACGTGAATTGCCAATTTCTATTTACCCTTCATAAGGACCCTGTTCATCGAATCCGATCTGACTAAAGTGGGATAGATAGACACCCGCCAGCCACCTTATGCAACTAGTGCATGTCAGTCGGTGGAACCAGTCTCATGTAAGCGTACGTGTAAGGTCGGTCCGGGCCGCTTCATCCCACAATGCCGCCGAATCAAGATAAGACCAGTAACGGCAAGATAATTGACAATATGGACGCCCACAACTACTTTGTGTTCTACTCGTGCATAGTAACTACGCATAGACCTAGCTCATGATGCCACTGTTGGGGAACATAGCAGAATTTTAAAATTTTCTACGCATCACCAAGATCAATCTACGGAGTCATCTAGCAATGAGGGATAGAGGAGTGCATCTATATACCATTGTAGATCGCGCGCGGAAGCGTTCAAGAGAACGGGGTTGATGGAGTCGTACTCGACGTGATTCAAATCACCGATGACCTAGTGCCGAATGGACGGCACCTCCGCGTTCAACACACGTACGGATAGGAAGAGGTCTCCTCCAACTTGATCCAGCAAGGGGGAAGGAGAGGTTGATGAAGATCCAGCAGTACGACGGCGTGGTGGTGGAAGCAACGGTGATCTCGGCAGGGCTTCGCCAAGCGCAGGGAGACAGAGGAGTGTCACGGGAGGGAGAGGGTGAGGCCAGGGGCTTGGGTGCGGCTGCCCTCCCTCCCCCCACTATATATAGGGTGCCTAGGGGGGGCGCCGGCCCTAGGAGATCCAATCTCCTAGGGGGGCGGCGGCCAAGGGGGTGCCTTGCCCCCCAAGGCAAGGGTGGCGCCCCCCACCCCTAGGGTTTCCAACCCTAGGCGCAGGGGGAGGCCCAGGGGGGCGCACCAGCCCACTAGGGGCTGGTTCCCCTCCCACCTCAGCCCATGGGGCCCTTTGGGATAGGTGGCCCCACCCGGTGGACCCCCGGGACCCTTCCGGTGGTCCCGGTACAATACCGATTACCCCCGAAACTTTCCCGATGGCCGAAACTTGACTTCCTATATATAAATCTTCACCTCCGGACCATTCCGGAACTCCTCGTGACGTCCGGGATCTCATCCGGGACTCCGAACAAGTTTCGGGTTACCGTATGCTAATATCTCTACAACCCTAGCGTCAACGAACCTTAAGTGTGTAGACCCTACAGGTTCGGGAGACATGCAGACATGACCGAGACACTTCTCCGGTCAATAACCAACAGTGGGATCTGGATACCCATGTTGGCTCCCACATGCTCCACGATGATCTCATCGGATGAACCACGGTGTCGAGGATTCAATCAATCCGTATACAATTCCCTTTGTCAATCGGTACGTTACTTGCCCGAGACGTGTTGTGGTCTATGTATTCACACATGTATTACGATTTCCGGATAACACAATTATAGCATGAACAATAGAAAATTATCATGAACAAAGAAATATAATAATAACCATTTTATTATTGCCTCTAGGGAATATTTCCAACAGTCTCCCACTTGCACTAGAGTCAATATTCTAGTTACATTGTGATGAATCGAACACTCATGCAGTTCTGGTGTTGATCATGTTTTGCTCTAGGGAGAGGTTTAGTCAACGGGTCTGCCACATTCAGGTCCGTATATACTTTACAAATCTCTATGTCTCCATTTTGAACACTTTGACGAATGGAGTTGATGCGACGCTTGATATGCCTGGTCTTCCTGTGAAACCTGGGCTCCTTGGCAAGGGCAATAGCTCTAGTGTTGTCACAGAAGAGAGTCATCGGTCCCGACGCATTGGGTATGACTCCTAGGTCGGTAATGAACTCCTTCACCCAGACTGCTTCTTGTGCTGCCACCGAGGCTGCCATGTACTCCGCTTCACATGTAGATCCCGCCACAACGCTTTGCTTGCAACTGCGCCAGCTTACTGCCCCACCATTCAAAATATACACATATCCGGTTTGTGACTTAGAGTCATCCAGATCTATGTCGAAGCTAGCATCAACGTAACCCTTTACGACGAGCTCTTCGTCACCTCCATACACGAGAAACATGTCCTTAGTCCTTTTTAGGTACTTTAGGATATTCTTGACCGCTGACTAGTGTTCCATGCCGGGATTACTTTGGTACCTTCCTACCAAACTTACGGCAAGGTTTACATCAGGTCTGGTACACAGCATAGCATACATGATAGACCCTATGGTCGAGGCATAGGGGACGACAGTCATCTTTTCTCTATCTTCTGCCGTGGTCGGGCATTGAGCCGTGCTTAATCTCATACCTTGCAATATAGGCAAGAACCCCTTCTTTGACTGGTCCATTTTGAACTTCTTCAATATCTTGTCAAGGTATGTACTCTGTGAAAGACCGATGAGGCGTCTCGATCTATCTCTATAGATCTTGATGCCTAATATATAAGCAGCTTCTCCAAGGTCCTTCATTGAAAAACACTTGTTCAAGTTGGGCTTTATGCTTTCCAAGAATTCTTTATCATTTCCCATCAACAGTATGTCATCCACATACAATATGAGAAATGCTACAGAGCTCCCACTCACTTTCTTGTAAATGCAGGCTTCTCCATAAGTCTGCATAAACCCAAACGCTTTGATCATCTCATCAAAACGAATGTTCCAACTCCGAGATGCTTGCACCAGCCCATAAATCGAGCGTTGGAGCTTGCACACCTTGTCAGCATTCTTAGGATCGACAAAACCTTCCGTCTGCATCATATACAATTCTTCCTTAAGGAAACCATTAAGGAATGCCGTTTTGACGTCCATTTGCCATATCTCATAATCATAGAATGCGGCAATTGCTAACATGATTCGGACGGACTTCAGCTTCGCTACGGGTGAGAAAGTCTCATCGTAGTCAACCCCTTGAACTTGTCGATAACCCTTAGCGACAAGCTGAGCTTTATAGATGGTCACATTACTATCCGCGTCTGTCTTCTTCTTAAAGATCCATTTATTTTCTATGGATCACCGATCATCGGGCAAGTCAGTCAAAGTCCATACTTCGTTTTCATACATGGATCCTATCTCGGATTTCATGGCTTCCAGCCATTTGTCGGAATTCGGGCCCCCCATCGCTTCTTCATAGTTCAAAGGTTCACCGTTGTCTAACAACATGATTTCCAAGACGGGGTTGCCGTACCACTCTGGTGCGGAACGTGTCCTCGTGGACCTAGGAAGTTCAGTAGTAACTTGATCTGAAGTTTCATGATCATCATCATTAACTTCCTCTATAGTCGGTGCAGGCACCTTAGGAACATTTTCCTGAGCTGCGCCACTTACCGGTTCAAGAGGTAATACTTCATCAAGTTCTACTTTCCTCCCACTTATTTCTTTTGAGAGAAATTCTTTCTCTAGAAAGGACCCATTCTTGGAAAAAGATCTTGCCTTCGGATCTGAGATAGAAGGTATACCCAACAGTTTCTTTAGGGTATCCTATGAAGACGCAATTTTCCGATTTGGGTTCGAGCTTTTCTGGTTGAAGTTTCTTGACATAAGCATCGCATCCCCAAACTTTTAGAAACGACAGCTTAGGTTTCTTCTCAAACCATAATTCATACGGTGTCATCTCAACGGATTTCGACGGAGCCCTATTTAAAGTGAATGTGGCAGTCTCTAAAGCATAGCCCCAAAATGACAGCGGTAAATCGGTAAGAGACATAATAGATCGCACCATATCTAATAGAGTGTGATTACGACGTTCGGACACACCATTACGCTGAGGTGTTCCAGGCAGCGTCAGTTGTGAAACTATTCCACATTTTCTTAAGTGTGTGCCAAATTCATGACTCAAGTATTCTCCCCCATGATCTGATCGCGAGAACTTGATTTCTTTTGTCACGTTGATTCTCAACCTCACTCTGAAATTCCTTGAACTTTTCAAAGGTCTCGGACTTGTGGTTCATTAAGTAGACATACCCATATCTACTCAAGTCATCAGTGAGGGTGAGAACATAACGATAGCCACCGCGAGCCTCAAAACTCATTGGACTGCACACATCAGTATGTATGATTTCCAATAAGTTGGTTGCTCGCTCCATTGTTCCTGAGAACGGAGTCTTGGTCATTTTACCCATGAGTCATGGTTCGCACGTGTCAAATGATTCGTAATCAAGAGACTCTAAAAGTCCATCTACATGGAGCTTCTTCATGCGTTTGACACCTATGTGACCAAGGCGGTAGTGCCACAAGTATGTGGGCCTATCATTATCAACCTTACATCTTTTGGTATTTACACTATGAATATGTGTAGCATTACGCTCGAAATTCATTAAGAATAAACCACTCACCATCAGAGCATGACCATAAAACATATCTCTCATATAAATAGAACAACCATTATTCTCGGATTTAAATGAGTAGCCATCTCGAATTAAACGAGATCCTGATACAATGTTCATGCTCAAAGCTGGCACTAAATAACAATTATTGAGGTTTGAAACTAATCCCGTAGGTAAATGTAGAGGCAGCGTGCCGACGGCGATCACATCAACCTTGGAACCATTCCCGACGCGCATCGTCACCTCATCCTTCGACAGTCTCCGCTTATTCCGCAGCTCCTGCTTTGAGTTACAAATGTGAGCAACCGCACCGGTATCAAATACCCAGGAGCTACTACGAGTACTGGTAAGGTACACATCAATTACATGTATATCACATATACCTTTAGTGTTGCCGGCCTTCTTGTCCGCTAAGTATTTGGGGCAGTTCCGCTTCAAGTGACCACTTCCCTTGCAATAAAAACACTCAATCTCGGGCTTGGGTCCATTCTTTGGCTTCTTCCCGATAGCTTGCTTACCGGGCGCGGCAACTCCCTTGCCGTCCTTCTTGAAGTTCTTCTTACCCTTGCCTTTGTTGAACTTAGTGGTTTTATTCACCATCAACACTTGATGTTCCTTTTTGATTTCCACCTCTGCTGATTTCAGCATTGAATACACCTCGGGAATGGTCTTTTCCATCCCCTGCATATTGAAGTTCATCACAAAGCTCTTGTAGCTCGGTGGAAGCGACTAAAGGATTCTGTCAATGACCGCATCATCCGGGAGATTAACTCCCAGCTGAGTCAAGTGGTTATGCAACCCAGACATTCTGAGTATGTGCTCACTGATAGAACTATTTTCCTCCGTCTTACAGCTGAAGAACTTGTCGGAGACTTCATATCTCTCGACCCGGGCATGAGCTTGAAAAACCATTTTTAGCTCTTCGAACATCTCATATGCTCCGTGTCTCTCAAAATGCTTTTGGAGCCCCGGCTCTAAGCTGTAAAGCATGCCGCACTGAATGAGGGAGTAATCATCATCCCGTGACTGCCAAGCGTTCATAACGTCTTGGTTCTGTGGGACAGGTGCGTCACCTAGCGGTGCTTCTAGGACATATTCTTTCTTGGCAGCTATGAGGATGATCCTCAGGTTCCGGACCCAGTCCGTATAGTTGCTGCCATCGTCTTTCAGCTTGGTTTTCTCTAGGAACGCATTGAAGTTGAGGACAACGTGGGACATTTGATCTACAAGACATATTGTAAAGATTTTAGACTAAGTTCATGATAATTAAGTTCATCTAATCAAATTATTCAATGAACTCCCACTCAGATAGACATCCCTCCAGTCATCTAAGTGAAACATGATCCGAGTTAACTAGGCCGTGTCCGATCATCATGTGAGACGGACTAGCCAACATCGGTGAACATCTTCATGTTGATCGTATCTTCTATACGACTCATGCTCGACCTTTCGGTCTTCCGTGTTTCGAGGCCATGTCTGTACATGGTAGGCTCGTCAAGTCAATCTAAGTGTATTGCGTGTGTAAATCTGGCTTACACCTGTTGTATTCGAACATTAGAACTATCACACCCGATCATCACGTGGTGCTTCGAAACAACGAACCTTCGCAACGGTGCACAGTTAGGGGGAACACTTTCTTGAAATTATTACGAGGGATCATCTTATTTAAGCTACCGTCGTTCTAAGCAAATAAGATGTAAAACATGATAAACATCACATGCAATCAAATAGTGACATGATATGGCCAATATCATTTGCTCCTTTTGATCTCCATCTTCGGGGCTCCATGATCATCGTTGTCACCGGCATGACACCATGATCTCCATCATCGTGTCTTCTTGAAGTTGTCTCGTCATCTATTACTTCTACTACTATGGCTAACACTTTAGCAATAAAGTAAAGTAATTACATGACATTTATGTTGACACGCAGGTCATAAATAAATAAAGACAACTCCTATGGCTCCTGCCGGTTGTCATACTCATCGACATGCAAGTCGTGATTCCTATTACAAGAACATGATCATCTCATACATCACATATATCATTCATCACATCCTTTGGCCATATCACATCACAAAACACTTGCTGCAAAAACAAGTTAGACGTCCTCTAATTGTTGTTGCAAGTTTTTACGTGGCTGCTATAGGTTTCTAGCAAGAACGTTTCTTACCTACGCCAAAACCACAACGTGAATTGCCAATTTCTATTTACCCTTCATAAGGACCCTGTTCATCGAATCCGATCCGACTTAAGTGGGAGAGATAGACACCCGCCAGCCACCTTATGCAACTAGTGCATGTCAGTCGGTGGAACCAGTCTCACGTAAGCGTACGTGTAAGGTCGGTCCGGGACGCTTCATCCCACAATGCCGCCGAATCAAGATAAGACTAGTAACGGCAAGATAATTGACAATATGGACGCCCACAACTACTTTGTGTTCTACTCGTGCATAGTAACTACGCATAGACCTAGCTCATGATGCCACTCTTGGGGAACGTAGCAGAATTTTAAAATTTTCTATGCATCACCAAGATCAATCTATGGAGTCATCTAGCAACGAGGGATAGAGGACTGCATCTATATACCATTGTAGATCGCGCGCGGAAGCGTTCAAGAGAACGGGGTTGATGGAGTCGTACTCGACGTGATTCAAATCACCGATGACCTAGTGCCGAATGGACGGCACCTCCGCGTTCAACACACGTATGGTTAGGAAGAGGTCTCCTCCAACTTGATCCAGCAAGGGGGAAGGAGAGGTTGATGAAGATCCAGCAGCACGACGGCGTGGTGGTGGAAGCAACGGTAATCTCGGCAGGGCTTCGCCAAGCGCAGGGAGACGGAGGAATGTCACGGGAGGGAGAGGGAGAGGCCAGGGGCTTGGGTGCGGCTGCCCTCCCTCCCCCCCACTATATATAGGGTGCCTAGGGGGGGCGGCCCTAGGAGCTCCAATCTCCTAGGGGGGCGGCGGCCAAGGGGGTGCCTTGCCCCCCAAGGCAAGGGTGGCGCCCCCCACCCCTAGGGTTTCCATCCCTAGGCGCAGGGGGAGGCCCAGGGGGGGCGCACCAGCCCACTAGGGGCTGGTTCCCCTCCCACTTCAGCCCATGGGGCCCTCCGGGATAGGTGGCCCCACCCGGTGGACCCCCGGGACCCTTCGGGTGGTCCCGGTACATTACCGATTAGCCCCGAAACTTTCCCGATGGCCGAAACTTGACTTCCTATATATAAATCTTCACCTCCGGACCATTCCAGAACTCCTCGTGACGTCCAGGATCTCATCTGGGACTCCGAACAAGTTTCGGGTTATCGTATGCTAATATCTCTACAACCCTAGCGTCACTGAACCTTAAGTGTGTAGACCCTACGGGTTCGGGAGACATGCATACATGACCGAGACACTTCTCCGGTCAATAACCAACATCGGGGTCTAGATACCCATGTTGGCTCCCACATGCTCCATGATGATCTCATCGGATGAACCATGGTGTCGAGGATTCAATCAATCCGTATACAATTCCCTTTGTCAATCAGTACTTTACTTGCCCGAGACTCGATCGTCGGTATCCCAATACCTAGTTCAATCTTGTTACCGGCAAGTCACTTTACTCGTGCTGTAATGCATGATCCCGTGATCAACCACTTGGTCACATTGAGCTCATTATGATGATGCATTACCGAGTGGGCCCAGAGATACCTCTCCGTCATACGGAGTGACAAATCCCAGTCTCGATTCGTGCCAATCCAACAGACACTTTTGGAGATACCTGTAATGTACCTTTATAGTCACCCAGTTATGTTGTGACGTTTGGCACACCCAAGGCACTCCTACGGTATCCGGGAGTTGCACAATCTCATGGTCTAAGGAAATGATACTTGACATTCAGAAAAGCTACAGCAAACGAACTAGACGATCTTTGAGCTATGCTTAGGATTGGGGCTTGTCCATCACATCATTCTCCTAATGATGTGATCCCGTTATCAATGACATCCAATGTCCATAGTCAGGAAACCATGACTATCTTTTGATCAACGAGCTAGTCAACTAGAGGCTCACTAGGGACGTGTTGTGGTCTATGTATTCACACATGTATTACGATTTCCGGATAACACAATTATAGCATGAACAATAGACAATTATCATGAACAAAGAAATATAATAATAACCATTTTATTATTGCCTCTAGGGCATATTTCCAACAGCTTCCCGAAATTCGAATCCTGCGATATCCGCGAAGAGCAGAGCAACTTGTCAGACTGAAAACATCCTCTACATTATCATTCGGAATTCTACCGTGAAAATTCACTCGACAAAAACCAAGAATGGACCAAGGCGACTGAAGAGGAAGTTGGCATTGTTTCCTTAGTTCATGGCTCCAGAACAAGTTACACTCACAACACGAAAAATGGTCGGAAGTGTTCTCAACTCCTTCCCCACTCAAACCTGATCCATTCGGGGGCTAATGATGAAGTTATGTACCTAGGGTAGGGTCATGGATCTATCCAAGATACCCTCCCCAAGGACATCTCTAAAAGAACCAGAAGCAGTTGAAGAGAGATCATCATCTACTCGACCATGAAGTTATGTTCCACTCGACAGCTTTGAAGACACTTGACCATGCGAACAACCACTCGAAAACCAGAAGATGTGAAGCCACTCACTCCACAACAGTCAGGATTTAAGTCATAGCTTTAATAATCATTTATAGCACTTTACTCTGGATGTTACCAGTAACGCTCCTCCTTTATAAACATTGAACCCTGAGTAACGGAGGGGAGCTGGGGTCTTGGCGCACTCTATATAAGCCACCCCCTCCTATCAGACAAGGGTTCGCACCTTTTGTAATTCACACGCATATATCCAGTCGACCACCTCTGGGCTCCAAGACGTAGGGCTGTTACTTCCTCCGAGAAGGGCCTGAACTCGTAAAACTCGCGTGTGCAACTCCTCCTTAGCTAGGATCTTGCCTCTACATTCCTACCCCCCCCCTATTCTACTGTTAGGCTTAGAACCACGACAGGCACCTCCGATGATGTGTGAGTAGTTTACTTCAGACCTTCAGGTCCATAGCTAGTAGCTAGATGGCTTCTTCTCTCTCTTTGGATCTCAATACAAAGTTCTCCTCGATTCTATTGGAGATCTATTCGATGTAATCTTCTTTTACGGTGTTTTTGTCGAGATCCGATGAATTGTGGGTTTATGATCAAGTTTATCTATGAACAATATTTGAATCTCCTCTGAATTATTTTATGTATGATTGGTTTATCTTTGCAAGTCTCTTCGAATTATCAGTTTGTTTTGGCCTACTAGATTGATCTTTCTTGCAATGGGAGAAGTGCTTAGCTTTGGGTTCAATCTTGCGGTGCTCGATCCCAGTGAAAGAAAGGGAAATGACACGTATTGTATTGTTGCCATCGAGGATAAAAAGATGGGGCTTACATCATATTGCAAGAGTTTATCCCACTACATCATGTCATCTTGCTTAAGGCGTTACTCTGTTCTTATGAACATAATACTCTAGATGCATGCTGGATAGCAGTTGATGTGTGGAGTAATAGTAGTATATGCAGAATCGTTTCGGTCTACTTGTCACGGACGTGATGCCTATATACATGATCATGCCTAGATATTCTCATAATTATTCACTTTTCTATCAATTGATCGACAGTAATTTGTTCACCCACCATAATACTTATGCTATCTTGAGAGAAGCCACTAGTGAAACCTATGTCCCCGGGTCTATTCTCCATCATATAAGTTTCCCTCTATTTTATTTTCCAATCTTTACTTTCAATCTATATCATAAAAATACCAAAAATATTTATCTTATTATTATTATCTCTATCAGATCTTACTCTTTGCAAGTGGCCGTGAAGGGATTTACAATCCCTTTATTGCGTTGTTTGCGAGGTTCTTATTTGTGTGTGTAGGTACGAGGTGACTCGCGCGTGGTCTCCTACTGGATTGATACCTTGGTTCTCAAAAACTGAGGGAAACACTTACGCTGCTTTACTGCATCACCCTTTCCTCTTCAAGGGAAAACCAACATAGTGCTCAAGAGGTAGCAAGAAGGATTTCTGACGCTGTTGCTGGGGAGATCTACGCTAAGTCAAGACATACCAAGTACCCATCACAACTCTTAACCTTCACATTACATTATTTGCCATTTGCCTCTCGTTTTCCTCTCCCCCACTTCACCCTTGCCGTTTTATTCCCACGCTTTTTTCGTTTGCCTATTTTTCCTACCTTCCTTCTGTGTGCTCGTTCTTTTTGCAATTTGTTGCCATCATGTCTGAAACTGGGGTGGTTACCATTGATAAGGATAATAATATGGAAAACTTTGATGCTATTGATGATCCTCTTGGAAATCCTATTATTTTGCACACTAAAAAGTTTCGCATCGGTAGCGGTAATATTATTTGGGAAGGGAGCTATCCAAGATTTCTTTACTTGTGCTGGTGCTTTGCCCACCATGAGTGGATCTATCCTTCATAAAACTAGTAGTCTCGCAGATGCCATATCTTTGCTCATAGTTGAACTTGAAAGACAATTTTTACATATGCATCCTTCCATACAAAAGATTTTCGTAGAATTTTCTAATATTGAGCATTCTTCTGTTAAGTGAGCTGCTACCATCTTTTTAGCTCATGAGTTCAGATTTATAATAAAAGAAGCCAGTGAAATTTGTGTGCATTATAGGGTGGATGCTGGCCGTCCTCCCATAGAAGCAATCCTTTTCTATCAAGAAGACATTATGCATTTACGATCTTTAGATCATGTTGCTTTTAATGAAAACCTTAGAAAAAAGGTTCCTACTGATGATCTTGTTAATAGGATCTATGAAATTAATGATAATTTTGCCATCCAGAATAATGGGCTAGGTTTTTTGCTTGAACAAAGACTCATGACATTTTGCCAAAAGAATGCTTATAATGATGAATTGATTGTGCAATATGAGGGGCCAAAGGAGGAACCAACACCTCCTGAGCTTGATCTTGGGGACTTTTGTCCCATTAAATTTATCCCTTTTGATTACTTTTGCTTGGCACAAAGAAAGCTTGCTGCTGAATTTATGGAGTATGAGATGAGCTTTCGCGATTTACCTTATCATTATCATGGCAATACCTAGATCTATCTTCGCTTTTATGCCTAGCTAGGGGCGTTAGACGATAACGCTTGTTGGGAGGCAACCCAATTTTATTTTTATTCCTTGTTTTTTGCTCCTGATTAGTAATAAATAATTTATCTAGCATCTGTTTTGGTTGTGTTTTTTGTGTTTAATTAGTGTTTGTGTCAAGTAGAACCGTTGGGAAGACTTGGGGAAAGTCTTTTTGATCTTGTTGTAAAAAACAGATACTTTAGCACTCACGAGAATTCCTGCCATTTTTTATTGGAGAGTGCTACTTAGTTAATTCGTTTTTCAAATGATTAATAGATAAATTCCTCACGTCAAAAAATTTATTTTAGAATTTTTGGGGTTCCAGAAGTTTGCATTAGTTACAGATTACTACAGACTGATCTGTTTTTGACAGATTCTGTTTTTCATGTGTTGTTTGCTTATTTTGATGAATCTATGGCTAGTAAAAGTGTTTATAAACAATATAGAAGTTGGAATACTGTAGGTTTAACACCAATATAAATAAAGAATGAGTTCATTACAGTACCTTGAAGTGGTGTTTTGTTTTCTTTCGCTAACGGAGCTCACGAGATTTTCTTGTTAAGTTTTGTGTTGTGAAGTTTTCAAGTTTTGGGTAAAGATTTGATGGCTTATGGAACAAGGAGTGGCAAGATCCTAAGCTTGGGGATGCCCTTGGCACCCCATGGTAAAATACAAGGACACCAAAAAGCCTAAGCTTGGGGATGCCCCGGAAGGCATCCCCTCTTTTATCTTCGTTCATCGGTAACTTTACTTGGAGTTATATTTTTAATCGCCACATGATATGTGTTTTGCTTGGAGCGTCTTGTATGATTTGAGTCTTTTCTTTTTAGTTTACCACAATCATCCTTGCTGTACACACTTTTTGAGAGAGACACACATGAATTAGAATTTATTAGAATACTCTATGTGCTTCACTTATATATTTTGAGCTATATAGTTTTTGCTCTAGTGCTTCACCTATATCTGTTAGAGCACGGCAGTGGTTCTATTTTATAGAAATAATTGATCTCTCATGATTCACTTATATTATTTTGAGAGTCCTTTAGAACAACATGGCAATTTGCTTTTAGGCATAATAAAAACTTTCATACAAGTGCATTGAATACTAAGATTGATACTTACACTGCTTTACTGCATTACCCTTACCTCTTTAAGGGAAAACCAACCCAGTGCTCAAGAGGTAGCAGCAAGCCATAGAAAATAAATGGATCTTCAAGAGCAAGACGGATGCTGATAGTAGTGTTACTATCTACAAAGCTATACTTGTCGAAAAAGGTTTTTGAAAAAGTTCAAGGTGTTGACTACGATGAGATTTTCTCACTCGTAACGATGCTTATGTCTGTCCAAATCATGTTAGAAAATTGCCACATTTTATGAAATCTGGCAAATGGATGTCAAAACTACATTCCTTAATGGATTTCTTAAAGAAGAGTTGTATATGATGCAACCAAAACGTTTTGTCGATCCTAAAGGTGCTAAGAAAATGTGCAAGCTCCAGCGATCCATTTATGGACTGGTGCAAGCATCTCGGAGTTGGAATATAGGCTTTGATGAGTTGATCAAAGCATATAGTTTTATACAGACTTGCGGTGAAGCCTGTATTTACAAGAAATTGAGTGGGAGAACTATAGCATTTCTGATAAGTATATGTGAATGACATATTGTTGATCGGAAATAATGTAGAATTTTCTGGAAAGCATAAAGCTATATTTGAAAGGAGTTTTTCAAAGAAAGACCTCGGTGAAGCTGCTTACATACTGAGCATCAAGATCTATAGAGATAGATCAATACGCTTCATTTTTTTCAATGAGTACATACCTTGACAAGATTTTGAAGTAGTTCAAAATGGAACAGTCAAAGAAAGAGTTCTTGCCTGTGTTCCAAGATGTGAAATTGAGTAAGACACAAAGTCCGACCACGGAAGAAGATAGAAAGAGAATGGAAGTCATTCCCTATGCCTCAGCCATAGGTTCTATAAAGTATGCCATGCTGTGTGTCAAAACTACTATATACCCTACACTGAGTTTGGCAAGGGAGTACAATAGTGATCTAGGAGTAGTCACTGGACAACGGTCAAAATTATCCTTAGTGGAACAAGGATATGTTTCTCGATTATGGAGGTGACAAAAGGTTCGTCGTAAAGGGCTATGTTGATGCAAGTTTTGACACTAATCCAGATGACTCTAAGTCTCAATCTGGATACATATTGAAAGTGGGAGCAGTTAGCTAGATTAGCTCCGTGCAGAGCATTGTTGACATAGAAATTTGCAAAATACATACGGATCTGAATATGGCAGACCCGTTGACTAAACTTCTCTCACAAGAAAAACATGATCACACCTTAGTACTCTTTGGGTGTTAATCACATGGCGATGTGAACTAAGATTACTGACTCTAGTAAACCCTTTGAGTGTTGGTCACATGGCAAAGTGAACTATGGGTGTTAATCACATGGTGATGTGAACTGTTGGTGTTAAATCACATGGTGATGTGAACTAGATTATTGACTCTAGTGCAAGTGGGAGACTGAAGGAAATATGCCCTAGAGGCAATAATAAAGTAATTATTTATTTCCTTATTTCTTGATAAATGTTTATTATTCATGCTAGAATTGTATTAACCAGAAACTTAGTACATGTGTGGATACATAGACAAATAGAGTGTCACTAGTATGCCTCTACTTGACTAGCTCGTTGAATCAAAGATGGTTAAGTTTCCTAGCCATAGCCATGAGTTGTCATTTGATTAACGGGATCACATCATTAGAGAATGATGTGATTGACTTTACTCATTCCGTCAGCTTAGCACTTGATCGTTTAGTATATTGCTATTGCTTTCTTCATGACTTATACATGTACCTATGACTATGAGATTATTCAACTCCCGGATACCGGAGGAACACTTTGCGTGCTACCAAACGTCACAACGTAACTGGGTGATTATAAAGGTGCTCTACATGTGTCTCCAATGGTACTTGTTGAGTTGGCATAGATCGAGATTAAGATTTGTCACTCCGATTGTCGAAGAGGTATCTCTGGGCCCTCTCGGTAATGCACATCACTATAAGCCATGCAAGCAATGTGACTAATGAGTTAGTTGCGTGATGATGCATTACGGAACTAGTAAAGAGACTTTCCCATAACGAGATTAAACTAGGTATTGAGATACCGACAATCGAATCTCGGGCAAGTAACATACCGATGACAAAGGGAACAACATATGTTCTTATGCGGTTTGACCGATAAAGATCTTCATAGAATATGTAGGAATCAATATGAGCATCTAGGTTCCGCTATTGGTTATTGACCGGAGATGAGTCTCGGTCATGTCTACATAGTTCTCGAACCCGTAGGGTCCACACGCTTAACGTTCTGTGACGGTTTGTATTATGAGTTATGTGATTTGATGACCGAAGTTTGTTCGAAGTCCCATATGAGATTGGGGACATGACGAGGATTCTCGAAATGGTCGAGACGTAAAGATTGATATATTGGAAGGCTATATTCGGACATCATAAAGGTTTCGAGTGATTCGGGTATTTTCGGACTACCGGAGAGTTACGGGAATTTGTATTCGGCCTTAATGGACAATACGGGAAAGGAAAGAAAGGCCTCAAGGGTGGTCGCGCCCCTTCCCCATGGACTGGTCTGAATTGGACTAGAGAAAGGGGGCACCCCCTTCCTTCCTTCTCCTTCTCCCTTCCCTTTTTTGTATTCCATGTGGGTGGTGGAATCCTACTAAGACTAGGGAGTCCTAATAGTACTCCGCACTTTGGGTCCGCCCTATGAGGGCCGGCCTCCTCCTCCCTTCATCCTTTATATACGTGGCCAGGGTGCACCCCATAGACACACAAGTTGATCATTGATCTCTTAACCATGTGCGGTGCCCCTCTCCACCATAATCCACCTTGGTCATATCGTCATAATGCTTAGGCGAAGCCCTGCGCCGGTAGCTTCATCATCACCGTCATCACGCCGTCGTCCTGACGAAGCTCTCCCTCGACACTCTGCTAGATCGTGAGTTCGTGGGACGTCACCGAGCCGAACATGTGTAGATAGCGGAGGTGCCGTATTTTCGGTGTTATGATCGGCCGGTTGTGAAAACGTACGACTACATCAACCGCGTTGTCATAACGCTTTCGCTTACGGTCTACGAGGGTACGTAGACAACACTCTCCCTCTCATTGCTATGCATCACCATGATCTTGCGTGTGCATAGAATTTTTTTTGAAATTACTGTGTTCCCCAACACGTAGTGCTTAGGCGAAGCCCCGCGCCGGTAACTTCATCATCACCGTCAATACGCCGTCGTGCTGACGAAACTCTCCCTCGGCTTCAACTGGATCAAGAGTACGAGGGACGTCACCGAGCTGAACGTGTGCAGATCGCGGAGGTGTTGTGCGTTCGGTACTTGGTCGGTTGGATCGCGAAGAGGTTCGACTAGATCAACCGCGTTTCTTAACGCTTCCTCTTTCGGTCTACGAGGGTACGTAGACATACTCTCCCCTCTCGTTGCTATGCATCCCTAGATAGATCTTGCGTGATCGTGGGAATTTTTTTGAAATATTGCGTTCCCCAACAGCATCCACCCCAATCACAGTGAATATGTCTCAATCACCACCTTTACCACTCATATTAAAGCAGATCACGGCCCGACAATACAAAGCTATTGAAAATCCACAATTTTCTAACCCTAATTTATTTTTCTGATGTTGCTGTCTCATGTTTGTCTAACAAGCTTACTTTAACCCTAATATATTTTTCTGTAGTTATGGTCTCACGTTAGGCAAGTAAAGCTGGAGCAAGGCAAGCTGCCACCGTCGCCTCCCCGACATCTTCTCTGAAACCTCAAGATGAATGTCCTCCGTCTCTCGCGATCGCCTCATATTTGGCGCTTCAAAGGGGTATCCAACATCCAGCCGTGCACGTACCATGACATAAAATTCGACTGATTGGTGGCGGGCCAATCGATTAAGCCACCATGCACTCTCATGAAGGCAGCTAGCACAATTAGATGCTTATCTGGCTGCTAAGATTATGAATAAACGTGAGTACATATGCATTCAATGTTTCTTAACCTGTGGCATGCAGTAGTGCACAACTATATAATTTGACGGCAAGCAATATTTCTACAAAGGCTCTTCTCATAGGTACGTATATACACACATAACTATAGTAGTACACCACACACATACATTGATCATTGCATAATTTTGTCTTCTGTCTTTTCACACAGACCTAAATTTTGTTTTGCACATTCAAAGGTGCAGACCTAAGATGTCCTGTTAGCTCTGCAAGTAACAATACTGGATCGACGTATCTTTCTACAATACACTATGTAGTGACATGCTGAAATACTGCTTGTAAGGTTCAGTTAAGACAAGAGCTCTGTTTCCTCAGTGGTGTATTCTATTAACGATACCATGCTTCAAAGATTCCATCAATTCTGATGATTTATTTTATGTCGGAATCTGAATGACAAATAGTTGATAAAGAAATATTTATGTGTTATTCAGACCAGTTGCGAAATAAGTACCAGCCACTGCACTTTAATCAAGGAAATATGCACATGCTGGTTTGTTTTATTTTATATATTACCTCGATAATATCTCATTCACTATATATGTGATTAGATAACTTTACACAGATAATGTTGGACATCACCCTACGCTTTACATTTACACAGATATTAACTTTATAAGCTACACAATTTGATGCTTGACATAAACATGCAAATATTTCTATTGTGATTTTCAGGGTGATATATAGGCCACGAAGCACTGAAATTTAATGAAGACTTACACACATGTTTGTGGTTGCTTTGAAATTTCTCTGAAATGTAGCAATTTGTATATTAATTCTGCTATATTGTTTTCCTTACTTGCTGCTTCATTAGTACGAATACTTCATTTCTAATATTCTATGATGTTGCTCCTTACCGGCAAAGCTAATTTTTCATTTATTACCTATCATTCCGGTCCGCCAGATAATAATAGTTCAATGTACGTTTCAGTTTAATAAAAATCAATTGTAAGTTGTAACTGGTGTGACGCTCAAATTTTCATGCAGTAAATCTCTCTAAATGTGCAACTATACTAGCACGCTTATTATAAGGAGGACACTGATGGTGCAAAGGGGAGACAACAACGATATGATATTATGATGTGTCACCTTGGTAACTTAAATCGTTTGAAGTTCGAGTAACATAATTGTATCTCACAAAATGTGACTCTATTATTTATTTTTGTTTAGAGCTATCATATAGCTTATTTGGGACAAGTTCTTCTCATAGAATGTGTGTGGAATCAACAATAAAACTATACAATTACAAAATGTTAACCAATCTGGGTTTTAAATGTCGCTGCACTTGATAATATGGACTTAGCTAGAGTGTTCAATTTGAATTATACACGTTAATTCAGTTTGTGCGTCAAGGAGTCGTGGATCCATACAAAGGTTGCTGGCAACCTCTATTTTTTGAAGAAGAAAAACTGAGTGTGTCCTTACATTCTCCGCTTTCCAATATATATGTGTCAAAGGTAACTTGTGAAAGTTGAAAGTTGTGTACAACCTTCACTCTATTCTAAAAGAACTTGGGGGAAATTTGTACCTGATCCCGTTCTTTCATCAACCTTTCTTAGTATGTTACATTTCGCTATTCTTGTATATAAAAGTAAGTTTGTTTATTTCATTTGAGTTGATTAGGAACCATAAGGTAAACAACATTTGATAAATTCCATTGTTTGCATAGATGTTAAAGACCATGCATCGACACTTGGTACTGGGATGATCTAATCATAACTGCCTTCTTTTATATTCCAGATAACAGAGGGTGCATAAAATGTTTATAGGTGATGTACAATGGAGGCAATTGAGGGAAAATACACTCTCTAATGGCAGTATGCTGCAGCTTCCACAAACAATCTTGATGTTTCATCTGTACATATCGCCAGACATGATATTACCTCATGGTTTTTACTCTTATATAATATTGCTATGAAAGAATAATTTGTGCTTACTTCCAAATGCAGATACTACTGCCTACCTATGAGTCGTGTTATCAAGTGGCATAGGATAGTGGATTTCATCCGTAAGCTAAATTTTAATGGTCTTCCTTTTCAGTATTTACAGGTTATATTCAACTTAGGGTTGTAACTCCATTCCTTTAAATAAATTACTATACATAATTAAAAAAATTCATATCTGTTGCTTTATTTTTTTAGTTGCATTTTCTATGATTCATTAAACTTTAGCAAGAAAGTTTAGTTTATTTTTTTCACCTCTCGCTTCTCATAAATGAAAAATTGTATGTTCAAAACCCAGAGGCCGAATCATGAGGGAAGGCTCCAGCCTGTTGACGCCTGCCTACTAGACTCTAAGTTGCTCTTGTGTATACTCCACTGTGTTCTATTCTTCAGAAGGCCTAAGTGAGTACAAATAAAATATTTCTAATGGTCTTTTCTGAAATGTAATCCTTCATAATTTTGTATGGAAATGTATAATGATTTTTTCACTCTACATCTTATCTTAGTAGTGTGCTAGAAAGAGGTGAGACCTCACTGATATTAACTTTTATGTTTCATATAGTTTCTATACTCATAATTTTTGGTTTTCCTAATACTAGCTTTTAGTATATCATCACATCCCTAATTCTACTTTCTTATATTTTAAATTCTTAGAATCCTATGTTCGAACTAATTCTTTCAAAAAGATCTGTACCCTAGGAACATTTGTGGTTGGAATAATTTCAGAAAGAGGGCTGATATTATGGATAAATATGTATGTTTTTATGTTCTAATATATCCAAAAGATCATAAGCGTGTCGAGATGAGTGCATGATAAATATCACTAAAGAGAGGTGAAAAAGTGCTCCAGTATTTGTTTGCTCACTTTCAACGAATACGTCCTTTAATTCACATTAAAAGCCTGGAAAAAAAAGTTCACAAGCAGCCATAAGATACTTAAAAGGCATTATTTCGAAATTTTGCATTCTAAAATTCATAGTCGTAAAATGAAAATGATAATTTCATATACAAGTATGGCAACATATTTGGTGAATCCTACCTAGTTTGTGTATCCGTGTAGCCATTCCGTTTCAACTCCACGATCTAAATCCTGAGCATCACGTGCAGCCTAGGGACTAATTACATTTACACGCTCACTTTGTAATTTGACAACCATCTTCATTTACAGAAAACCCCCCAAATCCTTTTAACTAGGAGCGCCCCGACTGCTTCTGTTCGTCTTGCGCCGCCGCCGCCGCCGCTGTAGTCGTGTGCCTCCGATTTCTGCCGACTCAATCCCGACGTTGTTTGGCGCCGGTGACAAAGCGAACCAGGCGGACGTCTCGACAGCGAGTCCATGACGAACTGACGTTGTTCGCTGCCGGCGACGAAGCGGCCCAGGCAGTCGTCTCGACGGCCAGGCCATGACAAACTGTCGTCGTTCGGCTCCGGTGACGAAGCCTCTCAGATCAGGCGCTATCTTCCTGGATGGTCTACCCCGACCGAGATGATTCCTTCATAGGAAGTTGTAGCGTCTCGTCTCCAGGACGTAGGCTGTACTCAGCAACAGCTGTACTTGTGTAAGTACTGTCCTGTTGCATTCGGCCGACTGACATGCATATTATTAGTGCAAATGACCGTATCAAGTAAACTGTATTAATATTTGCAGCATAATGAATGGCAGTAGCGGGTTCAGATCAGAGGCTCTGGTTGAGCTTTTCCCTGTTAGTTTGCTTGGCATTTTGTAAAAAAAAATGTCCTCTTTGCTGTTGCCAAGAAGGCTACTGACTAATTCAGTTATGCGTTAGTAAAACAGGTGACAATCTTAGTCATGTGCTCAAAGCATAAGCTTTTCAGTAAAGCTTTTGAAGTACAGAAGTGGCCTAGGGATGGCTATGTCCGGTTTCTGAACATCTACAAACTTCACAATGTGCTACTGGAATGCAAGTCTGATCAAAAAATAAGGGAGGAAATAAACATGCAGTATTGCCACACAGTACAAGTTTTAATATTAAAAAGAAATTTAATCATGCTTGCATAGCTGGTAAAAATGTCTAAAATTGATAAATATGTCTGATACTCTGTAGCAATTTGACAAGCATCAAAACCTCTCAGAAATCAAGTCAACTATAATTTGACACGACACAAATTCGCATCGATTACATAATTCAGTACATCAGAGTGTACATGATAACATAGATAAAATCATTTTTTGCTTGGACCATATCAGGAAGCACCATTTGGTTGCATATCTTGCACAGTCACACTCCCTTTCTCTTTTTTGCTTGGACAATTACGACTATCATGAAATACCATTTGCTTGCATGTCTTGCACAAGCGTGCGACCTTTGCCTTGCCTTCTTTGTCCTTATTTTTTTGACCCCCCTCCTTGATCTCCTTTCCTCGCTTTATTCTTTTGCATCTCCCCACAGTACGGACATCAGTCGGCGGATGTATATGAACTTCAGTGGGAATATTACAACCAATAAAAGCCTCATATTCCTCTTGCCTTGTGCTTTGGGTGGCTGCAGGGATCATTTGGTCCAAAGGTGCCTCAATGTTCATCGCACTTGATATTAAGAAGTCCAATGGTTTATCTGAATGTTTCGCCTTTTGAATAAGCTCTTCCATCTTATCTCGTACACCCGAAATCTTCTTTCTTGTGGCCGCATCAAGTGAATCCATGGGTTTTTCTTCTAGTAGGTTCCCATGTTCATCATAAACATTCTCCCTGCAAAACAAAAGAATATTGTTAGTCATATGATTTTGGAATAACAATAAGAAATTGGTTGTCATGCATTATTATTTTTACCTTTTGCACCTTTTCTGCCATCTTTTCATAATGTAGTAGCTAGGAAGCTCATTTTGGTTTTCAATCCTCAATACTTGGATAATATGGCGACATGGAATACCGAGTGACTCAAATAACTTGCACGAACAATTTGCTGTCATGCTTCCAATGTCATAGCAAACCTCCCTAATCTTACCAGACCGACCTCTCAGGGTCACATTTTTTACCCCCACACCTTGTGTAATACTCTGAACACAACAATGGTCTCTAGCAGCAATAACCTGTAGCTGAAATTTCTCGAACACCTCATATGTGAATACCTCACTACCCTGTTTCTCCATTGTCCATGGTGTAAACAGTTGCGGGGTGGTATGTATGCTTCTGTTGTCTGCCATTAATTCTTCCTCACGCTGGCATTCTAAAGCTGTGTCAAACCTAAGCCAAAACTCAACAAAAGCAAGCCTTCGATGAATGAAGCGGTTAAAAAAGGAATTTGCACTTTCTGATCTTGAAGTGGTTCGGAGAATACCCACTAGAGATATATCCATAAAGTAGGCCGGTATCCATTTATGTCGAATGCTAAACCTTTTACTCAACCACTCATTTTCCTCCAATCCAAAATCTTTAATGATGGAATTCCACTGTGACTCAAACTCTGTTGAAGTTTCCAAACCCCAAACAAATGAGTTCAATCTCGTCCAAAATTCAGAATCTTCTCTAATCATAGGTCCAACTTTTTTTGGAACCTTTTCTATTATATGCCACATGCACAGCCTATGAACGGTGGTTGGAAGAACTTCGTCAATACCATTCTTGATGCTAGTGGCTTCATCGGTTATGATGAGTCTAGGTGCTATCCCTCCCATTGCTTTTAAGAAGGTCTCAAATAACCAAATGTATGACTCATCCTTCTCATTTGATAAGAATGCAGCAGCAAAAAATACACTTTGTAAGTGATGATTAACCCTGGTAAATGGTGCAAATATCATGTTGTACTGATTAGTGGTATATGTAGAATCAAAGGATATGACATCACCAAAGTGACTATAGTTCTTCCTGCCTGTGGCATCCGCCTAGAACACACGCAATAGCTTCCCCTCATCATTCACGTCAAAATCATAGAAAAATGCTGAATTCACTTCCTGCTTTCTAGCTAATTGGGCCACAAACATTTGAGCATCTGCATCTCTGATTTTATACCTGAGTGCTTGGTAGTAATTCTGCAAGTCCCTCTTTGAGCAGCCAACATTCGGAATTCCGCCCTCGCTAACTTGCAGGAGCCTATATGCCTGAGAGGTTCCAATGCTTGCCTTATGACATGTGTATAAAGTATTCTTTGCCCTGTCACTAACTGTACGATTCGATCTGATCAAATGCCGCTTATTAGGTGATACAAGACCATGAACATGGTGCTCAACCCATGAGTCTATCTTATAGGTGTTGTCCCCACAAAGTCTAACAAAGATATGGGCATCACAACCGCATCGCGTATTTGTTTGCTTACGCCTTTTCTTCAAGGGGTCATCTGTCTCGTTACTATCTTTTGACTTGAATCCTTCCCTATTACACATGAAACGCTTAGTCCGGACCACCTTATTATCAATCTTTTTCTGTTGTCCGATTCGAACACCAAAACCTGATTCATGTGCATATGCCTTGTAGAACTTCTCTACTGCCTCGAGTCCTTCAAATGTCATACCCACTTTAGGCTTCAAGTGCTAATCACATTCAGGCGTAAAAGATGAAGACTGCAATGTCAAGAGTAAACCGGAATAAGAACTTCATGCATAGTTTCAGTTGTTAGTGCAAACTGAACTTACAAAGAGGGGTACGTCAGTGTTCTTTTGGGGTGTACTAAATCCTCCATGTCTCATATGCATTTGAACGCTATTTATTGGATCCATACTGCTGCACACATGACCACATGATTAGCCTTTAAACCTACGTACACTCACACGTGTATGCACAAGGACTTAATCTGTGTGTAGTTTTACCTTAAACTTTTGATGCTCTCCGTGTCGCTGATTGCAAATGACATCGTTGTACTTACTAATTGCTCATCGGTAGTTGACGCTGCAGCAAAGTATTACCAGTTATAGGGGAGATAAGTCTAGATCGAGAAGTACATGCAGAGCAGAGCAGACTGATGCATAGGGCATTTGCCGATTGTTAACGTGGGTGGGATCAGACGAGCACGTATAAGACTGGGACTCTACCTGCCTCTCGTCGGTGCCGGACGACGTTGGGATCGAGTCGACGGAAATCGGAGGCACACGACAACGGCGGCGGCGGCGGTACAAGACGAACAGAGGCAGTCGGGGCGCTCCTGGTTAAAAGACTTTGGGGGGGTTTCTATGAATTAAGATGGTTGTCAAGTTACAAAGCGGGCATGTAAATGTAATTAGTTCCTAGGCTGTACATGATGCTCAGGATTTAGATCGTGGGGTTGAAACGGAATGGATACACGGACACACAAACTAGGTAGGATTCACCAAATATGTTGCCTACAAGTATAATATAAATACTACATATGTCACCATCTTCTCTACCCATTAAAATGATGCCCTTGCATTTGCGAGGGCCACTGTGCTAGTTCTAATTAAAGAGAAGATGTACACCAATCCTGTGGACTTGCAGGAATGATTGTGGGTCACATAAACCAAGCTCTTTTAGAGCATTTCCAGCCGTTAGCCCTCCAGGAGGCATTTTTTTCGCAGCCCTGGGAGCTGCCAACGAGAATTTTAGACTGAGCATGAAAAACTATCCAGCCGTTGAGTCTCCCAAGCGAGGCCGTCGTCCTCACCGCGCCGCCCCATCCGCGCCCGCGTCGGCTGCTCGCGGCCGGACCTGGCCGCGCCCGCTGCTCGCTCGCGCCGCCCCGTCTGAGACCGCGCCGGCCGCCATCGCGCCGCCCCGTCCGTGCCCGCGCCTAGCCGCCACTGCGTCGTCCCGTCCGAGGCCGCTGCTCGCGCCCGCGCCTGGCCATGGCCGCCCTCCGCTGCTGCCCCCGCCTGCTAGGGCCGCCGCTACCTGCGTCTGCTACTGCGAGGCTGCCTGTGCCGGTGCGCCAACTACTGTGAGGCTGCCTGTGCCGGTGCACCAACTACTGCGAGGCTTCCTGTGCCGGTGGTCGGGCTGGCATCGAGGAGGAGAAGATGGGAAGCGGGCATGGACGGTGCGGCCGAGGATGTGGATGACCCTGCAGAACCCCGACAACGCTTGGTCCGCGATCTCCCCGAGCGGCGGCGGCGGCGCGCAGTCGGCGTGGTGGGAGAGCGACGCGGCGAGGAGCTCGAGGTTGCGGAGCCCTCGGCGGCGGCCTCGTGGAAGGCCAGCTGCTGCTCCCCGGCCGGGGCGCATGCATGGCACCAGGTGCATGGCTCCGGACCGGGGCCGCTCGTGGCCTCCGCGCAGGGGGCCGGCCGTGCTTGCATGCTCGGGGCCGGCGCCGCCCATGGCCGGCGTGCCTGGTGCCGGGGCCACCCGTGGAGGAGAAATGCATCGTCCGCAGTGGCGGCGCGGGGCCAGTGACGGGCGCCGGAGCGAGGGGCAGGGGGGAGAGGAGAGAGCGCAGAGGAGCGAGGAGCAGGGCGGCGTGCATGCGGGAGAGAGAGAACAGAGATTGTCTTTTTTGCATGCATCAGGTGGGCCTAGAGAGGAAAAGATGGAGAGACAGAGAGACAGAGAGGCTGGCAGTGGGCCTTTCACGGCTAAAACAAAGCGCGGGCGCCCCCAGCTGCCCCCGCTTTCCTGGGTTTGCATTGCGTGCACCGGTCGTAATTTTCGTCAGATCCGTCGCTAAACGGGACTCTGGAATCACGGCTAGGACGTTTTTTACTCGCCGGTGCTAAAAAAGGCTCCTGGGGGCGTCTTGGGGGCACAGGTGAAGATGCTCTTATAGTGCCATTGCTAGGGAAGAATGCATTAAGCTCCACGGTCATCACCACCAGTATCATGGAACGCTGGCTTCGCAGCCTCTTCATGTAGAAGTCTTCCACGTCGATGCATGGCGGCAAGTGACTTGCACGCTACGTGTAGGCAGAACTTGCTCTGCCAGAGATGAAAATAAGCAACACCCATGCGAGCCAGGCATATGCACACACTATGAAGACCTTTTTGCCTATTCCCGAGCCCTGTCATGATCGCCATCATCATATCTGATCTTAGAATTAGGTGTTGCGATCATACACATACGAGCAAGCCCATAACTACTTCATTTTTTTTAATTATTTTGAGTACAATTTCATTTTATTTAATCACATACTTGACTACAATTTTACCACTATCAAGAAGGTACTCCCTCCTATTTGGAGGTGGTACACCTTAAAACTTATGTTCGAGTATCATATGAGATTGGCTATTAGATTAGGATGGATGTGTCGCTCATATCAATTTCGAGGTACTGTAAAAGAGCATGGTTCATATGGATTAATTAGAATCCACCAGAAGTCTTATTGTTAAAAATCCTCCAAACCAAAGTGAACCTAACGTGACAATGACATGCAAGATACTGAAGGAAGGAATTTTCTTTCTAGTTGAAGAGTCTTTCCTTACTCAGAATCTTTTTTGACCCTATTTAAAATGTGAGAATTTCACATGAATTTGGTTGGACAGTGCAAGCCATAATGAACGAATCAAAGTCTTCCATTTTTCTTTTTAATATCGTTATTTGCAAAGACACAAATTCTTTTTCCATGTGCAAATGTGCATTGACATTATAGCTGTTTTGAAATCTGATGTTCATTTCATGTACTCTGGTCTAGTCTGAAACTTGTACCTTGCTCTCATTAGGGCATGTCTGGACTGTCTCCTCCCCTCCCCTCCCACGTCGCTCCCACGAGCGACCAGGGGGGCTTTCCCTAGCGCCGTCACCAGGCCATCCTCCCTCCCCTCGCCGCCGCCGGTTCGCGCCGCTGGGTAAAGCCCGGTCAGCGTCGGCGTCGGCAGTGGCAGAGTCTCTCACCCCTCCCCCCCCTTCGGAGATGGCCGGCGCAGGTCGCATAGCTTCGGATGGTGGAGATGCGCGGGCGTCTAGCGGCGGCGTCGCGGACGGGTGGCCCGGCGCGGTCGGCTGCGTGGTGGTGGAGCCCGCGGTGGCCCGATCTGATCTGGTCCGTCTGGTGGCCCCTGGTGGCTTCTCCTGCTGCTCCTGGAGGTCTCCCTCCTGCCTCCATTGGGGGTGGGGTGGCTGCTGCACGGCTGCGAGGCGGGTGGCGGCGCGTCCGTCTTGTATCTGGCGATGGGGTCCGAGTGGACGAGCGGGTGGGGCAGCGGCCTGGTGTAGCCGTTGCTCCGGCCGTGGGGGGCGGCGCACGGAGGACCGGCACATGGTGGTGGCCTCCCGGGGGCGCGGCGGCTACACGGTGGTTTGGCAGATCTGCCCGCGGTGACGGCCGGTGATGTCTACTACACAACCTTCTTATTGTAGACGTTGTTGGGCCTCCAAGTGCAGAGGTTTGTAGGACAGTAGCAAATTTCCCTCAAGTGGATGACCTAAGGTTTATCAATCCGTAGGAGGCATAGGATGAACATGATCTCTCTCAAGCAACCCTGCAACCAAATAACAAAGAGTCTCTTGTGTCCCCAACACACCCAATACAATGGTAAATTGTATAGGTGCACTAGTTCGGCGAAGAGATGGTGATACAAGTGGTATATGGACGGTACATAATGGTTTTTGTAATCTTAAAATATAAAGACAGCAAGGTAACTAATGATAAAAGTGAGCACAAACGGTATTGCAATGCGTTGAAACAAGGCCTGGGGTTCATACTTTCACTAGTGCAAGTTCTCTCAACAATAATAAAATAATTGGATCATATAACTATCCCTCAACATGCAACAAAGAGTCACTCCAAATTCATTAATAGCGGAGAACAAACGAAGAGATTATGGTAGGGTACGAAACCACCTCAAAGTTATGCTTTCTGATCGATCTATTCAAGAGTCCGTAGTAAAATAACATGAAGCTATTCTTTCCGTTCGGTCTATCATAGAGTTCGTACTAGAATAACACCTTAAGATACAAATCAACCAAAACCCTAATGTTACCTAGATACTCCGATGTCACCTCAAGTATCCGTGGGTATGATTATACGATATGCATCACACAATCTAAGTTTCATCTATTCAACCAACACAAAGAACTTCAAAGAGTGCCCCAAAGTTTCTACCGGAGAGTCAAGACGATAACGTGTGCCAACCCCTATGCATAGGTTCATGGGAGGAACCCGCAAGTTGATCACCAAAACATACATCAAGTGGATCAATAGAATACCCCATTGTCACCACGGTTATACCATGCAAGACATACATCAAGTGTTCTCAAATCCTTAAAGACTCAATCCGATAAGATAACTTTAAAGGGAAAACTCAATCCATTACAAGAGAGTAGAGGGGGAGAAACATCATAACATCCAACTATAATAGCAAAGCTCGTGATACATCAATATCGTACCACCTCAAGAACACGAGAGAGAGAGAGAGAGAGAGAGAGAGAGAGAGAGATCAAACACATAGCTACTGGTACATACCCTCAGCCCCGAGGGAGAACTAGTCCCTCCTCGTCATGGAGAGCACTGGGATGATGAAGATGGCCACCAGAGAGGAATTCCCCCTCCGACAGGGTGCCGGAACGCAGCTAGATTAGTTTTTGGTGGCTACGGAGGCTTCTGGCTGCGGAACTCCCGATCTATTCTGCTCCTCGAAGTTTTTAGGGTATATGGATATATATAGGTGGAAGAAATACGTCAGGGGAGCCACGAGGGGCCCACGAGGGTGGAGGGCGCGCTCAGGGGGAGTGGGTGCGCCCCTGCCTCATTCCTTTCTCGTTGCTTCCCTTACGTACACCCCAAGTCTTCTGGATTGCTTCCGTTCCAAAAATAAGTTCCGTGAAGTTTCAGGTCAATTGGACTCCGTTTGATTTTCCTTTTCTGCGATACTCTAAAACAAGGAAAAAATAAAAACTGGCGCTGGGCTCTAGGTTAATAGGTTAGTCCCAAAAATCATATAAAATAGCATATAAATGCATATAAAACATCCAAGGTTGATAATATAATAGCATGGAACAATCAAAATTATAGATACGTTGGAGACGTATCAGCATCCCCAAGCTTAATTCCTGCTTGTCCTCGAGTAGGTAAATGATAAAGACAGAATTTTTGATGTGGAATGCTACCTAACATATTTATCCATGTAATCTTCTTTATTGTGGCATGAATATTCATATCCATAAGATTCAAGACAAAAGTTTAATGTTGACATGAAAACAATAATACTTCAAGCATACTAACAAATCAATCATGTCTTCTCAAAATAACATGGCCAAAGAAAGCTATCCCTGCAAAATCATATAGTCTGGCTATGCTCCATCTTCACCACATAAAGTATTTAAATCATGCACAACCCCGATGACAAGCCAAGCAATTGTTTCATACTTTTGATGTTCTCAAACTATTTCAATCTTCACGCAATACATGAGCGTGAGCCATGAACATAGCACTATATGTGGAATAGAATGGTGGTTGTGGAGAAGACAAAAAGGGAGAAGATAGTCTCACACCAACTAGGCATATCAACGGATTATGGAGATGCACATCAATAGATATCAATGTGAGTGAGTAGGGATTGCCATGCAACGGATGCACTAGAGCTATAAGTGTATGAAAGCTCAAGAAACTAAGTTGGTGTGCATCCAACTCGCTTGCTCACAAAGACCTAGAGCATTTTGAGGAAGCCCATCATTGGAATATACAAGCCAAGTTCTATAATGAAAGATTCCCACTAGTATATGAAAGTGACAACATAGGGGACTCTCTATCATGAAGATCATGGTGCTACTTTGAAGCACAAGTGTGGTAAAAGGATAGTAGCATTGTCCCTTCTCTCTTTTCTCTCATTTTTTTAATTATTTGGGCCTTTTTCTCTTTTATTTTAGTCCGGAGTCTCATCCCGACTTATGGGGGAATCATAGTCTCCATCATCCTTTCCTCACTTGGGACAATGCTCTAAAATGATGATCATCACACTTTTATTTACTTACAACTCAACAATTACAACTCAATACTTAGAGCAAAATAGGACTCTATATGAATGCCTCCGGCGGTGTACCGGGATATGCAATGATGCATGTGTGAGATGTATGAAAGAATTATGAGCGGTGGCTTTGCCACAAATACGATGTCAACTACATGATCATGCAAGCAATATGACAATGATGGAGCGTGTCATAATAAACGGAACGGTGGAAAGTTGCATTGCAATATATCTCAGAATGGCAATGGTAATGCCATGATAGGTAGGTATGGTGGCTGTTTTGAGAAAGGTATATGGTGGGTGTATGATACGGCGAAAAATGCGCGGTATTAGAGAGGCTAGCAATGGTGGAAGGAAGAAAGTGCGTATAATCCATGGACTCAACATTAGTCATAAAAAACTCATATACTTATTGCAAAAATCTACAAGCTATCAAAGCAAAGTATTACGCGCATGCTCCTAGGGGGATAGATTGGTAGAAAAAGACCATCGCTCGTCCCGGACCGCCACTCATAAGGAAGACAATCAATAAATAAATCATGCTCTGACTTCATCACATAACGGTTCACCATACGTGCATGCTACGTGAATCATAAACTTTAACACAAGTATTTCTCAAATTCACAACTACTCAACTAGCATGACTCTAATATCACCATCTTCATATCTCAAAACAATCATCAAGTATCAAACTTCTCATAGTATTCAATGCACTTTATATGAAAGTTTTTATTATATCCCTCTTGGATGCCCATCATATTAGGACTAAATTCATAACCAAAGAAAATTACCATGCTGTTTAGGGCTCTCAAAATAATATAAGTGAAGCATGAGAGATCAATAATTTCTATAAAATAAAACCACCGCCGTGCTCTAAAAGGATATAAGTGAAGCACTAGAGCAAATGACAAACTACTCCGAAAAATAGAAGTGAAGATCAATGAGTAGCCGAATAATTATGCAACTATGTGAAGACTCTCTAACATTTAAGAATTTCAGATCTTGGTATTTTATTCAAACAGCAATCCAAACTAAATAAAATAAAATGATGCTCCAAGCAAAACACATATCATGTGATAAATAGAAATATAGCTCCAAGTAAAGTTACCGATGAACGAAGACGAAAGAGGGGATGCCTTCCGGGGCATCCCCAAGCTTAGGCTTTTGGTTGTCCTTGAATATTACCTTGGGGTGCCTTAGGCATCCCCAAGCTTAGGCTCTTGCCACTCCTTATTCCATAGTCCATCGAATCGTTACCCAAAACTTGAAAACTTCACAACACAAAACTTAACAGAAAACTCGGAAGCTCCGTTAGTATAAGAAAATAAATCACCACTTCAAGGTACTGTAATGAACTCATTATTTATTTATATTGGTGTAAAATCTACTGTATTCCAACTTCTCTATGGTTCATACCCTATGATACTACTCATAGATTCATCAAAATAAGAAAACAACACATAGAAAGCAGAATCTGTCAAAAACAGAACAGTCTATAGTAATCTGGATCAAACGTATACTTTTGGAACTCATAAAATTCTCAAATAAATTGGTGGACCTGAGGAATTTGTCTATTAATCCTATTCAAAAATAATCAACTTAATAGCACTCTCCAGTAAAAAATGGAAGCTAATCTCGTGAGGACTAAAGTTTCTGTTTTTTACAGCAAGATCACAAAGAATTCACCCAAGTCTTCCCAAAGGTTCTACTTGGCACAAACACTAATTAAAACATAAAACCACATATAAACAGAGGCTAGATGAATTATTTATTACTAAAAGGGAGCAAAAATCAAGGAACAAAAATAAAATTGGGTTGCCTCCCCACAAGCGCTATCGTTTAATGCCCCTAGCTAGGCATGATGATTTCAACGATGCTCACATAAAAGATAAGAATTGTAACATAAAGAGAGCTTCATGAAGAATATGACTAGAACATTTAAGCCTAACCCACTTCCTATGCATAGGGATTTTGTGAGCAAACAACTTGTGGGAATAATAATCAACTAGCATAGGAAGGTAAAACAAGCATAACTTCTAAACTTTAAGCACATAGAGAGGAAATTTGATATTATTGCAATTCCTACAAGCATATATTCCTCCCTCATAATAATTTTCAGTAGCATCATGAATGAATTCAACAATATAACCATCACATAAAGCATTGTTTTCATGACCTACAAGCATAGAAAATTTACTGCTCTCCACATCAGCAAAATTCTTCTCAATCGGAATGGTGGGAGTATCATAAGAGACTCGAATACTATAAATTGTTTCTACATTAAAAGAGTAATGTTTAGAAAAAGGGTAATAATAATCATGACAAGTTTTATAAATATGATCATCACTACTTTTTATAGCATATTTATCATCACAATAATTATCATAAGTAGCAACTTTGTTCTCATCATAATCGATTGAAATCTCTTCCAAGATAGTGGAATCATCACTAAATAAAGTCATGACCTCTCCAAATCCACTTTCATAATTATCATAATAAGATTCAACATCCTCCAAAATAGTGGGATCATTACATCATAAAGTTGACACTCTTCCAAACCCACTTTCATCAATATAATCATCATAAGTAGGAGGCATGCTATCATCATAATAAATTTGCTCATCAAAACTTGGGAGGCTAAAAATATCATCTTCATTGAACGTAGAATCCCCAAGCTTGGGACAAACATTAATTGCAGCAAATATATTCTCAAAAACATCATCTTCTTCAAACATAGCATCCCCAAGCTTGGGCCTTTTCATATCATAAGCATAATCACTCTCATCATCAATAATATGGATAGCACTAGTAGTATAGCAATTATGATATTCTTCCAAGCAAGTGCCAAAAAGATTTTCAAGATCATAAGAAGTATCATTATCCTCCCAATCATAATCATCGCAACAAGCAATAGGCATAACGAGATCATCATCAAGTGCATCATCTTCCACAATTATATTTTCATGAGACACAACAGTAATAGGAGCAACATTATTTGGGAGAGATATCTTTTTACCTCTCTTCCTTTTTCTTTTCCTCTTCTTCACCGCATCATGTGTCGGTTCAATCCTCTTTTGGAGCTCCTTATTAATGAGATTGGTTGAATAGAAGGCTCCTCCTCGTTACCTGATTCATCATAAGAAATAATAGGAGGGTATTGGAAAGTCTCTTCCCTTTCGTTAGTATCTCTTCATCTTCTATTTGTTTTCTTTTCTTTATATAATTGGCAATATAAGGATTTTCAATGCAATTCACCGCACAATACATATAAATTTCTTCTAGATCAATATCGAGGAATTTATCAAGGTCATATTCTGGAATAATCTTAGTTTGACGTTTCATTTCTTCATAATCCAAAAGCAAACTAAGTTCATTATAATGTGCAAGGGAAATCAAGTCATCACAATTTTTGGACACGTTTAGATCATGAAACAATTTGCATTTGATATTTAAATGACGATGTTCATTCCAAAGTTCACAAGTATGGCTAAGAAATTTTAAATTTCCAGCACTAACATTTAGCCTTTCTTGCAACCATTTAGTTTCTAAATGCTTATGCCTCTTGCAATATCTATCTCCCTATTTGGTGTGTACTTGCAAACCCAATGCACTCCACAAAAATTGACATGTTTATAGGAGACATTTTCATCATAACTTGTGCAATCATCATTAGTACTATGAATATTCAAGGAGTTCATACTAATAACATTGCAATCATGCTCATCATTCAAAGATTTAGTGCCAAACATTTTAATGCATTCTTCTTCTAACACTTTGGCATAATTTTCCTTTCCATCATACTCACGAAAGATATTAAAAAGATGAAGCGTATGAGGCAAACTCAATTCCATATTTTTTGTAGTTTTCTTTTATAAACTAAACTAGTGCTAAAACAAGAAACAAAAAGATTTGACTGCAAGATCTAAAGATATACCTTCAAGCACTCATCCCCCGGCAATGGCGCCAGAAAAGAGCTTGATGTCTACTACACAACCTTATTCTTGTAGACGTTGTTGGGCCTTCAAGTGCAGAGGTTTGTAGGACAGTAGCAAATTTCCCTCAAGTGGATGACCTAAGGTTTATCAATCCGTAGGAGGCGTAGGATGAATATGGTCTCTCTCAAGCAACCCTGCAACCAAATAACAAAGAGTCTCTTGTGTCCCCAACACACCCAATACATTGGTAAATTTTATAGATGCACTAGTTCGGCGAGGAGATGGTGATACAAGTGGTATATGGACGGTAGATAAAGGTTTTTGTAATCTGAAAATATAAAAACAGCAAGATAACTAATGATAAAAGTGAGCACAAACGGTATTGCAATGCGCTGAAACAAGGCCTAGGGTTCAAACTTTCACTAGTGCAAGTTCTCTCAACAATAATAACATAATTGGATCATATAACTATCCCTCAACATACAACAAAGAGTCACTCCGAAGTCACTAATAGCGGAGAACAAATGAAAAGATTATGGTAAGGTACGAAACCACCTCAAAGTTATCCTTTTTGATCGATCTATTCAAGAGTCCGTAGTAAAATAACATGAAGCTATTCTTTCCATTCGATCTATCATAGAGTTCGTACTAGAATAACACCTTAAGACACAAATCAACCAAAACCCTAATGTCACCAAGATACTCCAATGTCACCTCAAGTATCCGTGGGTATGATTATACGATATGCATCACACAATCTAAGATGCATCTATTCAACCAACACAAAAGAACTTGAAAGAGTGCCCCAAAGTTTCTACCGGAGAGTCGAGACGAAAACGTGTGCCAACCCCTATGCATAGGTTCATGGGCGGAACCCGCAAGGTGATCATCAAAACATACATCAAGTGGATCAATAGAATACCCCATTGTCACCACGGGTATCCCACGCAAGACATACATCAAGTGTTCTGAAATCCTTAAAGACTCTATCCGATAAAATAACTTCAAAGGGAAAACTCAATCCATTACAAGAAAGTAAATGGGGAGAAACATCATAACGTCCAACTATAATAGCAAAGCTCGCGATACATCAAGATCGTACCACCTCAAGAACACGAGAGAGAGAGAGAGAGAGATCAAACACATAGCTACTGGTACATACCCTCAGCCCCGAGGGAGAACTACTCCCTCCTCGTCATGGAGAACACCGGGATGATGGAGATGGCCACTAGAGAGGGATTCCCCCTCCGCCAGGGTGCCGGAACGGGGCTAGATTAGTTTTCGGTGGCTACGGAGGCTTCTGGCGGCGGAACTCCCAATCTATTCTGCTCCTCGAAGTTTTTAGGGTATATGGATATATATATAGGAGGAAGAAATACGTCAGGGGAGCCACGTGGGTGGAGGGCATGCCCAGGGGGGTGGGCGCGCCCCCTGCCTCGTGCCTTCCTCGTTGCTTCCCTTATGTACACCTCAAGTCTTCTGGATTGCTTCCATTCCAAAAATAAGTTCCGTGAAGTTTCAGGTCAATTGGACTCCGTTTGATTTTTCTTTTCTACGATACTCAAAAACAAGGAAAAAATGGAACTGGCACTGGGCTCTAGGTTAATAGGTTAGTCTCAAAAATCATATAAAATAGCATATAAATGGATATAAAACATCCAAGGTTGATAATATAATAGCATGAAACAATCAAAAATTATAGATATGTTGGAGACGTATCAGCTGGCTATCTGCAGCGTCGGCTCGTTTGCGGTCGGATCGCTTCGACCATCGCTCCATCTCCTCGTTGTCCGGGCGATACTTCGGTACAAGGGCTGGCCCTCTCCCAGCAACGGTCCATCGCTCGTCTCGGGCCCGGAGCTACAGGACAGAGCTCGTCTCGCGCCCGGCGGCAGGACGGAGCTCGTCTCGCGCTCGGGGCTGTAGGACAGGCGATGGAGGCCAGTTGTGGCCGGCCTATTGAGTCTCGGCGCTGGGAGTCGTCCAGGGGTGCGAAAGGCGGCGCCTTTCAGCTCGTCTCTTCGGTTGGGGTAGCGGTGGGTCTCGGGTCAGGTGTTGCCTAGGTCTGGGATGCCGGGGCGGCGGCCCCGGTGGTGGTAGCGTGGTGCTTTTGGGCAGAGCCCGCGGCTTGGTGCTGCCCGGTGACCACGGCCGTGCGGGCGGCGTGGCAGCCGGGATGTGGCGTTCGGTGGCGGTGAGTGTTGGCCGGGGTGAAAACATGTTCTTTGTGCGGACAGACCAGCGGCGGCGAAACTCGTTTCCTTCTTGAAGGCGTCGTCGCGGCTCTCATCGCCCATCGTGTGCTCCTGGGGATACTCTGATCCTTGGATCGGGCGGTGGCGGCGCTCTGGTGTCGTATCCTTTCTGGAGGCGCCGTCTTGAAGTCCACGGATCGTAGTATGCGGCTTCATCTCTTTGTAGTTAGGTGTGGTGTTGCTGCGCTCAGCGTCTGTATATTCATACCTTGGATGTGTGTTTTTATTGTGGTGGCGTGTGTTTGTATCGGGATGTTGGTGATCTTTGTTTTATATATAAAACGGGGTGAAAGCCTTTTTCCGTAAACTTGGACCTTTCAGCTTGTCACGCGAGGGCGGAGATAAAACCTTAGGATGCTGCAGGGTAGATAGCGGGGGACAAAAAATAGCACAAAAGGATTGACATATATATGAGAGTGCCGTCATTTTCTGCTCGGCCACGGTCGCCTTTGTAATAAGTGGACCAGTATCAAAGTGGCGATGCGGTCATCGGTGCTTCCCTCGTAGCGGCGCATGGGATGCATGCATGCATACAGCTGAATGATAATCTAATGAGTGCAGTGCAAACGGCAGGAACGAGAGAAGCGTGTGTTTCATCTTACACCAACGACCGAACAAAACATATCACCACTAGCAGTTGACAGTGGTGGCACCTTTCCAAAAAAGATAGACCCATGATCCATGATCCATCTCCACCGCAGTGCAATGGTTGGGTTGCAACCCGCCCACTGATTCTTAACACTTTTCGGGTAATTTAACGAAACGTGTTTCACACGGACATTTATCGTACGAATGGTAATCATCGTGAAGCAATATGGTAGTGGATTATGAGAAAAGATTCATCTCCAGCCCGCTGCCAAAACGGTTTTGAAGGTAGCTAGCTAGTTTTCTCAATTCACTAATGATCGACCATTCAATCACCATTAACTGATCTACTTGCATGTCGACTGACCTCCTACCTTTTCTGTTTAATACATGATCTAGGAGAGGCCCAGTGGAGTCTGCACAAACAAGGTTGAGTTACACATGAAAGGGCGTACGTACAAGTCAAGTGATGTGTCAAGCTCGTGCATAAATTGATCATAAAAACCCGAATCAATTGTATCGTTTTTATTTGTCGGGGAACTAACCAATGATCTTGAGGGTCACCTTTGGCTCTTGTTCATATCTGCTCTGCAGCTCTGGAAAGCCCCAAGTAATTGGTGTCGTTCCTTTGCCGCTGCAGTGATTTTACTCCTATATAACATTAAGAATGCACGCACTGCAGCCAGAAGCTGGCTGCTCGCTCTGACTGCTTTCTGCCAACCGCTGAGTCGATCCGATCCATGTCAATTTGGCAAAATTTCGCTCTGACTGCTTTCTGCCAACCGCTGAGCCAGAAGCTGGCTGCTGCTTTCTGCTCCACGGCCTTGCAGTAGCCCAACACTTGCCGATTCATACGGGACAGAGGAGCCAATTTGGCATAATTCTTGGGCATGACCATCCGGTTCACCGAATTCTGTACTACTACTTGTAGCTCGCCGCAGGTCCGTGTCATCCAGATCCGGGCATGACTCTGTAGGTGCACGCACCGAGAAGTGTGTGTGTGGATGGCAAGCAAAGGCTCCAGAACAGGATCAATGATCTCATACCACTTTTTGTTGCCGAGAAGGATCAACGTAAAAGCTATCTCAATGAATGGCACACTCACACGATCAAATGTTACAAGACACACAAAATTCTTGTGCGGCATTCAACTAGCAGAATTTTTTTTTTTTTTGCTTGTCTATTCATTTGACCACTACTTGAGCCGTTCAGGTACAAATAGGAAGGGAGAAAGGCATGAGTTGGACCGAGCTTCATGGCAATGCCATCCCAAAGCCACTCACTCCAGAACCCCAACATTGCTGCCGCAATCGCTAGGTCTCATGCCATCCCATATAGCAACCACAACAGTCTACATAAAGAAATAAACCAGCAGCCAAGTCGTGTGCATACACACACGACATGGCGCGTTATTTGCTGGCCGAGGAATAAAGGAAACTAGGGTTCATGTGACGTTGACTAACACAGAAGACGCTGTGCTAAGTTGCGGGTAAATTGGGGCCACATGCCATTACGGTAGAGACCCTCTTTAAGATAGGCGGTGGCACGGCGGAGTTCTTCCTTGAGACTCATATTCTCTGTACACAGGCGTTGGTGCTCCGAGGTATCCTGAGTTTTTAGTATCACCCCTGCGCATTTGAGGCATGTCTTGTGTTCAACAACCCACTTGATAGCTTGGTTTTCATCTTTTAGCATCTGGTTCTCTCCCTGAAGATTTTTGGTGTCCTGTAGTTGCCTCTTGCCCTGCATTTATTAATTTCAAGTATGCGTCATTTTAGTGGGTTAGCAAAGTATGCATGCTACCATGTTCACGAGGGGATTATATAGTACTACATTGTAATATTAGATGACCAATAATGCTACTATTTTTAGTGGGGTTTGTACTGTTTAACAGTAAAACTTGCATAGCTGCATGTCTTAGGTGACCCATGTGCCCAAATGTTATGTAATTCACTGTGGAAAAGAATGGAATATATACCTTGCTGGAGGAGCGTTTGTTTTGGAACCAAAACTTGACCTGGAGGGCACTCATGCCAAGCCTCTCGCTAAGGTCTTGCCGGAGTTTCGCATCTGGATAAGGGCTTTCTTGGAACACACTACATATCACGTTAATGAAAATGGATTAGCACACATCTTTTTTGATAGGTAAGAAACATTGATTGAGTATGTATTGTACACTTCAAAGTTATTGGATTTGTTCTCCACGGAGACGGTTATAATTTGCACGCCTTGTCACCATTCTCTGCTCACTATTGATCTCTCCATCGTTATTGTTGCCTTTGTCTGCAGCAGCAGCGTTGGCATCGTCAGTGTTGCCCATGTTGGTAGTGGCTCCCAGTAGGCCATGCATCTCATCACCATTCTCGTGCTGGAGTAGGTGGCCCTGCTCGCTTGTGATGAAGAGGTCCAACATATTTTGCACATCACTGTCGTATTCCGGCAACTCCCCATCCATGGTGATCTGTTATCATGAAACAAAATATTTATTCTCATGTGTAGACTTATTAAAGGTAGCAATGAACAAATATCTTAAGAAAAAAGAATGCGGTAGTGAAAAATGAAATCAAGTAGACTTTAATTGCCAATGTAGTACATTTAGATTTAGATTTTAATTTCCAACATAGTTGGATGTTACTCCACATTAAGAATACTTAAAATTCATCTGTATGAGTTTCCTAGACCGAGATGTAATCAAGTAGACTTAAATTACTCTCAAAAAGTATATTGACATAATTTCCTGAATTCACTATCACATATTCATGATTATCTACGCTGATTACTTCAATAATTTCTAAACGTATATGCCCTACATAGTAATGCAAAACTATTACTTTCTTATCTCATCGTGTTCTTTTATATGTATCAGAAAATCCTTACTCTATCTATATATACATTGGTATCTATCTACAGACTCCGTATGTGATATAAATAAACAAGACCCTACATACAATAAGATAAGTACCAACTACTCCTACAATTGTAGAAGCAAGATATTAAAATATAATATGCGAGGGAAATCATATTAGCCATAAATAATAGCATCATAGGCACGATAATACAATCAGATCTATGAATATATACAATCAGATCTACGTATAGCAAGATCCTAGCCATCTCCCAAGCAAAGTGATGAAATGCTACTTTCTTTGTGTATCCACTCACTCCATGGTGGATCTACCTTTTTTCCAAGAATACAAGGGATGAGAGATGTCACGGAGTATTCCTGCTCAACATTAGAAGCTATATATCCAAGGATAACTAGAGTAGAAGGGTATAAACATTACTAGATGAATGGCTTAAGGAAATACAGATGGCTTCGGTTGTCGTCCTCCTTAGAACTTCGATAGGCGAGAAAGTACACGAACCTGTTTTGTTCCTACTGATATATCAAACTCATTCAGCAAAGTAGCTATGACCATCCGAATTTAAAGCCATGAGCAGCATGCAAATTTTTGCCATGACCCATGATTAATGCAAGCAATTACTTCTATCCAAATATAAGGCTCATATATATATCATGGATTTTGCATTGGCCTATATATAGGTCATATTTAATACTCATTAAGCATATTTGTGGAGTGAATATTGGCATATCGATACAATATATTATGCTATTAAAACAATATAAATTGCTTCTTCATACAATCAATAGAAAAGAACGACTTTGATCGATAATATATTTGTAGATCTAAATGATATACATGGACATAACGATTTCTTTAGTTAATAATAAATATGTAGTATGTTTTTTTTTGGAAGAAAAACTTCCTATGCACACAATAGAAAAGAACACCAACAATAACTTGTATCCAAGTATAAGGCTCACATGCCATGGATATTGATAGTTGTGGCATGTCCTATACATAGGGCATAATTAATACTCATTAATCCTATTTGTGGAGTGAATATTTCCACATTTATAACAATATATTATATGATTACAACAATAGGAAAAGGGTGGTTCTGATTATCTATATACATAATATACATGGACATAAACGGGTGGTTGTGATCCATTATATGTTGTAGACCAACATGATATACATGGACATAAAGAGTTCTTCAACCAATACAACATACAATGTATGTTATTTTTCGGAAAAAAAAAACTTCCAGTTGATTCATCCACTATTAAGGGAGCACAAAGAATACCAGGACTAATAGAAATTACATCTAGGTCAGCGACAACAACAAGCACTGGAGTGAGCTGAAGACACGCCGCCATCATCGCCCCTCTCTCTCACTGATGTCGACGAAACTTTTTTGTAGTAGTTAGACGGGAGTCCTCACGGCAAGGCCTCATAGGACCACTACACTAGAGCAGCAACCATCGCCAATAAAAAGAAGCGTAGATCATGATTCACTAATCAATTTCTAGCACATTTCCCTTCCCGGTGGCACCACCAGTGTCAATGTTCAAGTCACTCAAGCAACCCGGCTCCAATGACGGTGGCCCTGGATGCACTGGAATGCCCACCTGTCATGGACTTACTAGCCGATTCACCCGGGCCCGCCACGATCTGACCCAGCAATGTGGCTTTGGCCCGGCGGGCCTTAGACTCCCGCGCGCTGGCAAGAATCGACGGGCGGCGCCCAATGAGAGTGGCCCCGGGCGGACCCGGCGGTCCACCTATCATGGACCTCCCAGCCGGGTCTCCTGGGTACGAGCCGTCCGGGAAGATCGGACGAATCGGATCATCCCTGAGAAGCTACAGCCGCATGCCACAAAGCAACCGATGGCACATATGCTCTCATAGCCCGTGGATCTCTCGTGTGGTCCGACCCCAATGACGATGGCCCCTCACGCACTAAGTGATCCACCTATCATGGACCATCCAACCAAGTTAATCGGGTTAGACGCTACCTGACTCAGCCCCATGGCTTTGGCCCGACGTGGGGTATACACACCGCCAGGAGGGTCCGGATGTGCCACCACGCGGGGGCGGGTGCGCATCGAGAACCACCCAAGGGTAGTGGCCTCGGGCTGGCATGCAGTCCATCCGTCATGTACCCTCCAGGTAGGTCGCCCACGCGCAAGCTATCCGGGCAAATCGGATGGCTTGCATCGGCCTTGAGAGCCTCCCGCCGCAAACCAAATGCTTACCGACGACCAGGAGCCTCTCTTCGCCGTGAGGAGCCCAAGGTTGCTGGTATTCCAGCATCCTTTATAGGATTAATGACTATGATCATTCATGGCATGATCTTGCATAGGCATTACGTCCGTGATATGCAGATCGTTATCCAGCTGCATCTTCATCTAAGACTCCACCCCAAGCCTACTATCCAACATTAAGTTTATAATAAACAAAGCATTGCAATAAGTATGATGGCATAGTGTAGACAATAGAACTATCATATGTAAGTGATTAAGAAAGTACAATTTTATCCTTAGTGGCAACAATACAATATGTGTCCACTCCCTTATTGTCAATAGGGTCAAACTCACCGCAAGGTTGAACTCACTACCATGCACAAATATCTATAAAGAACTACCTACCAATCATGGTCAGAGATGACAAATAGATTGAGAAGCATACACTTGTGGACCAAAGAAACTTCATAAGGTTAAATATAATTCAAGGAACAATCTGATAATAAAGTGACAATTCATCATATTCTAACAAACATAAACAATGATTACATTTTATTGATGCCGATCATGTCAGGCACCTCATGAGAATTTTGTATTGAATCACTTGAGAGAGAGAGGCTGCCATCTAGCTACGGCTATGGACCATAGCGTCCTAAGGAAACTACTCACACAAGTTTTTGATGGTAACAAGGTTGATGAGATGGCTCCAGTAATGGATTCACCCTCCAGCGGGATGCTGGTACAGGCCTCCAGATTAGATCTCCCCGGAACAGAAACTTGTGGCGGCGGAAAAAAGCATGGAAAAATGGTATAGATGTTTTCGAAAAATATGGGGTTTATGGGCAAAGGAATCGGCGCAAGGCGGTGCTAGGGGGCCCCACGTGTCTACTCCATGAGGTGGCCCCCTGGCCTCTCCCATCACTTATTGGAATCTTCTATATTACCTCCGTCCTGGTTTATTAGTCCCCTATGTAATTTGTGCTAAATTTTTACCAAAAATTTAACTGACAAGTCTTCTGTGCTTTTGAACGGTGTACCTGGTTGGCAATTTCAGTGCAAATGTGGAGTACGCCAAGGAGATCCCATGTCTCACCTCATTTTTATCATTGCGGCCGATCTCTTGTAGTCTGCCATTAACGAAGCACTTGATCAAGGCCTAATCAGACAGCCCATCCCTCCCAAAGGTGATGCAAAGTATCCGGTAATCCAGTATGCGGGTGACACTATCATAGTGTTGCCGGGGTGTCTTCTCCAAGCAGCCAAGATAAAACAAATTCTTAAAGACTACGCCACCTTCATTGGCCTTAAGATATTTTCATAAATCCACACAAGTGCCTATCAACACGCCGGCGGACACTTGCAATGCTCTGGCCAACCTTTTTGGTTGCACCCAAGCCAACATGCCATTTACTTACCTGGGTTTGCCCTTAGGGACCACGCGACCTTCGATTCTTGATATGACACCATTTGTGTGCAAAGCTGAAAGAAAGATCACAGCAGCTATGTCTGTCATGTCACATGCCGGAAGGTTGGCTCTGCTCAACTCGCTCATTACCTCGCTCGCCATCTATCCGATGGGCACCCTGCGTCTGCCGCCGAAACTCCTTGCTCAGTTGGAAAAAATACGCAGATACTGTCTCTAGAAGAAAAAAAACTGCGGATGGCGACAAACATAACTCACTAGCTGCTTGGCCCATGGTCTGTCGACCTAAATCTAGTGGTGGCCTCGGGATTCTTGATCTGAATGTTCAAAATGACGGCCTGCTTCTCAAATTCCTTCATAAGTTTTTCAACAAAATGGGCATTCCTTGGGTGCAGCTGGTTTGGGAGACGTACTATGTTGATTCGATCCCCCATGCAACCGACATATGCGGCTCCTGCTGGTGGCGCGATCTTGTTCACCTAATGCCAATATATCGCGGTATCACTCATGTTCAAATCAAATAGGGTACATCTGCACTTTTTTGGAAAGACAACTGGAATAATGCTGTATAAGCTAATAAATACCCGAGGGCTTTCTCTTACGTCCAAGACGAAGATTTGTCGGTCCGAGACTTCCTAACGGCCACCACCCTGCATGAAACCTTTCAGCTGCCGCTCTCCACACAAGCCCATGATGAGCTCAAGCTTTTGCAGATCGACGTCGCGGCGGTGAATTTTGATGAGCAGGACGATGTTTGGTCTTATTATTGGGGGTCGACTGTGTTCAAGACTGGCACGTACTATCGATTCTTCTTTCGAGATGTAGTCGCACACGTGGCATTCCGTTGGCTTTTGCGCACTAAGTGCACCCCAAAAATCAAGGTCTTCGCTTGGTTCCTTTTGTCAGATTGCCTCAACACTCGGAACATGCTAAAAAGGAGGCATTACAACATTGGTTCCAACCTTGATTGCCTGCTCTGCGGTCTTCACGTTGACGAAACAGTAGAACATCTCTTGGTTAGCAAGGATTGTTGGCGGCGGTTAAACATCACCTGGGCTACGGTTGGGAATAGGCTGGATCTTGTGGAACAACTGAAGACACGGCGTCCTCGCAAAATGATCATGTAAATTTTCCTGGTTGCTACTTGGAGCCTATGGAAGTAGCGCAACAATCACTACTTTAGACACATCGTGCCTTCCATGACCTCTTGGTGGGATCAGTTCAAATGTGACTTTAGCAACATTCAATATACATTGCCAGAGCATAAAAGACATGTTGTCTCTTCCATCCTACAACACCTGCATCAGGACTCTTAGTTGTTGTACATTGTTAGCCCTCAACCACTACCCACCTTTGTAATTACCACAATGTAATAGTTCCATTTTTTATTTAATACATATGCAGTAGGGATCTTTCCTACTGTCTTAACCTTCAAAAAAAAGTAACTGACAAAATACTAGTGCATGTTAACAAAAATTATATCGTTGTGTTCGTATTTGAACATAGTTTTTTATGATATAATTTTCTGTGACATGCATGAACATTTTATTAGTTAAATTTATGGTCAAATTTTGGCATAGATTACAATGGGGACCAATAAACCAGGACGAGGTAGTACTTCAAAAAATCACCATAAGACCCTATGGTATTCTGAGTTCCACAGATATTGATTTTCTGAGAAGTCAAAACATGCAGAAAACGGTAACTGGCTCTGTGCACTTAATTAATAGGTTCGTCTGGAAAAAAATTGCTATAAAAAGTATTCAAAAGTGATATTATAATATTATGAAATAAAAAATTATCAATATGTTTGAGATGTATTAGTACCATAAATATCTTACAGCCCAATTGCACCAGTAACATGTGCAATTTGCCGTGGCTAATGTACACTTTTCTTTCAGGTTGAATCCATAGTTTTCATGTCGGCAGCCCACAAAACAGTGTTATTCTTCTTCCTCTCCTCCTCTATCTCGCATCTTTATCCGCCATTGTTAGCTAGCCCCTCTTGTGTGGCATTCTATTTAAATATTTAAGGAGGCTTAATAGAATTACATACAAGAAGCATAATTAATGCAACTCATACCATCATTGCATGAACCAGTCCTAAATCGAGAACAGTCTCTGCACATACATTCATATTCATATTTCATGTAAATGGTAGTTATTAAATGGTTATTCATGCATTACTTATCGTGCGCATTGCATCTATGAAGGTGTTATACGTCCAAAACATCACGTCTTCTTCTACTTTATGATGTCTATTCATGTCATTTTAACCGGAAAATTCGTAGGTGCACCACACCTGCCCGTCGGCCTCACATAATTCCTCCAATACACAAATTTGTTTGATCCTCAATTCCCTTCATGGTTTTGGTTTTTAGCTTCTGAAACTTAGTGAATTTATCATTCATTCCTACCATGTTTAGCATTAAATATGAATTGTAAAAACTGCTATAACATACAAATGATTTATTCAATGGCCCTCTCACTAGGACCCATATGCAAATGAAACATAAAATTGGATTTGCTTCAAAACACTAATAGAATTCAATTGGATGTCCAAGAAAGCATGAGAGTGGTCGTGCGCAATGTGTGCACTATGTTTTTTTCTTTTTGTATCATAATTACTTGTTTCCAATTTCTTGCCACTATAACATTTATATTCATCTCCCTTTTTGAGAAATGTCAAAGATATGACGGCAAATCAATAGAAAATCCTAAATACAAAAGACTAGGAAAAAGAAATATACAAAACATCTATGGGGTGGACAGAGCAGATAGAGCTTTGCCACGTCGCTCACCCCTCTCATCACATTTCGCACCAATTTACCCTAGATCGATCCGTCATAATAAGTAATTATGGAACTTGTATTTATAGAGGGATGAGGAGTGAGCCAACTGACAAGAAAAAGTATCACTGCCAAAATACGCCAACTCTCCTCTCCAAATCCTATGAAATTCAAGATGGTTGTACCATTAATGGGGATCCATCCACATATCCTCCACGAGATCCCATAATGTCGTGAGTAGTATATAAGGCTATAGAGGTTGTGTAGTAGTAGATATGTCAATTTCTCCCTCATTTTCTTAGACCTAGGATGGTTTTGTTATTTCACTGAGTATACCATTATGGGTATGCGGTAGATGAACATCTTAATTTTCTAATGAGATGTGTAATGATGATAGTTACATCTTGGTCCTATCATTGGTTGTTATACACTTTACAAATACATTGGACAAGTGTCCATTAATTGCTCCGTCGTGCTCTAATCTGGGATGTTATATTATGTGCATGTATTAATGTATTTGCATTGGCATAGGGTTTCGTGGACTTGGTTGGCCCCTCATTTTTTGTATTCCGTGAAAGCCCAAAGATGGACACAGTTGTGTGACAAAAGCTATGCAATCTTTCCTTTTGCGGTTATCACTAGTAGTACATGCCAGAATCTTTGCTGGTTAGCCAACACCATAAAGAGCATATGAGAGAGAGAGAGAGGACCTCATTTATGGGTGTATTTATAGAGGAACGAACAAGGACGGTCCACGGACAAAGAAAAATCCTTCGAGGCAAAAATACTGCCCAACTCTTTTCTCCACTGAAATCCACGATAAATTGCGAAGGATTGGTTTGTACCCATGGTAATAGATCCAATCCACGAAACCTCCACAGTTATTCGATAATGTGTGAGTAGTCCATCAAGGCTATGGTGGTTGTGTGGTAGTAATAGATATATCAATTTCCCCCTCATTTTCTTATTCCTAGGATGATTTTGTGGTTTCATCAAAGTAGTACCATCAAAGTAGTACCATTATGGGTATAATAAGTCTTTCAAGCCGATGCATGGCGACAAGTGACTTGCATGTTATGTGTGGGCCAAACTTGCTCTGCCATAGATGAAACCATTAAGCAACACCCATGAGAGCGAGGCACATGCACACACAATGAACCCCATTTTGCCTATTCCCAAGCCCATTGCCTCTTCTAATCTTGGGACTCGACATTGCAGTCACATGTACGAGAAAGTCCAATCCTGGTTGATAATTAACTATTTCAGTAATTTTATTTTGTTTAATCACATTTGAGTACAATTTTACCACTATAATGAAGGTACTCTCCCCTATTTGGAGGTGGTACTCCTTAAATTTTATGTGAGAGTACCATATAAGTTTGACTATTAGCTAGATTAGGATGGATGGGTGGCTCACAACAATTTTGAGGTACTGTAAAAGAGCTTGGTTCACATAGAGTAATTAGAATCAACCAAAAACATGTTAAAATTCCTCCAAACCAAAGATAACCTAACATGACAATGACATGCAAGATACTCAAGGGAGGACTTTTCTTCCTAGTTGAAGAGTCTTTGCCTACTCAAACTATTTTTATACCCTAATTAAAATGTGAGTATTCTTAGGTTGATCTCTCACCCGTTCGAACCCAACAGATTGAACGGGCCCCTTGCATTGCACCCTTATCGGGGGCGCCCAACCAAACCATGGTTGGTGGGCCCCTGTCGCCAGCGCAATTTAAAGAGGTGGGGTGCCGGGGCACAGATTACGAGGTTGATCATGCACCACAACACCACCAACACACCAATTCGATCTAGGGTTTTGCGCTAGGCCGACGTGAAGCTCCGCCGCCACCACCTTGCCCACACTGCGCCATCACCGTGCGCCACAGCACCACGATGGCCTCTGGCTCGAGCTCATCAGCCAAAGGAGAAGGTAGGACCGCAGGGATCCCTAACCCTAACCGATCCAGTGATCTAACAATAGTATCAACCAGAGTTTGGGTTTTGGATTTTCGGTACGAAATCAAAAGAACTTCCCTTCCCAAAAGAACCCTAGAATAGGGAAAAGATCTCACAGGAGAGTGCCTCATGCTCGCCGGCAAAGTGCGCCGCTGCAAGGCCGCGCCAGTTCCTCTCGATCTGAATGGGCATCGGCAAGCCGAGCTGTTCGGAAGAAGAACACACCCTGCAAAGGGAAAAGGGGCACCGCAGCCACGTCGTTCGACGGCGGGGCGCTTCCGCTAAGGGAAACGCGTCACTGGCGAAGGGGAGGCAACAACAGCATAGATCGTCGTCGTCCATCGGGCACAGAGGGGAAGAGGAGGCTCTCCAGGCTCTCTCTCTCTCTGTTGAAGTAGAGATGGAGACAGAAAAAGAGGGAAGGGAAAGAGAAGGCGGCTCGCTCAGCGTGGTGGCTCGACGCTGTCGCCGGCGGCCGGCGGGGATCTCACCCGCACCTACTCAGCCACATCTCCCTCTTTGCCAGAAGATGCGGTGGGTAGGGGAGAACAGGATGAAGAGAAAGGGCAAGAAAGCGGAGGCACACGCGTCGCGTTGGTCTTCGATCCCGTCGCCGCGGCCTGGCTGAGCGCCACCGTTGGCCCGCCGTCGCCGTGTTTGAATGAACAGAGGAGGCGAGCGGCGCGAGTGCGTGGGAAAGAATGGATCTGGGGTTTCTGTTCGAGCGGCTGGCGATCTGTTTTGTTCGAGCGAAACACGCGGCTGGCCGTCGGATCTCCACAGGCGGTGCAGATCAAAAACCTAAAGCTGCGCTGGGCCTTTTGGGCCAAAGAGGAGGAGGCAGCGCTGGGCTGAAGCCAGTGGCCTAGATCGAGGCGAGGACGGCTCGCACGAGCGCGCGGAGGAGGAGGCCATGGGCTGCTGCGGGCCTCCCACGCCAGGCCGAGGCCGGCTGAAGCTACATGTTTTTTAATAGTTTTTGTCCAGCTTTTTTTGGCAGATTTCATAAATAGTTTTTCTATGCAAATTTTTTTCCATCGAATTTTTTTGTTTAGAAAATAGAATAGTAAACTGAAAATTAAATGAGAAAATTTTCAGAACAAGAAAAGTTCAGGATTTTTATTCGGTGAAAGAGAAGTTCCTGAAATGAATAAAAAAGTTCATGATTTTTATTCATGTTTTTCCGCTGCGTAAATAATTAATAGTGCTTTTTGCAAGGAAAATAAAAGTTTAGATAGAATTATATTTTAAGAGCATGTTAAAAGTGATTATTGAAATGAAATGATTATGTTATTTTTATGACCAACGTTGTTAATAACATGATCATGTTTTATTATTGAAATTAAAGGTGCATTTATTTCTAATATTTTACCCAACGGTAATATAGATTTAATTGCATAGACAATTGTATGTTTAATTTGACCAACGTTAGATTAATGCATCTGATTGGTTATATAGATCTCACTTAAATTGTGATTTTAGGAGGCTTTCACTTGATGAGTTGCTAAAAGATGTTCCAACACTCAGAGGTGACAATTACACTGAGTGGAGGAAGAAAGTAGCTAGGACAGGCATTTGTTTGTGCTGAGCTAGACTGGGTTGTGGACACTCCACAGCCGGTCAAGCCTACAGAGCTAGTAAGAGCGGCAACTAATGATGATGCTGCATGGGATATAAAGAGGGGGGTTATGCTCCTTTGCAGATGTCATTCTCCATAGAAAATCAAAAGTGGGTCAATGCAAACAAAAAGTGCATGGCATTTATAAAGAATACAATTAAGAGCACCATTATGGGCTCCATTGCAGAGTGCACTTTCGCAGGGGAGTTGCTTACAAAGATAAAGAGCCACTTCACTGACTCTTCAAAGATATATGCCACCGAAGTGTTAAAGCAACTGGTGACAAAACACTATACAGGTAGTAGTCATGTGTAACGCCCATGATGCGGCTATAGCTCCCACGTGTGGAAGCACGACTTAGAGGCATAACCGCATTGTAAGCAATGTCGCAAGTGAGGTAATCTTCACAACAACCCATGTAATGAATGAGGGAAAAGATACATAGGTGGCTTACACTCGCCACGTCACACCAATAGCATAAATATCATTACATTCATCCAGATACAATCAAGGTCAGACTACGAAACCAAAATAAAGAACAACCCCAAATGCGACAAAGTCCTCGATCGCCCCAACTGGGCCCCACTACTAATCGTCTGGAAAGGAAACATAGTATCGTCTTGAGTCCTCATCGAACTCCCACTTGAGCTCAGTCGAATCACCTGGAGCGGTATCATTGGTCCTTGGATCTGGTTTTGGAAGTAATCTGTGAGTCACGGGGACTCAACAATCTCACACCCTCCCGATCAAGAATATTTAAGCTTATAGGAAGGGTAAAAGTATGATGTGGAGCTGCAGCAAGCGACTGGCATATATGGTGGCTAACATACGCAAAAGAGAGCGAGAAGAGAAGGCAAAGGCACGGTCGATGAAGTATGATCAAGAAGTGATCCTAGAACAACCTACGATCAAGAATAACACGAGACCGTGTTCTCTTCCCGGACTCCACCGAAAAGAGACCATCACGGCCACACACTCTGTTGATTCATTTTAATTAAGTTAAGTTTCAGGTTTTCTACAACCAGACATTATCAAATTCCCATCTACCCATAACCACAGGCATGGCTTTCGAAAGATCAAATCCCAGCAGGGGTGTCCCAACTTAGCCCATCACAAGCTCTCACGGTCAACGAAGGATATTCCTTCTCCCAAGATAATCCGATCAGACCCGGAATCCACCAACACTTAGAGAAGCACTGGCCTGGGGGGGCTAAAATAAAGATGACCCTTGAGTCCGCGAAACCCAAGGGAAAAAGGCTAGGTGGCGAATGGTAAAACCAATGTTGGGCATTGCTGGAAGAGTTTTATGCAAGGCGAACTGTCAAGGGGTTCCCATTATAACCCAACCGTGTAAGGAATGCAAAATCAAGGAAGATAACACCGGTATGACGGAAACTAGGGCGGCAAGAGTGGAACAAAACACCAGGCATAAGGCCGAGCCTTCCACCCTTTACCAAGTATATAGTGCATTAAAATAGACAAGATATAATAATGATATCCCAACAATAAACATGTTCCAACAAGGAACAAACTCCAATCTTCACCTGCAACTAGCAACGCTATAAGAGGGGCTGAGCAAAGCGGTAACATAGCCAAACAACGGTTTGCTAGGACAAGGTGGGTTAGAGGTTTGACATGGCAATATGGGAGGCATGATAAGCAAGTGGTAGGTATCGTATCATAGGCATAGCAATAGAGAGAGCATCTAGCAAGCAAAGATAGAAGTGATTTCGAGGGTATGGTCATCTTGCCTGCAAAGTTCTCCGAATTGACGTTAGCTTGATCCTCGTAAACGTACTCAACGGGCTCCTCGATCACGTACTCGTCTCCCGGCTCTACCCAAGCAAGAACAAAAAGCAAAGGGAGACACAATCAACCACGTGCAATGCACAAACAACATGATGCTAAACATGGTGTGATATGCGGGATGTGATATGCGATGCATATGCATGTTTCGGAAAGGAAAGATTGAACCTGGCCTCAACTTGGAAAACAGTGCCACTGGAAAGAGGAGTCGATTTTGGTCGAAATCGATATAAAGATCACCGGGATCGTATGCATGGTTTGCAAATGGCAAGCAAAACAATTATGGCACCGATCTGCGATTAACAGCACGAGACCTCATAAATGCATCAAGAACAACATGCTACATCACTCTAACATGACAACCGAATACATGGCAGGGATCCACTCAAGATGCTTGAAAAAATATGAACACTGAGCTACGGCTAATTCACTCAATAGCAGGTTCAAACAAGCATGGCAAAAGTGCAAAAGATAATAGATTACAGACTTGGTGAAAATAACATCAAGTCAGGAATTTAACATCAGGAAGCAATGTTCAAAGCAAGATAACTACATGCTACAGGAACATATCATGGAAAAGTAAGGCATGGAATGAAGCTACTCAAAGCATACAACAAAAGTCCCTTACTGACCATAAGCCAAAAGGGATAAGAAAATACAATGGCAACCATGTGAACATAGCAATTATCGTTAACAGATTCAGACTTTGTAGAAAACTGGAACATGGCAAAACAGATATTGAGTAGGCATGTTTACGAACTCGATGCACTCACCACAAGGCATTGCATGATAAACTAAGCATACACCCAGCAAGTAGACATGGCATAGAAGCTAAACATGGCAAGAACAACAACATAGCATGCAAGGATCAACTACAACAACCTCGGCAAAAATGCTTAACATGTAAACATTCTGCTAGGAACATTTTATAGCAAAAGCAGAGCTCGATTGACTCAAGCTAGGGTGCTCCATAATTGCAAACAAATACATGGATGGATAGAGCACCACAATATCTACAAAACATCCTTACTGATCATGCTCAAAAGAGACATGGATCACTCTGTAGCAACAAGAACACATGGCATAAAAATATTGACAGGACAAAGATAGAATATTTCTAAGTCCCTGAAATCAACAACATTAAGAGGGCTACTTCGGATGCTTGTGCTAGTCACCACAGAGATCACAAAAATACATGGCATGCACCCCTATAAAGATGGCATGGAATACTTCAAAACTCATGTAGGGCTCAAGATCATAGGAGGCACACATCAATCATGGCAAAAATGACAAATGTCCAATTGCTGATATGAATCTGAAACTAACAGAAACTAGCACTCTTCCAACAGCATTTAGGGCATCAAGATGAGCTCAAATGAACATGATGCAATGATATGAAATGAAGTACTCGTTGAGACGAACATTTCGATATGCTACACGCACGAAACGGAGCTATGGATGCATAGTTATGACATGATGAAGTATGCAAATAATTACTGAAACTGGGCAAATTAGGTCAACCGTTAGGTCTCCAGATCCAGATCCAGATCGAGGTCACTGTAGTGGCGCGTAACCCGAGGTTCTTGCCAGAGTGTCTTGCCGGAACAGGGACGCGGTGGACGGCCGGGAGGACACGGAGGAGGAAGGAGAGACCGGCCGGGCTTCGGAGGAGGCGCGGCATCGGCGGCGCGGAAGCCGGGGGCGTCCGGCAGGGCGCTTGCTGGCAAAGAGCAAGGCGGCGGGCTCACCGGCGTGGACCGAGGCGGCGGCGCACAGCGGAACGAGGCGGCGCGGGGCGGCGGTCGCCGGAGCGGCGAAGGACGAGGAAGGGCGCGGGCGGCGCGGTGGCAACGGGCCGCGGGGGCCTCCCGTGCGCCGAGCGGGCCGGGCGGCGGCGCGGCGAAGTGGGGCTCCCGCGGTGCCACGTGTAGAGCCGGGATAGGCTGAGGTGGCGGCCGGACGCGTCGGTCCGCTCCAGACGTGTCCCGCGGCGCGGGGAGCGGATTTTTGCTAGGGTTAGGGGTGGAATGACCCGAAAATTTAGGTGGAGGTCTATATTTATAGGTGGGAGGAGCTAGGAGGCTCCAAATTGAGCATGGTTTTCGTCCACATGATCGTGATCGAACGGCCTAGATGATGGAAGGGGTTTTGGTGGGTTTTGGGCCAGTTTGGAGGGGTGTTGGGCTGTAACACACACGAGGCCTTCTCGGTCCCTCAGTTAACCGTTGGAGTATCAAACGAAGTCCAAATGGCACGAAACTTGACAGGCGGTCTACCGGTAGTAAACCAAGGCCACATGACAAGTCTCGGTACAATCCGAAAACTATTAACACCCGCACACGAAAAGAGGTAGAAAGGGACACCGGAGGACATAGGAGCGCCGGAATGCAAAATGGACAACGGGGAAAATGCTCGGATGCATGAGACGAACACGTATGCAAATGCGATGCACATGATGACATGATATGAGATGCATGCCAAATACAAAAGCACACGAAGGAAAAAAACCCGACAACGAGGAAATAACATAACTTAGTGCCGGAAACGGCAAGAGTTGTAATACAAATATGGCAAGTTACATACGGGGTGTTACATGCGAGTCTTGCGCTCAGTTTCTTCAATAATAGCAATGGGGTGCTCACGATAAGACATGTCTTCTTAGAGATCAATCTCTTCAAAGTTGATGGTGCGGTCAGGAGTCTTGAAACACTTGCGGAGTTGGATGGAAGCTCAAGTTGATAGGCGAGATCGCCTCTTTTGCCGATGATCTTGAAAGGATCCACGTATCTAGGGGCAAGCTTCCCTTTGATACCGAAGCGACGAGTACCTTTCACTGGAGAGACGCGGAGGTAGACATGGTCTCTGATCTCGAAAGCCAAGTCACGATGCTTGCTATCATAGTAACTCTTCTAGAGAAACATCATAACATCCAACTATAAATAGCAAAGCTCGCGATATATCAAGATCGTACCACCTCAAGAACACGAGAGAGAGAGAGAGTGTGTGTAACATCCCCAGCCTCACACCACAGTGATCACCCTCTGATTATGCCAAGTCACCATGATTAACTATGCTTGATCATCATTTGCATCATATCTCGTTTCCAATTCCAATGCAAATTGCAATTCAAATTTAAAGTGAAAAATAAAAGTTGTTCAAATTAGAAAATAAAATGTTCATTAAATATGAAATAATTCATAACTAATTATCTTTAGAAATAAAACATCACCTGAATTCATTATGTGACTTAAACAACATGAAATAGCACCAAAGCAGAAATTTAAAGTGCCAAATCATTTATTAAAAATTCAAATGAAATCATTTGATCACGAAACCTTTTTCTGGCAGTGCTAAATATTGCAAGTAATTTATTGAGCCAAGTCTCATATTTTACATAAGTGAATGGATGGCCTAACAATTTACAAATCAGAGAAGGAATAAAAGAAACATAAAAAAACCCTAAACTACTAGTGAACTGGGCTCTATGTCAACAGTGGGAGCCCAGCCCACCTCGCCACCTCCTCCTTCCTACTGCTCACCAGGAGCGCCGTGGACGTGCGCGCCCCGTCCATGGCTGCGGATGGCCACATGGCGACCATCCGGCGATGCCCCCTGAGAGGATAAAGCCCCCCCGAGCCCCTCCTCTCTCCCGCTGTCGAACCCTAGCCGCCACCTTCTCCCTCTCGCAGCCTCCCTCTCTGTCTCGTTCGCCCGAGTGGGCTCGTCGCTGGCACATCGCCGTCGTCGCGGCCACTGGCTCCCCCGCGCTGTTCCAAGCTGTCCAGGAGCACCTCGTCCTCTTCTACACCAACTGCAAGCACCGGGTCGAGCCGGAGCACCCTCGAGCCGTCTCCATCCGCCTCCTTCCCCGACTGCATCCGCCGGTCGACGCCGCTCGATCCGCGCCTCTCCAACGAGCTCCAGCCTCGTCGTGCCTTCTCCAAGCTCCGCTGTGAGCTCATTGTCGTTTTCCCTCTCAACCCATGCTTGATTTCTTTCCGTAGCGACGTCCCCATGAGTTGTCGCACCACCGTCCGCCATGGCCAATGAGGTCAAGCACGCAGGGCCTCTCTGGACCCGTCCGCGATGCATGTGTGCTCTAGGCACTCCGTTGAATCGATTGCACCACGCGGCTTGCTCGCGTGTGCTCGGCAGTGAAGCTTTCATCAAGCACCGCGTCGGCCGCCGCTAGTTGCCGCCGCTAGTCGCTGCCGTAGTCCACACCTCTGGCCGCCCCGGGCAGTGCCCTCGCACACGTGCGCCCGGGCCAAGCCCTGCCCGCATCGCACGCCTCTGGCCGCGATCGGCTGCGCCCGGCCACGTCTGTGCGTGCCCACCCACGCACGCCTTTGCCTGCTGCACCTGCTGCCCGTCGCAGCACGCCTGCGCGCACGCTGTCGTCGTGTCGTGGCCGTCGCCCTACCTCCCCGCTCGGCTCGCCTACTCGCCTCGCCGCTGCGCGTGCACGCCGCACTGGTCGCGCCCATGGCGCTTGACCTGCGCCTGACCGCTCCTCCTCTGCCTCCCCACTCGCGCTGCCTGCTCGCCTGTTGCTGCTTCGCGCCGTGGCCACTGCCGCTGTCGCACGCGCGCGCCCGCAGCCTCTCCCCTGCTTTGCTGCTGCTCGCTGCTGCAGCTCCTCTGCTGCTCGCCGCCGCTGCCTAGCGCCCGCATCGCGCCGCTACACTCTGCTGCTGCTCCGCTATAGTAACATTCAGTTACTGTAGCGGTAGCTAGCTTTTGTGCTGCTACGCCATTTAGCTATCTGAACAGCCCATAAACAATAGCTAATCAAGTGCTAAAATGATTAAAAATAATATGTGTAGGAAGTACACTTGACAAACTTCAGTTTACCCCACTGGACCAAATTTATTTGATGCATGGATTAAATCCTACAAAAATCACAAAATGCAATATTCTCTTAGCCCTAGCATTGTGTGTGCGTGCAGTTGTTGGGGAACGTAGTAATTTCAAAAAATTTCCTACGCACACGCAAGATCATGGTGATGCATAGCAACGAGAGGGGAGAGTATGATCTACGTACCTTGTAGATCGACAACGGAAGCGTTTGGTTGATGTAGTCGTACGTCTCCACGGTTAAGAATATGATCACGTGGATCAACTTGTCTTCATGGGGTGCCCCTTGCCTCAGTATATAAAGGATGGAGGAGGAGGAGGCCGGCCAAGGCACTTGGTGCGGCCAGGATGTGGAGTCCTACTAGGACTCCAAGTCCTAGTAGGAGTCCACCAAGAGGGGAGGAAGGGAGAAGGAAGTGGAGGAGAAGGAGAGGTGGCCGGCCCCCTTTTCCCTAGTCCAATTCGGACTAGAGGGGAGGGGGGCGCAGCAGCCCCTTGGCCCTTTCTCCTCTTCCCACTAAAGCCCATCAAGGCCCATTGATTCTCCCGTAACTACCCGGTACTCCAAAAAATACCCGAATCACTCGGAACCTTTCCGATGTCCGAATATAGTCATCCAATATATCGATCTTTACGTCTCGACCATTTCGAGACTCCTCGTCATGTCCCCGATCTCATCCGGGACTCCGAACTCCTTCGGTACATCAAAACTCATAAACTCATAATATAACTGTCATCGAAACCTTAAGCGTGCGGACCCTACGGGTTCGAGAACAATGTAGACATGACCGAGACACGTCTCCGGTCAATAACCAATAGCGGGACCTGGATGCCCATATTGGCTCCTACATATTCTACGAAGATCTTTATCGGTCAGACTGCATAACAACATACGTTGTTCCCTTTGTCATCGGTATGTTACTTGCCCGAGATTCGATCGTCGGTATCCAATACCTAGTTCAATCTCGTTATCAGCAAGCCTCTTTACTCGTTCTGTAATACATCATCCCGCAACTAACTCATTAGTTGCAATGCTTGCAAGGCTTAAGTGATGTGCATTACCGAGAGGGCCCAGAGATACCTCTCCGACAATCGGAGTGACAAATCCTAATCTCGAAATACGCCAACCCAACATGTACCTTTGGAGACACCTGTAGAGCTCCTTTATAATCACCCAGTTACGTTGTGACGTTTGGTAGCACACAAAGTGTTCCTCCGGCAAACGGGAGTTGCATAATCTCATAGTCATAGGAACATGTATAAGTCATGAAGAAAGCAATAGCAACATACTAAACGATCGGGTGCTAAGCTAATGGAATGGGTCATGTCAATCACATCATTCTCCTAATGATGTGATCCCGTTAATCAAATAACAACTCCTTGTTTATGGTTAGGAAACATAACCATCTTCGATTAACGAGCTAGTCAAGTAGAGGCATACTAGTGACACTCTGTTTGTCTATGTATTCACACATGTATTATGTTTCCGGTTAATACAATTCTAGCATGAATAATAAACATTTATCATGATATAAGGAAATAAATAATAACTTTATTATTGCCTCTAGGGCATATTTCCTTCAGCAGTGTGGCCGCGTCCACTTCTGCTGCTACTGCGCTACAGTAACTGAATGTTACTGTAGGGGTAGCTGCTTTGTACTGCTGCTGCTTATTGACTAGCCCTTTTTGCATCAACAAAATAGACAGCAAATCACTTCGAAAATAAATAAAAATGATGGGAATAGTTTGTACACTTGACCAACTCCATTTCATCTCACTGGAACAAGTCTGTTAGGTGCATGGATTAATTGCTACAAACAATGACAAAAGTGCATCTTCTGTTAACAAGAAACTAAAAGAAACAGATTACTAACTAGGCTAGTTTGGGGCTGTATTTGGACTAGCTAAGTGCACTGTTCATGCCATCAGATGGCATGTATTGGTAGTAATCTTGGAGTAGAGTAAATCATCTATAGGAATCATCCCCAGTAGAGCTATGAATAACCCATTATAGCCCTCACAAATTGGCTAGTCAATAAACAGATTCTAAGACTTGGTAGAAATTCCGAAATTCTAGAAAACATTTTAAACTTTAGAAATTCATAGAAAATAAACCGTAGCTCGGATCGGAAAAATTTATATATGAAAGTTGCTAAGAACGACGAGACGAATCCGGATAAGCAGCCCGTTCGTCTGCCACAGACCCCTAACATATGAAACTCGCAACTTTCGCCCTCCGGCTCCTCTGCCCGAAAACGCGAAACACCGGGGATACTTTCCCGGTTGATTCCTCCCTTCACCGGTATCACCTCATACCGCGTTAGGGCACCCCTAGCACCGATACTTGTCATGTCATGCATCGCTATGCATCTGTTTGCTTAAATATTTATTGTTTCTTCCGCCTTCTTCTCTCGCTAGACACCGAGACCGACGCCGCTGCTACCCAGTACGGCTACGGAGTTGACGACCCCTCTCTCTTGCCAGAGCAACTAGGCAAGCCCCCCCCCCCTTGATCACCAGATATCGCCTACTCTCCTCTATACTGCTTGCATTATAGTAGTGTAGTATGTTACTGCTTTCCGTTAATCCTATCCTGATGCATAGCCTGTCCTTGCTACTACTGTTGTTACCTTTACTTGCAATCCTAATGCTTAGTATAGGATGCTAGATTATCATCAGTGGCCCTACACTCTTGTCCGTCTGCCATGCTATACTACTGGGCCATGATCACTTCGGGGGTGATCACGGGCATATGATGTATACTTATACTGTTACATTACTTATGATACTGTTCGGAGATGGGGGCTGAAGGGGCAGGTGGCTCCATCCCGGTAGAGGTGGGCCTGGGTTCCCGACGGCCCCCGACTGTTACTTCATGGCGGAGCGACAGGGCAGGTTGTGACCACCTAGGAGAGAGGTGGGCCTGGCCCTGGTCGGTGTTCGCGGATACTTAACATGTTTAACGAGATCTTGGTATTTGATCTGAGTCTGGCTACTGGCCTATACGCACTAACCATCTACGCGGATGCAGTTATGTGCACTCGACGTCGTGGTATCAGCCGAAGCCTTCGTGACGTCAGCGACTGAGTGGCGCGCGCCGGATTGGACCGTAAGCCTGCTCTTGTATTAAGGGGGCTAGTTCTGCTTCCGGCCGCATACGCAACGTGCAGGTGTGCAATGGGCGATGGGCCCATACCCCTGCGCCATAGGATTTAGACCGGCATGCTGACCTCTCTATTGTGCCTAGGTAGGGCTGCGACGTGTTGATCTTCCGAGGCCGGGCATGACCTAGGAAAGTGTGTCCGGCCAAATGGGATCGTGCGTGTTGGGTTATGTGGTGCACCCCTGCAGGGAAGTTAATCTATTCGAATAGCCGCGATCTTCGGTAACAGGACGACTTGGAGTTGTACCTTGACCTTATGACAACTAGAACCAGATACTTAATAAAACACACCCTTCCAAGTGCCAGATACAACCGGTGATTGCTCTCTCACAGGGCGACGAGGGGAGGGGGGCGCAGCAGCCCCTTGGCCCTTTCTCCTCTTCCCACTAAAGCCCATCAAGGCCCATTGCTTCTCCCGTAACTACCCGGTACTCCGAAAAATACCCGAATCACTCGGAACCTTTCCGATGTCCGAATATAGTCGTCCAATATATCGATCTTTACGTCTCGACCATTTTGAGACTCCTCGTCATGTCCCTGATCTCATCCGGGACTCCGAACTCCTTCGGTACATCAAAACTCATAAACTCATAATATAACTGTCATCGAAACCTTAAGCGTGCGGACCCTACGGGTTCGAGAACAATGTAGACATGACCGAGACACGTCTCCGGTCAATAACCAATAGCGGGACCTGGATGCCCATATTGGCTCCTACATATTCTACGAAGATCTTTATCGGTCAGACCGCATAACAACATACGTTGTTCCCTTTGTCATCGGTATGTTACTTGCCCGAGATTCGATTGTCGGTATCCAATACCTAGTTCAATCTCGTTATCAGCAAGTCTCTTTACTCGTTCTGTAATACGTCATCCCGCAACTAACTCATTAGTTGCAATGCTTGCAAGGCTTAAGTGATGTGCATTACCGAGAGGGCCCAGAGATACCTCTCCGACAATCGGAGTGACAAATCCTAATCTCGAAATACGCCAACCCAACATGTACCTTTGGAGACACCTGTAGAGCTCCTTTATAATCACCCAGTTATGTTGTGACGTTTGGTAGCACACAAAGTGTTCTTCCGGCAAACGGGAGTTGCATAATCTCATAGTCATAGTAACATGTATAAGTCATGAAGAAAGCAATAGCAACATACTAAACGATCGGGTGCTAAGCTAATGGAATGGGTCATGTCAATCACATCATTCTCCTAATGATGTGATCCCGTTAATCAAATAACAACTCCTTTGTTTATGGTTAGGAAACATAACCATCTTCGATTAACGGGATAGTCAAGTAGAGGCATACTAGTGACACTCTGTTTGTCTATGTATTCACACATGTATTATGTTTCCGGTTAATAAAATTCTAGCATGAATAATAAACATTTATCATGATATAAGGAAATAAATAATAACTTTATTATTGCCTCTAGGGCATATTTCCTTCAGTCTCCCACTTGCACTAGAGTCAATAATCTAGTTCACATCACCATGTGATTTAACAGCAATAGTTCATATCACCATGTGATTAACACCCATAGTTCACATCGATATGTGATCAACACCCAAAGGGTTTACTAGAGTCAGTAATCTAGTTCACATCGCTATGTGATTAACACCCAAAGAGTACTAAGGTGTGATCATGTTTTTTCTTGTGAGATAATTTTAGTCAACGGGTCTGTCACATTCAGATCCGTAAGTATTTTGCGAATTTCTATGTCAACAATGCTCTACACGGAGCTACTCTAGCTTATTGCTCCCACTTTCAATATGTATCTAGATCGAGACTTAGAGTCATCCAGATCTGTGTCAAAACTTGCATCGACGTAACTTTTTACGACGAACCTTTTTGTCACCTCCATAATTGAGAAATATTTCCTTATTCCACTAAGGATAATTTTGACCGCTGTCCAGTGATCTACTCTTAGAATACTATTGTACTCCCTTGCTTAACACAGTGTAGGGTATACAATAGATCTGGTACCACAACATGGCATACGTTATAGAACCTATGGCTGAGGCATAGGGAATGATTTTCATTCTATTTCTATCTTCTGCCGTGGTCGGGCTTTGAGTCTTACTCAATTTCACACCTTGCAACACAGACAAGAACTCTTTCTTTGACTGTTCCATTTTGAACTGCTTCAAAATCTTGTCAAGGTATGTACTCATTGAAAAACTTATCAAGCGTCTTGATCTATCTCTATAGATCTTGATGCTCAATATGTAAGCAGCTTTACCGAGGTCTTTCTTTGAAAAACTCCTTTCAAACACTCCTTTATGCTTTGCAGAATAATTCCACATTATTTCTGATCAACAATATGTCATACACATATACTTATCAGAAATGATGTAGTGTTCCCACTCACTTTCTTGTAAATACAGGCTTCACCGCAAGTCTGTATAAAACTATATGCTTTGATCAACTTATCAAAGCGTATATTCCAACTCCGAGATTCTTGCACCAGTCCATAGATGGATCGCTGGAGCTTGCATATTTAGTTAACACCTTTAGGATCGACAAAACCTTCTAGTTGCATCGTATACAACTCTTCTTTAGTAAATCCATTAAGGAATGTAGTTTTGTTTATCCATTTGCCAGATTTCATAAAATGCGGCAATTGCTAACATGATTCGGACAGACTTAAGCAAAGATACGAGTGAGAAAATCTCATCGTAGTCAACACCTTGAACTTGTTGAAAACCTTTTGCGACAATTCTAGCTTTGTAGATAGTAACACTACTATCAGCGTCCGTCTTCCTCTTGAAGATCCATTTATTTTCTATGGCTTGCCGATCATCGGGCAAATCCATCAAAGTCCATACTTTGTTCTCATACATGGATCATATCTCAGATTTCATGGCCTCAAACCATTTCGCGTAATCTGGGCTCATCATCGCTTCCTCATAGTTCGCAAGTTCGTCATGGTCTAGTAACATGACTTCCAGAACAGGATTACCGTACCACTCTGGTGCAGATCTCACTCTGGTTTACCTACGAGATTTGGTAGTAACTTGATCTGAAGTTATATGATCATCATCATTAGCTTCCTCACTAATTGGTGTAGTAGTCACAGGAACAGATTTCTGTGATGAACTACTTTCCAATAAGGGAGCAGGTACAGTTACCTCATCAAGTTCTACTTTCCTCCCACTCACTTCTTTCGAGAGAAACTCCTTCTCTAGAAAAACTCCGAATTTAGCAACAAAAGTCTTGCCTTCGGATTTGTGATAGAAGGTGTACCCAACAATCTCCTTTGGGTATCCTATGAAGACATATTTCTCCGATTTGGGTTTGAGCTTATCAGGATGAAACTTTTTCATATAAGCATCACAATCCCAAACTTTAAGAAACGACAACTTTGGTTTCTTGCCAAACCACAGTTCAGATTGTGTCGTCTCAACGGACTTAGATGGTGCCCTTTTAAACGTGAATGCAGCTGTCTTTAATGCATGACCCCAAAACGATAGTGGTAGATCAAAAAGAGACATCATAGATCGCACCATATCTAATAAAGTACGGTTATAATATTCAGACACACCATTATGCTGTGGTGTTCCAGGTGGCGTGAGTAGTAAAACTATTTCACATTGTTTTAACTGAAGGCCAAACTCGTAACTCAAATATTTTACCTCTGCGATCATATTGTAGAAACTTTTATTTTCTTGTTATGATGATTCTCCACTTCACTCTGAAATTCTTTGAACTTTTCAAATATTTTAGACTTGTGTTTCATTAAGTAGATATACCCATATCTGCTCAAATCATCTGTGAAGGTCAGAAAATAATGATACTTGTCACGAGCCTCAATATTCATCGGACCATATACATCAGTATGTATGATTTCCAACAAATCTGTTGCTCGCTCCATTGTTCTGAAGAACAGAGTCTTAGTCATCTTGCCCATGAGGCATGGTTCGCAAGCATCAACTGATTCATAATCAAGTGATTCCAAAAGCCCATCAGCATGGAGTTTCTTCATGCGCTTTACACCAATATGACCTAAACGGTAGTGCCACAAATAAGTTGCACTATCATTATTAACTTTGCATCTTTTGGTTTCAATATTATGATTATGTGTATCACTACGATCGAGATCCAACGAACTATTTTCATTGGGTGTGTAACCATATAAGGTTTTATTCATGTAAACAGAACAACAATTTATTCTCTTACTTAAATGAATAACCGTATTACAATAAACATGATCAAATCATATTCATGCTTAACGCAAACACCAAATAACACTTATTCAGGTTCAACACTAATCCCGAAAGTATAGGGAGTGTGCGATGATGATCATATCAATCTTGGAACCACTTCCAACACACATCGTCACTTCACCCTTAACTAGTCTCTGTTTATTCTGCAACTCCCGTTTTGAGTTACTAATCTTAGCAACTGAACTAGTATCAAATACTGAGGGGTTGCTATAAACACCAGTAAAGTACACATCAATAACATGTATATCAAATATACTTATGTTCACTTTGCCATCCTTCTTATCTGCCAATCACTTGGGGTAGTTCCGCTTCCAGTGACCAGTCCCTTTGCAGTAGAAACACTTAGTCTCAGGCTAAGAACCAGACTTGGGCTTCTTCACTTGAGCAGCAACTTGCTTGCTATTCTTCTTGAAGTTCCCTTTCTTCCCTCTGCCCTTTTCTTGAAACTAGTGGTCTTGTCTACCATCAACACTTGATGTTTTTCTCGATTTCTACCTTCGTCAATTTCCGCATTACGAAGAGCTTGGGAATCGTTTCCGTTATCCCTTGCATATCATAGTTCATCACAAAGTTCTACTAACTTGGTGATGGTGACTAGAGAATTCTGTCAATCACTATCTTATCTGGAAGATTAACTCCCACTTGATTCAAGCGATTGTAGTACTCAGACAACCTGAGCACATGCTCACTAGTTGAGCGATTCTCCTCCATCTTTTAGCTATAGAACTTGTTGGAGACTTCATATCTCTCAACTCGGGTATTTGCTTGAAATATCAACTTCAACTCCTGGAACATCTCATATGCTCCATGACGTTCAAAATGTCTTTGAAGTCCCGATTCTAAGCCATTAAGCATGGTGCACTAAACTATCAAGTAGTCATCATATTGAGCTAGCCAAACGTTCATAACGTCTGCATCTGCTCCTGCAATAGGTCCATCACCTAGCGGTGCATCAAGGACATAATTCTTCTGTGCAGCAATGAGGATAAACCTCAGATCACAGATCCAATCCGCATCATTGCTACTAACATCTTTCAACACAATTTTCTCTAGGAACATATCAAAATAAACACAGGGAAGCAACAACGCGAGCTATTGATCTACAACATAATTTGCAAAATACTACCAGGACTAAGTTCATGATAAATTTAAGTTCAATTAATCATATTACTTAAGAGCTCCCACTTAGATAGACATCCCTCTAATCCTCTAAGTGATTACGTGATCCAAATCAACTAAACCATGTCCGATCATCACGTGAGATGGAGTAGTTTCATTGGTGAACATCACTATGTTGATCATATCTGCTATATGATTCACGCTCGACCTTTCGGTCTCCATGTTCCGAGGCCATATCTGTATATGCTTGGCTCGTCAAGTATAACCTGAGTATTCCGCGTGTGCAACTGTTTTGCACCCGTTGTATTTGAACGTAGAGCCTATCACACCCGATCATCACGTGGTGTCTCAGCACGAAGAACTTTCGCAACGGTGCATACTCAGGGAGAACACTTCTTAATAATTAGTGAGAGATCATCTTATAATGCTACCGTCAATCAAAGCAAGATAAGATGCATAAAAGATAAACATCACATGCAATCAAAATATGTGACATGATATGGCCATCATCATCTTGCGCCTTTGATTTCCATCTCCAAAGTACTGTTATGATCTCTATCATCACCGGCATGACACCATGATCTCCATCATCTTGATCTATATCAATGTGTCGTCACGTGGTCGTCTCGCCAACAATTGCTCTTGCAACTATTGTTATCGCATAGCAATAAAGTAAAGCAGTTATTGGGCGCTTGCATCTTATGCAATAGAGAGACAACCATAAGGATTTTGCCAGTTGCCGATAACTTCAACAAAACATGATCATCTCATACAACAACTTATATCTCATCACGTCTTGACCATATCACATCACAACATGCCCTACAAAAACAAGTTAGACGTCCTCTACTTTGTTGTTGCAAGTTTTACGTGGCTGCTACGGGCTTAAGCAAGAACCAATCTTACCTAAGCATCAAAACCACAACGATAGTTTGTCAAGTTGGTGCTGTTTTAACCTTCGCAAGGACCGGGCATAGCCACACTCGGTTCAACTAAAATTGGAGAAACTGTCACCCGCAAGCCACCTATGTGCAAAGCACGTCGGGAGAACCGGTCTCGCGTAAGCGTACGCGTAATGTCGGTCCGAGCTGCTTCATCCAACAATACCGTCGAACCAAAGTATGACATGCTAGTAAGCAGTATGACTTATATCGCCCACAACTCACTTGTGTTCTACTCGTGCATATAACATCAACACATAAAACCTAGGCTCGGATGCCACTGTTGGGGAACGTAGTAATTTCAAAAAATTTCCTACGCACACGCAAGATCATGGTGATGCATAGCAACGAGAGGGGAGAGTATGATCTACGTACCTTGTAGATCGACAATGGAAGCGTTTGGTTGATGTAGTCGTACGTCTCCACGGTCCAACCGATCAAGCACCGAAACTACGGCACCTCCGAGTTCTAGCACACGTTCAGCTCGATGACGATCCCCGGACTCTGATCCAGCAAAGTGTCGGGGAAGAGTTCTGTCAGCACGACGGCGTGGTGACGATCTTGATGTACTACTTCAGGAGGGCTTCGCCTAAACTCCGCTACAATATTATCGAGGACTATGGTGGAAGGGGGCACCGCACACGGCTAAGAATATGATCACGTGGATCAACTTGTCTTGATGGGGTGCCCCTTGCCTCAGTATATAAAGGATGGAGGAGGAGGAGGCCGGCCAAGGCACTTGGTGCGGCCAAGATGTGGAGTCCTACTAGGACTCCAAGTCCTAGTAGGAGTCCACCAAGAGGGGAGGAAGGGAGAAGGAAGTGGAGGAGAAGGAGAGGTGGCCGGCCCCCTTTTCCCTAGTCCAATTCGGACTAGAGGGGAGGGGGGCGCAGCAGCCCCTTGGCCCTTTCTCCTCTTCCCACTAAAGCCCATCAAGGCCCATTGCTTCTCCCGTAACTACCCGGTACTCCGAAAAATACCCGAATCACTCGGAACCTTTCCGATGTCTGAATATAGTCGTCCAATATATCGATCTTTACGTCTCGACCATTTCGAGACTCCTCGTCATGTCCCCGATCTCATCCGGAACTCCGAACTCCTTCGGTACATCAAAACTCATAAACTCATAATATAATTGTCATCGAAACCTTAAGTGTGCGGACCCTACGGGTTCGAGAACAATGTAGACATGACCGAGACACGTCTCCGGTCAATAACCAATAGCGGGACCTGGATGCCCATATTGGCTCCTACATATTCTACGAAGATCTTTATCGGTTAGACCGCATAACAACATACGTTGTTCCCTTTGTCATCGGTATGTTACTTGCCCGAGATTCGATCGTCGGTATCCAATACCTAGTTCAATCTCGTCATCAGCAAGTCTCTTTACTCGTTCTGTAATACATCATCCCGCAACTAACTCATTAGTTGCAATTCTTGCAAGGCTTAAGTGATGTGCATTACCGAGAGGGCCCAGAGATACCTCTCTGACAATCGGAGTGACAAATCCTAATCTCGAAATACGCCAACCCAACATGTACCTTTGGAGACACCTGTAGAGCTCCTTTATAATCACCCAGTTACGTTGTGACGTTTGGTAGCACACAAAGTTTTCTTCCGGCAAACGGGAGTTGCATAATCTCATAGTCATAGGAACATGTATAAGTCATGAAGAAAGCAATAGCAACATACTAAACGATCGGGTGCTAAGCTAATGGAACGGGTCATGTCAATCACATCATTCTACTAATGATGTGATCCCGTTAATCAAATAACAACTCCTTTGTTTATGGTTAGGAAACATAACCATCTTCGATTAACGAGCTAGTCAAGTAGAGGCATACTAATGACACTCTGTTTGTCTATGTATTCACACATGTATTATGTTTCCGGTTAATACAATTCTAGCATGAATAATAAACATTTATCATGATATAAGGAAATAAATAATAACTTTATTATTTCCTCTAGGGCATATTTCCTTCAGCAGTGTGGCCGCGTCCACTTCTGCTGCTACTGCGCTACAGTAACTGAATGTTACTGTAGGGGTAGCTGGCTTTGTACTGCTGCTGCTTATTGACTAGCCCTTTTTGCATCAACAAAATAGACAGCAAATCACTTCGAAAATAAATAAAAATGATGGGAATAGTTTGTACACTTGACCAACTCCATTTCATCTCACTGGAACAAGTCTGTTAGGTGCATGGATTAATTGCTACAAAAATGACAAAAGTGAATCTTCTGTTAACAAAGAAACTAAAGAAACAAATTACTAACTAGGCTAGTTTGGGGCTGTATTTGGACTAGCTAAGTGCACTGTTCATGCCATCAGATGGCATGTATTGGTAGTAATCTTGGAGTAGAGTAAATCATCTATAGGAATCATCCCCAGTAGAGCTATGAATAACCCATTATAGCCCTCACAAATTGGCTAGTCAATAAACAGATTCTAAGACTTGGTAGAAATTCCGAAATTCTAGAAAACATTTTAAACTTTAGAAATTCATAGAAAATAAACCGTAGCTCGGATCAGAAAACTTTATATATGAAAGTTGCTCAGAACGACGAGACGAATCCGGATAGGCAGCCCGTTCGTCCGCCACAGACCCCTAACATATCAAACTCGCAACTTTCCCCCTCCGGCTCCTCTGCCCGAAAACGCGAAACACCGGGGATACTTTCCCGGTTGTTTCCTCCCTTCACCGGTATCACCTCATACCGCGTTAGGGCACCCCTAGCACCGATACTTGTCATGTCATGCATCGCTATGCATCTGTTTGCTTAAATATTTATTGTTTCTTCCGCCTTCTTCTCTTGCTAGACACCGAGACCGACGCCGCTGCTACCCAGTACGGCTACGGAGTTGACGACCCCTCTCTCTTGCCAGAGCAACCAGGCAAGCCCCCCCTCCTTGATCACTAGATATCGCCTACTCTCCTCTATACTGCTTGCATTAGAGTAGTGTAGTATGTTACTGCTTTCCGTTAATCCTATCCTGATGCATAGCCTGTCCTTGCTACTACTGTTGTTACCTTTACCTGCAATCCTAATGCTTAGTATAGGGTGCTAGATTATCATCAGTGGCCCTACACTCTTGTCCGTCTGCCATGCTATACTACTGGGCCGTGATCACTTCGGGGGTGATCACGGGCATATGATATATACTTATACTGTTACATTACTTATGATACTGTTCGGAGATGGGGGCTGAAGGGGCAGGTGGCTCCATCCCGGTAGAGGTGGGCCTGGGTTCCCGATGACCCCCGACTGTTACTTCATGGCGGAGCGACAGGGCAGGTTGTGACCACCTAGGAGAGAGGTGGGCCTGGCCCTGGTCGGTGTTCGCGGATACTTAACACGTTTAACGAGATCTTGGTATTTGATCTGAGTCTGGCTACTGGCCTATACGCACTAACCATCTACGCGGGGACAGTTATGGGCACTCGAAGTCGTGGTATCAGCCGAAGCCTTCGTGACGTCAGCGACTGAGTGGCGCGCGCCGGATTGGACCGTAAGCCTGCTCTTGTATTAAGGGGGCTAGTTCTGCTTCCGGCCGCATACGCAACGTGCAGGTGTGCAATGGGCGATGGGCCCAGACCCCTGCGCCATAGGATTTAGACCGGCATGCTGACCTCTCTGTTGTGCCTAGGTAGGGCTGCAACGTGTTGATCTTCCGAGGCCGGGCATGACCCAGGAAAGTGTGTCCGGCCAAATGGGATCGAGCGTGTTGGGTTATGTGGTGCACCCCTGCAGGGAAGTTAATCTATTCGAATAGCCGTGATCTTCGGTAATAGGACGACTTGGAGTTGTACCTTAACCTTATGACAACTAGAACCGGATATTTAATAAAACACACCCTTCCAAGTGCTAGATACAACCGGTGATCGCTCTCTCACAGGGCGACGAGGGGAGGATCATCGGTTAGGATTATGCTATACGATGCTACTTGATGCTACTTTCTGAACTTACCATCTACTCTCTCCTACATGCTGCAAGATGGAGGTGGCCAGAAGTGTAGTCTTCGACAGGGTTAGTTATCCCCCTCTTATTCTGGCATTCTGCAGTTCAGTCCACATATGATACCCTTATTCCATTTGATACCCATGCATATGTAGTGTAGCTCCTTGCTTGCGAGTACTTTGGATGAGTACTCACGGTTGCTTTCTCCCCCTTTTTCCCCCTTTCCTTTCTTTCTGGTTGTCGCAACCAGATGCTGGAGTCCAGGAGCCAGACGCCACCGTTGATGACGACTACTACTATTCGGGAGGTGCCTACTACTACGTGCAGCCCGCTGACGGCGACCAGGAGTAGTTTAGGAGGATCCCAGGCAGGAGGCCTGCGCCTCTTTCGATCTGTATCCCAGTTTGTGTTAGCCTTCTTAAGGCAAACTTGTTTAACTTATGTCTATACTCAGATATTGTTGCTTCCGCTGACTCGTCTATGATCGAGCTCTTGTATTCGAGACTTCGAGGCCCCTGACTTGTAATATGATGCTTGTATGACTTATTTTATTTGTAGAGTTGTGTTGTGATATCTTCCTGTGAGTCCCTGATCTTGATCGTACATGTTTGCGTGTATGATTAGTGTACGATTGAATTGGGGGCGTCATAAGTTGTTATCAGAGCCGACTGCCTGTAGGAATCCCCCTTCCACACTCCTTGGCCAAAGTCGAGTCTAGACTTTACAAAACTTTTACTAACATGGCTGTGCGGCCCATGGGCCCACGTCGCCATTGGGTGGTATTAGAATCTTTTACTCCTCGATCCTTACTCTGGGATTCTGACTCTCTCCTACTCGGGTTAAATGATTTTACTAAACCTGACTCTAGGTTCTCGTAACTACTTTCTCCCGGAGAGCCCCTTATCACAGATGATCGCATGCTGCACCAGAAGATTCCGAAGATACTCTCCAATGTTCTCTTGAGACTTTGTGCCCGCCGCCTTTGCAATTCCCTACCACCGAATTATCCCTATGGATAAATAGATACACCAGTCGTCCTTACTTTTATTCCTAGCTGATCTTGTTATTGCAAGATACCCCGAAATTCTCTCTATTGTTCCGAGAATACTTTGTGCCTACCGCCTTGCAGTTCTTTGCCGCCTGAATGTCCGTATGGATAAATTCTCGCACCTACCGAGTATCCGCTCATCCCCAGTTGCTTATGAGTTTAATAATCCTTCAAGTCATTCCTTGCTTGATCGGCTATATCCTTATCGTGCTGCTCTCAACTGTGCTACATGGTCCTTCTTCCCAGAGCAGAATTTTCGATGATGAGCTAAGCTTACGTCGAGTTTCCTCATCATATCATTTCTCCTTAAACCACAAACTTGGTTTCGAGTTTGTGCCGTACCCGTGGTTCCAATAACCTTTCGCTTCATCATTCTCTTGACTTGATGTCATCGCTGATGGATTACATCTTCATGAAATCTCTCAACAATTGTGTCATGATCATCATCAATCTTATGAGCTATTCTAGGATATCAATCGAAGTCATGATGAGAAATACCATCCTTGCCCCTCGATGAATTGTGTTATCATCGACAACTTTATTGCCTTCCCTACAACACAAACTTGTTCGTGTTCTGTGTTATACCTTGAGTTCCTTGATATCCAACATTTGTTCTTCTTTACCTTGGAGTATTACCATCTTTTATATCCAGGACGTCGTGCTTAGCACACCCGGCCGGAGGCCCTATGGTTATAGATTCCTTTTCAGCAAGGTTATCCATTCTTCCATGAGGAAATTCTAAGACTTATTCTACAAGTTATTCCTGATGGATTCTTTGTGTTTCCAAAGTCTGACCTTTTCCTGAAGACCATGTCAATGCTATCTATATGTACTCCAATTTTCAACAAGAACATTTAAAGCCTAATGTTAAATGTTTCCTGCTCAATTATCCAAACACCGCTGTATGGGTAATGTCCTGAAATTTCTCTCCCCTTACCTAAAGAGTTTTCTACATTATATCCTATCATGGATATCGTGCTCTGGTTGTCCTTGGGAAGGATATACCCTTGAAATATGTGTTTAAACACATTTTCCTTTCCATTGTTCTGATTAATCTGATAATCATATTTTTCTCTCCATTGTTTGGTTTAACCTTTCTTATGATCTATATTATGTAAGCAGTAGTATTTCCCTGCTTACGTTAACATCTTGTTGTACCACTCTGTCAGTAAGACCCTGTTACTTTGGTTGATGACATTCAGGTAACCACCGATGGACGAGAACTTTCCTATTGGTCCGCCTCGTTCAACGAGCAGGAAAATGGTTCTCTTCGTCCCTCGCCCTTGGTACTGATGTTGTTGTCGACATAACCGACAGACTAACCTCTGACATGCCTTGCTTACATGACCGTGCAAGATGTCAACTGCCTTTCTACTTTTAACCCACATGGTGGGACCATAACCCACAGTTCCACAGGATCGAAACCTGACTCTCATGTACACCCCCTGTTCCCAAAGTTATTCCTCGCGCGTGGCCTCAAACGTAATTCATGAGCCACCTTCCGATGAGATCATCAACTCTGGTATCAGACACAATACTTATTCCCGTTGCTATGAACCCCCTTTCACGCCCTATTTCAGGCACTGAACGATTACCCGCCTTCTTGAAACTTCTCATGGTACTTTCTTACTTTTCTCTCGGTGTATTCTTGACCAACTCCATTTCATCTCACTAGAACAAGTCTGTTAGGTGCATGGATTAATTGCTACAAAAATGACAAAAGTGAATCTTCTGTTAACAAAGAAAACTAAGAAACAGATTACTAACTAGGCTAGTTTGGGGCTGTATTTGGACTAGCTAAGTGCACTGTTCATGCCATCAGATGGCATGTATTGGTAGTAATCTTGGAGTAGAGTAAATCATCTATAGGAATCATCCCCAGTAGAGCTATGAATAACCCATTATAGCCCTCACAAATTGGCTAGTCAATAAACAGATTCTAAGACTTGGTAGAAATTCCGAAATTCTAGAAAACATTTTAAACTTTATAAATTCATAGAAAATAAACCGTAGCTCGGATCGGAAAACTTTATATATGAAAGTTGCTCAGAACGACGAGACGAATCCAGATACGCAGCTCGTTCGTCCGCCACAGACCCCTAACATATCAAACTCACAACTTTCCCCCTCCGGCTCCTCTGCCCGAAAACGTGAAACACCGGGGATACTTTCCCGGTTGATTCCTCCCTTCACCGGTATCACCTCATACCGCGTTAGGGCACCCCTAGCACCGATACTTGTCATGTCATGCATCACTATGCATCTGTTTGCTTAAATATTTATTGTTTCTTCCCCCTTCTTCTCTCGCTAGACACCGAGACCGACGCCGCTGCTACCCAGTACGGCTACGGAGTTGACGACCCCTCTCTCTTGTCAGAGCAACCAGGCAAGCCCCCCCTTGATCACCAGATATCTCCTACTCTCCTCTATACTGCTTGCATTAGAGTAGTGTAGTATGTTACTGCTTTCCGTTAATCCTATCCTGATGCATAGCCTGTCCTTGCTACTACTATTGTTACCTTTACCTGCAATCCTAACCATCTACACTCTTGTCCGTCTGCCATGCTATACTACTGGGCCGTGATCACTTCGGGGGTGATCACGGGCATATGATATATACTTATACTGTTACTTTACTTATGATACTGTTTGGAGATGGGGGCTGAAGGGGCAGGTGGCTCCATCCCGATAGAGGTGGGCCTGGGTTCCCGATGGCCCCCGACTGTTACTTCATGGCGGAGCGACAGGGCAGGTTGTGACCACCTAGGAGAGAGGTGGGCCTGGCCCTGGTCGGTGTTCGCGGATACTTAACACGTTTAACGAGATCTTGGTATTTGATCTGAGTCTGGCTACTGGCCTATACGCACTAACCATCTACGCGGGGACAGTTATGGGCACTCGACATCGTGGTATCAGCCGAAGCCTTCGTGACGTCAGCGACTGAGTGGCGCGCGCCGGATTGGACCGTAAGCCTGCTCTTGTATTAAGGGGGCTAGTTCTCCTTCCGGCCACGTACGCAACGTGCAGGTGTGCAATGGGCGATGGGCCCAGACCCCTGCGCCATAGGATTTAGACCGCCATGCTGACCTCTCTGTTGTGCCTAGGTAGGGCTGCGACGTGTTGATCTTCCGAGGCCGGGCATGTCCCAGGAAAGTGTGTCCGGCCAAATGGGATCGAGCGTGTTGGGTTATGTGGTGCACCCCTGCAGGGAAGTTAATCTATTCGAATAGCCGTGATCTTCGGTAACAGGACGACTTGGAGTTGTACCTTGACCTTATGACAACTAGAACCGGATACTTAATAAAACACACCCTTCCAAGTGCCAGATACAACCGGTGATCGCTCTCTCATAGGGCGACGAGGGGAGGATCATCGGTTAGGATTATGCTATACGATGCTACTTGATGCTACTTGCTGAACTTACCATCTACTCTCTCCTACATGCTGCAAGATGGATGTGGCCAGAAGCGTAGTCTTCGACAGGATTAGTTATCCCCCTCTTATTCTGGCATTCTGCAGTTCAGTCCACATATGATACCCTTATTCCATTTGATACCCATGCATATGTAGTGTAGCTCCTTGCTTGCGAGTACTTTGGATGAGTACTCACGGTTGCTTTCTCCCCCTTTTCCCCCCTTTCCTTTCTTTCTGGTTGTCGCAACCAGATGCTGGAGTCCAAGAGCCAGACGCCACCGTTGATGACGACTACTACTATTCGGGAGGTGCCTACTACTACGTGCAGCCCGCTGACGGCGACCAGGAGTAGTTTAGGAGGATCCCAGGCAGGAGGCCTGCTCCTCTTTTGATCTGTATCCCAGTTTGTGTTAGCCTTCTTAAGGCAAACTTGTTTAACTTATGTCTATACTCAGATATTGTTGCTTCCGCTGACTCGTCTATGATCGAGCTCTTGTATTCGAGCCTTCGAGGACCCTGACTTGTAATATGATGCTTGTATGACTTATTTTATTTGTAGAGTTGTGTTGTGATATCTTCCCGTGAGTCCCTGATCTTGATCGTACACGTTTGCGTGTATGATTAGTGTACGATTGAATCGGGGGCGTCACAGAGAGAGAGAGAGATCAAACACATAGCTACTGGTACATACCCTCAGCCCTGAGGGAGAACTACTCCCTCCTCGTCATGGAGAACACCGGGATGATGAAGATGGCCACTGGAGAGGGATTCCCCCTCCGCCAGGGTGCCGGAACGGGGCTAGATTAGTTTTCGGTGGCTACGGAGGCTTCTGGCGGCGGAACTCCCGATCTATTCTGCTCCTCGAAGTTTTTAGGGTATATGGATATATATAGGAGGAAGAAATACGTCAGGAGAGCCACGAGGGTGGAGGGCATGCCCAGGGGGGTGGGCGTGCCCCCTGCCTCGTGCCTTCCTCGTTGCTTCCCTTATGTACACCTCAAGTCTTCTGGATTGCTTCCATTCCAAAAATAAGTTCCGTGAAGTTTCAGGTCAATTGGACTCCGTTTGATTTTTCTTTTCTGCGATACTCAAAAACAAGGAAAAAATGGAACTGGCACTGGGCTCTAGGTTAATAGGTTAGTCTCAAAAATCATATAAAATAGCATATAAATGCATATAAAACATCCAAGGTTGATAATATAATAGTATGAAACAATCAAAAATTATAGATATGTCGGAGACGTATCAGCTGGCTATCTCCAACGTCGGCTCGTTTGCGGTCAGACCGCTTCGACCATCGCTCCATCTCCTCGTTGTCCGGGCGATACTTCGGTCCAAGGGCTGGCCCTCTCCCAGCAACGGTCCATCGCTCGTCTCGGGCCCGGAGCTACAGGACGGAGCTCTTCTCGCGCCCGGCGGCGGGACGGAGCTCGTCTCGCGCTCGGGGCTGTAGGACAGGCGATGGAGGCCAGTTGTGGCCGGCCTATTGAGTCTCGGCGCTGGGGGTCGTCCAGGGGTGCGAAAGGCGGCGCCTTTCCGCTCGTCTCTTCGGTTGGCCTAGCGGTGGGTCTGGGGTCAGGTGTTGCCTAGGTCTGGGATGCCGGGGCGGCGGCCCCAGTGGTGGTAGCGTGGTGCTTTTGGGCAGAGCCCGCGGCTTGGTGCTGCCCGGTGACCACGGCCGTGCGGGCGGCGTGGCAGCCGGGATGTGGCGTTCGGTGGCGGTGAGTGTTGGCCGGGGTGAAAACATGTTCTTTCTGCGGACAGACCGGCGGCGGCGAAACTCGTTTCCTTCTTGAAGGCGTCGTCGCGGCTCTCATCGCCTATCGTGTGCTCCTGGGGATACTCTGATCCTTGGATCGGGCGGTGGCGGCGCTCTGGTGTCGTATCCTTGCTGGAGGCGCCGTCTTGGAGTCCACGGATCGTCGTATGCGGCTTCATCTCTTCGTAGTTAGGTGTGGTGTTGCTGCGCTCAGCGTCTGTATATCATACCTTGGATGTGTGTTTTTATTATGGTGGCGTGCGTTTGTATCGGGATGTTGGTGATCTTTGTTTTATATATAAAACGGGGTGAAAGCCTTTTTCCGTAAACTTGTACCTTTCAGCTTGTCACGCGAGGGCGGAGATAAAACCTTAGGATGCTGCAGGGTAGATAGCGGGGGACAAAAAGTAGCACAAAAGGTTTGACATATATATGAGAGTGCCGTCATTTTGTGCTCGGCCACGGTCGCCTTTGTAATAAGTGGACCAGTATGAAAGTGGCGATGCGGTCATCGGTGCTTCCCTTGTAGCGGCGCATGGGATGCATGCATGCATACAGCTGAATGATAATCTAATGAGTGCAGTGCAAACGGCAGGAACGAGAGAAGCGTGTGTTTCATCTTACACCAACGAGCGAACAAAACATATCACCACTAGCAGTTGACAGTGGTGGCACCTTTCCAAAAAAGATAGACCCATGATCCATGATCCATCTCCACCGCAGTGCAATGGTTGGGTTGCAACCCGCCCACTGATTCTTAACACTTTTCGGGTAATTTAACGAAACGTGTTTCACACGGACATTTATCGTACGAATGGTAATCATCGTGAAGCAATATGGTAGTGGATTATGAGAAAAGATTCATCTCCAGCCCGCTGCCAAAACGGTTTTGAAGGTGGGAGTAACTAGAACTCATCTAAATGAGATATAATTTGGTCTCATTCACTTGGAAATCAAGAACAAAAATAATCCACATCAGCACACACGCATCTTATAACATCACATCCAATGACTATAAAAGGTGAATGAGACCAAATTATATCTCATCTAGATGAGTTCTAGCAAAACTGTTTGAAGGTAGCTAGCTAGTTTTCTCAATTCACTAATGATCGACCATTCAATCACCATTAACTGATCTACTTGCATGTCGACTGACCTCCTACCTTTTTCTGTTTAATACATGATCTAGGAGAGGCCCAGTGGAGTCTGCACAAACAAGGTTGAGTTACACATGAAAGGGCGTACGTACAAGTCAAGTGATGTGTCAAGCTCGTGCATAAATTGATCATAAAAACCCGAATCAATTGTATCGTTTTTATTTGTCGGGGAACTAACCAATGATCTTGAGGGTCACCTTTGGCTCTTGTTCATATCTGCTCTGCAGCTCTGGAAAGCCCCAAGTAATTGGTGTCGTTCCTTTGCCGCTGCAGTGATTTTACTCCTATATAACATTAAGAATGCACGCACTGCAGCCAGAAGCTGGCTGCTCGCTCTGACTGCTTTCTGCCAACCGCTGAGTCGATCCGATCCATGTCAATTTGGCAAAATTTCGCTCTGACTGCTTTCTGCCAACCGCTGAGCCAGAAGCTGGCTGCTGCTTTCTGCTCCACGGCCTTGCAGTAGCCCAACACTTGCCGATTCATACGGGACAGAGGAGCCAATTTGGCATAATTCTTGGGCATGACCATCCGGTTCACCGAATTCTGTACTACTACTTGTAGCTCGCCGCAGGTCCGTGTCATCCAGATCCGGGCATGACTCTGTAGGTGCACGCACCGAGAAGTGTGTGTGTGGATGGCAAGCAAAGGCTCCAGAACAGGATCAATGATCTCATACCACTTTTTGTTGCCGAGAAGGATCAACGTAAAAGCTATCTCAATGAATGGCACACTCACACGATCAAATGTTACAAGACACACAAAATTCTTGTGCGGCATTCAACTAGCAGAAATTTTTTTTTTGCTTGTCTATTCATTTGACCACTACTTGAGCCGTTCAGGTACAAATAGGAAGGGAGAAAGACATGAGTTGGACCGAGCTTCATGGCAATGCCATCCCAAAGCCACTCACTCCAGAACCCCAACATTGCTGCCGCAATCGCTAGGTCTCATGCCATCCCATATAGCAACCACAACAGTCTACATAAAGAAATAAACCAGCAGCCAAGTCGTGTGCATACACACACGACATGGCGCGTTATTTGCTGGCCGAGGAATAAAGGAAACTAGGGTTCATGTGACGTTGACTAACACAGAAGACGCTGTGCTAAGTTGCGGGTAAATTGGGGCCACATGCCATTACGGTAGAGACCCTCTTTAAGATAGGCGGTGGCACGGCGGAGTTCTTCCTTGAGACTCATATTCTCTGTACACAGGCGTTGGTGCTCCGAGGTATCCTGAGTTTTTAGTATCACCCCTGCGCATTTGAGGCATGTCTTGTGTTCAACAACCCACTTGATAGCTTGGTTTTCATCTTTTAGCATCTGGTTCTCTCCCTGAAGATTTTTGGTGTCCTGTAGTTGCCTCTTGCCCTGCATTTATTAATTTCAAGTATGCGTCATTTTAGTGGGTTAGCAAAGTATGCATGCTACCATGTTCACGAGGGGATTATATAGTACTACATTGTAATATTAGATGACCAATAATGCTACTATTTTTAGTGGGGTTTGTACTGTTTAACAGTAAAACTTGCATAGCTGCATGTCTTAGGTGACCCATGTGCCCAAATGTTATGTAATTCACTGTGGAAAAGAATGGAATATATACCTTGCTGGAGGAGCGTTTGTTTTGGAACCAAAACTTGACCTGGAGGGCACTCATGCCAAGCCTCTCGCTAAGGTCTTGCCGGAGTTTCGCATCTGGATAAGGGCTTTCTTGGAACACACTACATATCACGTTAATGAAAATGGATTAGCACACATCTTTTTTGATAGGTAAGAAACATTGATTGAGTATGTATTGTACACTTCAAAGTTGTTGGATTTGTTCTCCACGGAGACGGTTATAATTTGCACGCCTTGTCACCATTCTCTGCTCACTATTGATCTCTCCATCGTTATTGTTGCCTTTGTCTGCAGCAGCAGCGTTGGCATCGTCAGTGTTGCCCATGTTGGTAGTGGCTCCCAGCAGGCCATGCATCTCATCACCATTCTCGTGCTGGAGTAGGTGGCCCTGCTCGCTTGTGATGAAGAGGTCCAACATATTTTGCACATCACTGTCGTATTCCGGCAACTCCCCATCCATGGTGATCTGTTATCATGAAACAAAATATTTATTCTCATGTGTAGACTTATTAAAGGTAGCAATGAACAAATATCTTAAGAAAAAAGAATGCGGTAGTGAAAAATGAAATCAAGTAGACTTTAGTTGCCAATTTAGTACATTTAGATTTAGATTTTAATTTCCAACATAGTTGGATGTTACTCCACATTAAGAATACTTAAAATTCATCTGTATGAGTTTCCTAGACCGAGATGTAATCAAGTAGACTTAAATTACTCTCAAAAAGTATATTGACATAATTTCCTGAATTCACTATCACATATTCATGATTATCTACGCTGATTACTTCAATAATTTCTAAACGTATATGCCCTACATAGTAATGCAAAACTATTACTTACTTATCTCATCGTGTTCTTTTATATGTATCAGAAAATCCTTACTCTATCTATATATACATTGGTATCTATCTACAGACTCCGTATGTGATATAAATAAACAAGACCCTACATACAATAAGATAAGTACCAACTACTCCTACAATTGTAGAAGCAAGATATTAAAATATAATATGCGAGGGAAATCATATTAGCCATAAATAATAGCATCATAGGCACGATAATACAATCAGATCTATGAATATATACAATCAGATCTACGTATAGCAAGATCCTAGCCTTCTCCCAAGCAAAGTGATGAAATGCTACTTTCTTTGTGTATCCACTCACTCCATGGTGGATCTACCTTTTTTCCAAGAATACAAGGGATGAGAGATGTCACGGAGTATTCCTGCTCAACATTAGAAGCTATATATCCAAGGATAACTAGAGTAGAAGGGTATAAACATTACTAGATGAATGGCTTAAGGAAATACAGATGGCTTCGGTTGTCGTCCTCCTTAGAACTTCGATAGGCGAGAAAGTACACGAACCTGTTTTGTTCCTACTGATATATCAAACTCATTCAGCAAAGTAGCTATGACCATCCGAATTTAAAGCCATGAGCAGCATGCAAATTTTTTGCCATGACCCATGATTAATGCAAGCAATTACTTCTATCCAAATATAAGGCTCATATATCATGGATTTTGCATTGGCCTATATATAGGTCATATTTAATACTCATTAAGCATATTTGTGGAGTGAATATTGGCATATCGATACAATATATTATGCTATTAAAACAATATAAATTGCTTCTTCATACAATCAATAGAAAAGAACGACTTTGATCGATAATATATTTGTAGATCTAAATGATATACATGGACATAACGATTTCTTTAGTTAATAATAAATATGTAGTATGTTTTTTTGGAAGAAAAACTTCCTATGCACACAATAGAAAAGAACACCAACAATAACTTGTATCCAAGTATAAGGCTCACATGCCATGGATATTGATAGTTGTGGCATGTCCTATACATAGGGCATAATTAATACTCATTAATCCTATTTGTGGAGTGAGTATTTCCATATTTATAACAATATATTATATGATTACAACAATAGGAAAAGGGTGGTTCTGATTATCTATATACATAATATACATGGACATAAACGGGTGGTTGTGATCCATTATATGTTGTAGACCAACATGATATACATGGACATAAAGAGTTCTTCAACCAATACAACATACAATGTATGTTATTTTTCGAAAAAAAAACTTCCGGTTGATTCATCCACTATTAAGGGAGCACAAAGAATACCAGGACTAATAGAAATTACATCTAGGTCAGCGACAACAACAAGCACTGGAGTGAGCTGAAGACACGCCGCCATCATCGCCCCTCTCTCTCACTGATGTCGACGAAACTTTTTTGTAGTAGTTAGACGGGAGTCCTCACGGCAAGGCCTCATAGGACCACTACACTAGAGCAGCAACCATCGCCAATAAAAAGAAGCGTAGATCATGATTCACTAATCAATTTCTAGCACATTTCCCTTCCCGGTGGCACCACCAGTGTCAATGTTCAAGTCACTCAAGCAACCCGGCTCCAATGACGGTGGCCCTGGATGCACTGGAATGCCCACCTGTCATGGACTTACTAGCCGATTCACCCGGGCCCGCCACGATCTGACCCAGCAATGTGGCTTTGGCCCGGTGGCGGGCCTTAGACTCCCGCGCGCTGGCAAGAATCGACGGGCGGCGCCCAATGAGAGTGGCCCCGGGCGGACCCGTCGGTCCACCTATCATGGACCTCCCAGCCGGGTCTCCTGGGTACGAGCCGTCCGGGAAGATCGGACGAATCGGATCATCCCTGAGAGGCTACAGCCGCATGCCACAAAGCAACCGATGGCACATATGCTCTCATAGCCCGTGGATCTCTCGTGTGATCCGACCCCAATGACGATGGCCCCTCACGCACTAAGTGATCCACCTATCATGGACCATCCAACCAAGTTAATCGGGTTAGACGCTACCCGACTCAGCCCATGGCTTTGGCCCGACGTGGGGTATACACACCACCAGGAGGGTCCGGATGTGCCACCACGCGGGTGCGGGTGCGCGTCGAGTACCACCCAAGGGTAGTGGCCTCGGGCTGGCATGCAGTCCATCCGTCATGTACCCTCCAGGTAGGTCGCCCACGCGCAAGCTATCCGGGCAAATCGGATGGCTTGCATCGGCCTTGAGAGCCTCCCGCCGCAAACCAAACGCTTACCGATGACCAGGAGCCTCTCTTCGCCGTGAGGAGCCCAAGGATGCTGGTATTCCAGCATCCTTTATAGGATTAATGACTATGATCATTCATGGCATGATCTTGCATAGGCATTACGTCCGTGATATGCAGATCATTATCCAGCTGCATCTTCATCTAATACTCCACCCCAAGCCTACTATCCAACATTAAGTTTATAATAAACAAAGCATTGCAATAAGTATGATGGCATAGTGTACACAATAGAACTATCATATGTAAGTGATTAAGAAAGTACAATTTTATCCTTAGTGGCAACAATACAATATGTGTCCAATCCCTTATTGTCAATAGGGTCAAACTCACCGCAAGGTTGAACTCACTACCATGCACAAATATCTATAAAGAACTACCTACCAATCATGGTCAGAGATGACAAATAGATTGAGAAGCATACACTTGTGGACCAAAGAAACTTCATAAGGTTAAATATAATTCAAGGAACAATCTGATAATAAAGTGACAATTCATCATATTCTAACAAACATAAACAATGATTACATTTTATTGATGCCGATCATGTCAGGCACCTCATGAGAATTTTGTATTGAATCACTTGAGAGAGAGAGGCTGCCATCTAGCTACGGGTATGGACCATAACGTCCTAAGGAAACTACTCACACAAGTTTTTGATGGTAACAAGGTTGATGAGATGGCTCCAGTAATGGATTCACCCTCCAGCGGGATGCTGGTACAGGCCTCCAGATTAGATCTCCCCGGAACAGAAACTTGTGGCGGCGGAAAAAAGCATGGAAAAATGGTATAGATGTTTTCGAAAAATATGGGGTTTATGGGCAAAGGAATCGGCGCAAGGCGGTGCTAGGGGGCCCCACATGTCTACTCCATGAGGTGGCCCCCTGGCCTCTCCCATCACTTATTGGAATCTTCTATATTACCTCCGTCCTGGTTTATTAGTCCCCTATGTAATTTGTGCTAAATTTTTACCAAAAATTTAACTGACAAGTCTTCTGTGCTTTTGAACGGTGTACCTGGTTGGCAATTTCAGTGCAAATGTGGAGTACGCCAAGGAGATCCCATGTCTCACCTCATTTTTATCATTGCGGCCGATCTCTTGTAGTCTGCCATTAACGAAGCACTTGATCAAGGCCTAATCAGACAGCCCATCCCTCCCAAAGGTGATGCAAAGTATCCGGTAATCCAGTATGCGGGTGACACTATCATAGTGTTGCCGGGGTGTCTTCTCCAAGCAGCCAAGATAAAACAAATTCTTAAAGACTACGCCACCTTCATTGGCCTTAAGATATTTTCATAAATCCACACAAGTGCCTATCAACACGCCGGCGGACACTTGCAATGCTCTGGCCAACCTTTTTGGTTGCACCCAAGCCAACATGCCATTTACTTACCTGGGTTTGCCCTTAGGGACCACGCGACCTTCGATTCTTGATATGACACCATTTGTGTGCAAAGCTGAAAGAAAGATCACAGCAGCTATGTCTGTCATGTCACATGCCGGAAGGTTGGCTCTGCTCAACTCGCTCATTACCTCGCTCGCCATCTATCCGATGGGCACCCTGCGTCTGCCGCCGAAACTCCTTGCTCAGTTGGAAAAAATACGCAGATACTGTCTCTAGAAGAAAAAAAACTGCGGATGGCGACAAACATAACTCACTAGCTGCTTGGCCCATGGTCTGTCGACCTAAATCTAGTGGTGGCCTCGGGATTCTTGATCTGAATGTTCAAAATGACGGCCTGCTTCTCAAATTCCTTCATAAGTTTTTCAACAAAATGGGCATTCCTTGGGTGCAGCTGGTTTGGGAGACGTACTATGTTGATTCGATCCCCCATGCAACCGACATATGCGGCTCCTGCTGGTGGCGCGATCTTGTTCACCTAATGCCAATATATCGCGGTATCACTCATGTTCAAATCAAATAGGGTACATCTGCACTTTTTTGGAAAGACAACTGGAATAATGCTGTATAAGCTAATAAATACCCGAGGGCTTTCTCTTACGTCCAAGACGAAGATTTGTCGGTCCGAGACTTCCTAACGGCCACCACCCTGCATGAAACCTTTCAGCTGCCGCTCTCCACACAAGCCCATGATGAGCTCAAGCTTTTGCAGATCGACGTCGCGGCGGTGAATTTTGATGAGCAGGACGATGTTTGGTCTTATTATTGGGGGTCGACTGTGTTCAAGACTGGCACGTACTATCGATTCTTCTTTCGAGATGTAGTCGCACACGTGGCATTCCGTTGGCTTTTGCGCACTAAGTGCACCCCAAAAATCAAGGTCTTCGCTTGGTTCCTTTTGTCAGATTGCCTCAACACTCGGAACATGCTAAAAAGGAGGCATTACAACATTGGTTCCAACCTTGATTGCCTGCTCTGCGGTCTTCACGTTGACGAAACAGTAGAACATCTCTTGGTTAGCAAGGATTGTTGGCGGCGGTTAAACATCACCTGGGCTACGGTTGGGAATAGGCTGGATCTTGTGGAACAACTGAAGACACGGCGTCCTCGCAAAATGATCATGTAAATTTTCCTGGTTGCTACTTGGAGCCTATGGAAGTAGCGCAACAATCACTACTTTAGACACATCGTGCCTTCCATGACCTCTTGGTGGGATCAGTTCAAATGTGACTTTAGCAACATTCAATATACATTGCCAGAGCATAAAAGACATGTTGTCTCTTCCATCCTACAACACCTGCATCAGGACTCTTAGTTGTTGTACATTGTTAGCCCTCAACCACTACCCACCTTTGTAATTACCACAATGTAATAGTTCCATTTTTTATTTAATACATATGCAGTAGGGATCTTTCCTACTGTCTTAACCTTCAAAAAAAAGTAACTGACAAAATACTAGTGCATGTTAACAAAAATTATATCGTTGTGTTCGTATTTGAACATAGTTTTTTATGATATAATTTTCTGTGACATGCATGAACATTTTATTAGTTAAATTTATGGTCAAATTTTGGCATAGATTACAATGGGGACCAATAAACCAGGACGAGGTAGTACTTCAAAAAATCACCATAAGACCCTATGGTATTCTGAGTTCCACAGATATTGATTTTCTGAGAAGTCAAAACATGCAGAAAACGGTAACTGGCTCTGTGCACTTAATTAATAGGTTCGTCTGGAAAAAAATTGCTATAAAAAGTATTCAAAAGTGATATTATAATATTATGAAATAAAAAATTATCAATATGTTTGAGATGTATTAGTACCATAAATATCTTACAGCCCAATTGCACCAGTAACATGTGCAATTTGCCGTGGCTAATGTACACTTTTCTTTCAGGTTGAATCCATAGTTTTCATGTCGGCAGCCCACAAAACAGTGTTATTCTTCTTCCTCTCCTCTCGTGATCTCGGCATCTTTATCATCGCCATTGTTAGCTAGCCCCCTCGTGTTGTGGCATTCTATTTTGAAATATTTACAGGAAGGCATAATAAGAATACATACAAGAAGGCATAATTAATGCAACTCACTACATCATTGCATGAACCAGTTAAATCGAGAAACATGTCTCTGCACATTAGCATTCATATTCATATATTCATGTGAATTGGGTATTTGTATTGAAATGGGTTATTCATGGCAGTTACATCATCGTGGCGCATTGCATTCTATGAAGGTGTTAATACGTCCAAAAACAGTCACGTCTTCTTCTACCTTTATGATGTCTATTCATGTCATTTTAACCGGAAATTCGTAGGTGCACACACCTGCCCGGTCGGGCCTCAACATAATTTCCTCACAATACACAAATTTGTTTGACTCCTCAAAGTTCCCTTCATGGTTTTGGGTTTTTAGCTTCTGAAACTTAGTGAATTTATCATTCATTCCTACCATGTTTTAGCATGTGAAACGTAGTGAAATTGTAAAAACATGGTATAACATATTCAAAAGTGATTTTATTTCAATGCCCTCATCACTAGGACCCAATATGCAAATGAAACATAAATTGGACTTTTGCTTCAAAAGATATAATAGATTCAAATTGGATGTCCAAAGAAAAAGCATGAGATGGGGTCGGTGCCCGCACATGTGTGCCACTATGTGTCTTTTTTATCAGTTACATTACTTTGTTTCCAATTTTGCTGCCATATATGACAGTTTATATCATCTCCCTTTTTGAGAAATGTCAAAGAATGACGGCAATAAATAGAAAAATCCTAAATACAAAAGAATAGGAAGACAAAGAAATTCATACAAAAATTACATTCATGGGGTGTAGCAAGAGGGCACGATAGGGCTTGTTGGGCCCACCAGTCGCTCCACCCCTCTCATCCAACCATTATCGCCACCATTTTGACCCTAGATCGCATCCGTCATAATAATTTAATTTATGGGTGTATTTATAGAGGAATGGAGGAGGATGAGCCACTGACAAAGAAAAAGTATTCACGGCCAAAATACTGCCCAACTCTCGTCTCCAAAAATCCATGATAGATTGCCAAGGATTGGTTTGTACCCATGGTAATGGATCCAATCCACATATCCTCCACGATGATCCCATAATGTGTGAGTAGTATATCAAGGCTATAGAGGTTGTGTAGTAGTAGATATGTCAATTTCTCCCTCATTTTCTTAGACCTAGGATGGTTTTGTTATTTCACTGAAGTAGTACCATTATGGGTATGCGGTAGAGACATCTTAATTTGTTCTAATGAGGATGTGTAATGATGATAGTTACATCTTGGTCCTATCATTGGTTGTTATACACTTTACAAATACATTGGACAAGTGTCCATTAATTGCTCCGTCGTGCTCTAATCTGGGATGTTATATTATGTGCATGTATTAATGTATTTGCATTGGCATAGGGTTTCGTGGACTTGGTTGGCCCCTCATTTTTTGTATTCCGTGAAAGCCCAAAGATGGACACAGTTGTGTGACAAAAGCTATGCAATCTTTCCTTTTGCGGTTATCACTAGTAGTACATGCCAGAATCTTTGCTGGTTAGCCAACACCATAAAGAGCATATGAGAGAGAGAGAGAGGACCTCATTTATGGGTGTATTTATAGAGGAACGAACAAGGACGGTCCACGGACAAAGAAAAATCCTTCGAGGCAAAAATACTGCCCAACTCTTTTCTCCACTGAAATCCACGATAAATTGCGAAGGATTGGTTTGTACCCATGGTAATAGATCCAATCCACGAAACCTCCACAGTTATTCGATAATGTGTGAGTAGTCCATCAAGGCTATGGTGGTTGTGTGGTAGTAATAGATATATCAATTTCCCCCTCATTTTCTTATTCCTAGGATGATTTTGTGGTTTCATCAAAGTAGTACCATCAAAGTAGTACCATTATGGGTATAATAAGTCTTTCAAGCCGATGCATGGCGACAAGTGACTTGCATGTTATGTGTGGGCCAAACTTGCTCTGCCATAGATGAAACCATTAAGCAACACCCATGAGAGCGAGGCACATGCACACACAATGAACCCCATTTTGCCTATTCCCAAGCCCATTGCCTCTTCTAATCTTGGGACTCGACATTGCAGTCACATGTACGAGAAAGTCCAATCCTGGTTGATAATTAACTATTTCAGTAATTTTATTTTGTTTAATCACATTTGAGTACAATTTTACCACTATAATGAAGGTACTCTCCCCTATTTGGAGGTGGTACTCCTTAAATTTTATGTGAGAGTACCATATAAGTTTGACTATTAGCTAGATTAGGATGGATGGGTGGCTCACAACAATTTTGAGGTACTGTAAAAGAGCTTGGTTCACATAGAGTAATTAGAATCAACCAAAAACATGTTAAAATTCCTCCAAACCAAAGATAACCTAACATGACAATGACATGCAAGATACTCAAGGGAGGACTTTTCTTCCTAGTTGAAGAGTCTTTGCCTACTCAAACTATTTTTATACCCTAATTAAAATGTGAGTATTCTTAGGTTGATCTCTCACCCGTTCGAACCCAACAGATTGAACGGGCCCCTTGCATTGCACCCTTATCGGGGGCGCCCAACCAAACCATGGTTGGTGGGCCCCTGTCGCCAGCGCAATTTAAAGAGGTGGGGTGCCGGGGCACAGATTACGAGGTTGATCATGCACCACAACACCACCAACACACCAATTCGATCTAGGGTTTTGCGCTAGGCCGACGTGAAGCTCCGCCGCCACCACCTTGCCCACACTGCGCCATCACCGTGCGCCACAGCACCACGATGGCCTCTGGCTCGAGCTCATCAGCCAAAGGAGAAGGTAGGACCGCAGGGATCCCTAACCCTAACCGATCCAGTGATCTAACAATAGTATCAACCAGAGTTTGGGTTTTGGATTTTCGGTACGAAATCAAAAGAACTTCCCTTCCCAAAAGAACCCTAGAATAGGGAAAAGATCTCACAGGAGAGTGCCTCATGCTCGCCGGCAAAGTGCGCCGCTGCAAGGCCGCGCCAGTTCCTCTCGATCTGAATGGGCATCGGCAAGCCGAGCTGTTCGGAAGAAGAACACACCCTGCAAAGGGAAAAGGGGCACCGCAGCCACGTCGTTCGACGGCGGGGCGCTTCCGCTAAGGGAAACGCGTCACTGGCGAAGGGGAGGCAACAACAGCATAGATCGTCGTCGTCCATCGGGCACAGAGGGGAAGAGGAGGCTCTCCAGGCTCTCTCTCTCTCTGTTGAAGTAGAGATGGAGACAGAAAAAGAGGGAAGGGAAAGAGAAGGCGGCTCGCTCAGCGTGGTGGCTCGACGCTGTCGCCGGCGGCCGGCGGGGATCTCACCCGCACCTACTCAGCCACATCTCCCTCTTTGCCAGAAGATGCGGTGGGTAGGGGAGAACAGGATGAAGAGAAAGGGCAAGAAAGCGGAGGCACACGCGTCGCGTTGGTCTTCGATCCCGTCGCCGCGGCCTGGCTGAGCGCCACCGTTGGCCCGCCGTCGCCGTGTTTGAATGAACAGAGGAGGCGAGCGGCGCGAGTGCGTGGGAAAGAATGGATCTGGGGTTTCTGTTCGAGCGGCTGGCGATCTGTTTTGTTCGAGCGAAACACGCGGCTGGCCGTCGGATCTCCACAGGCGGTGCAGATCAAAAACCTAAAGCTGCGCTGGGCCTTTTGGGCCAAAGAGGAGGAGGCAGCGCTGGGCTGAAGCCAGTGGCCTAGATCGAGGCGAGGACGGCTCGCACGAGCGCGCGGAGGAGGAGGCCATGGGCTGCTGCGGGCCTCCCACGCCAGGCCGAGGCCGGCTGAAGCTACATGTTTTTTAATAGTTTTTGTCCAGCTTTTTTTGGCAGATTTCATAAATAGTTTTTCTATGCAAATTTTTTTCCATCGAATTTTTTTGTTTAGAAAATAGAATAGTAAACTGAAAATTAAATGAGAAAATTTTCAGAACAAGAAAAGTTCAGGATTTTTATTCGGTGAAAGAGAAGTTCCTGAAATGAATAAAAAAGTTCATGATTTTTATTCATGTTTTTCCGCTGCGTAAATAATTAATAGTGCTTTTTGCAAGGAAAATAAAAGTTTAGATAGAATTATATTTTAAGAGCATGTTAAAAGTGATTATTGAAATGAAATGATTATGTTATTTTTATGACCAACGTTGTTAATAACATGATCATGTTTTATTATTGAAATTAAAGGTGCATTTATTTCTAATATTTTACCCAACGGTAATATAGATTTAATTGCATAGACAATTGTATGTTTAATTTGACCAACGTTAGATTAATGCATCTGATTGGTTATATAGATCTCACTTAAATTGTGATTTTAGGAGGCTTTCACTTGATGAGTTGCTAAAAGATGTTCCAACACTCAGAGGTGACAATTACACTGAGTGGAGGAAGAAAGTAGCTAGGACAGGCATTTGTTTGTGCTGAGCTAGACTGGGTTGTGGACACTCCACAGCCGGTCAAGCCTACAGAGCTAGTAAGAGCGGCAACTAATGATGATGCTGCATGGGATATAAAGAGGGGGGTTATGCTCCTTTGCAGATGTCATTCTCCATAGAAAATCAAAAGTGGGTCAATGCAAACAAAAAGTGCATGGCATTTATAAAGAATACAATTAAGAGCACCATTATGGGCTCCATTGCAGAGTGCACTTTCGCAGGGGAGTTGCTTACAAAGATAAAGAGCCACTTCACTGACTCTTCAAAGATATATGCCACCGAAGTGTTAAAGCAACTGGTGACAAAACACTATACAGGTAGTAGTCATGTGTAACGCCCATGATGCGGCTATAGCTCCCACGTGTGGAAGCACGACTTAGAGGCATAACCGCATTGTAAGCAATGTCGCAAGTGAGGTAATCTTCACAACAACCCATGTAATGAATGAGGGAAAAGATACATAGGTGGCTTACACTCGCCACGTCACACCAATAGCATAAATATCATTACATTCATCCAGATACAATCAAGGTCAGACTACGAAACCAAAATAAAGAACAACCCCAAATGCGACAAAGTCCTCGATCGCCCCAACTGGGCCCCACTACTAATCGTCTGGAAAGGAAACATAGTATCGTCTTGAGTCCTCATCGAACTCCCACTTGAGCTCAGTCGAATCACCTGGAGCGGTATCATTGGTCCTTGGATCTGGTTTTGGAAGTAATCTGTGAGTCACGGGGACTCAACAATCTCACACCCTCCCGATCAAGAATATTTAAGCTTATAGGAAGGGTAAAAGTATGATGTGGAGCTGCAGCAAGCGACTGGCATATATGGTGGCTAACATACGCAAAAGAGAGCGAGAAGAGAAGGCAAAGGCACGGTCGATGAAGTATGATCAAGAAGTGATCCTAGAACAACCTACGATCAAGAATAACACGAGACCGTGTTCTCTTCCCGGACTCCACCGAAAAGAGACCATCACGGCCACACACTCTGTTGATTCATTTTAATTAAGTTAAGTTTCAGGTTTTCTACAACCAGACATTATCAAATTCCCATCTACCCATAACCACAGGCATGGCTTTCGAAAGATCAAATCCCAGCAGGGGTGTCCCAACTTAGCCCATCACAAGCTCTCACGGTCAACGAAGGATATTCCTTCTCCCAAGATAATCCGATCAGACCCGGAATCCCGGTTACAAGACATCTCTACAATGGTAACACTAAACCAGCAAAGCCACCCGAATGTGCCGACAAATCCCGACAGGAGCTGCACATATCTCGTTCTCAGGGCACACTCAGATGAGCCAGACGTCGGGTAGGCCAGCCCAGAGTTGCCCCTAGTAGCCCCGGACATCGCCCAGTTGGACCAACACTTAGAGAAGCACTGGCCCGAGGACCAACACTTAGAGAAGCACTGGCCCGAGGGGGGAGTTAAAATAAAGATGACCCTTGAGTCCGCGAAACCCAAGGGAAAAGGCTAGGTGGCGAATGGTAAAACCAATGTTGGGAATTGCTGGAAGAGTTTTATTCAAGGCGAACAGTCAAGGGGTTCCCATTATAACCCAACTGTGTAAGGGGCGCAAAATCAAGGAACATAACACTTGTATGACGGAAACTAGGGCGACAAGAGTGGAACAAAACACCAGGCATAAGACCGAGCCTTCCACCCTTTACCAAATATATAGGTGCATTAAAATAGACAAGATATATATAATGATATCCTAACAAAGAACATGTTCCATCAAGGAACAAACTCCAATCTTCACCTGCAACTAGCAACGCTATAAGAGGGGCTGAGCAAAGCGGTAACATAGCCAAACAACGGTTTGCGAGGACAAGGTGGGTTAGACGTTTGACATGGCAATATGGGAGGCATGATAAGCAAGTGGTAGGTATCGTAGCATAGGCATAGCAAAAGAGCGAGCATCTAGCAAGCAAAGATAGAAGTGATTTCGAGGGTATGGTCATCTTGCCTGCAATGTCTCCGAGTTGACGTTAGCTTGATCCTCGTAAGCGTACTCAACAAGCTCCTCGATCACATACTTGTCTCCCGGCTCTACCCAAAGCAAGAACAACAAGCAAAGGGAGATGCAATCAACCATGTGCAATGCACAAACAACATGATACAAAACATAGCATGATATGCGGGACATGATATGTGATGCATATGCATGTTTCGGAAATGAAAGATTGAACCTAGCCTCAACTTGGAAAACCAAGAGTGCCACTGGAAGGAGGAGTTGATTTTGGTCGAAATCGATATAAAGATCACCGGAATCGGATGCACGGTTTGCAAATGGCAAGCAAAACAAATATGGCACCGATCTGCGATTAACAGCACAAGGCCATCTAAATGCATCAAGAACAACAAGCTACAGCACTCTAACATAGCAACAAAATACATGGCAGGGATCCACTCAAGATGCTTGACAAAAGATGAACACTGAGCTACGGCTAATTCACTCAATAGCAGCTTCGAATAAGCATGACAAAAGTGCAAAAGATATCAGGTTACAGACTTAGAGAAAATAACAACATGCCAGGAATTTAACATCAGGAAGCAATGTTTAGAGAGCATGATAACAACATGCTACAGGAACATATCATGGCAAAGCAAAGCATGGCATGAAGCTACTCAAAGCATACAACAAAAGTCCCTTACTGACCATAAGCCAAAAGGGATCAGAAAATCCAGGGGCATCCATGTGAACATAGCAAGTAGACATGGCATAGAAGCTAAACATGGCAAGAACAACATCATAGCATGCACGGATCAACTACAACAACCTCGGCAAAAATGCTTAACATGTAAACATTCTGCCAGGAACATTTTATAGCAAAAGTAGAGCTCGATTGACTCAAGCTAGGGTGCTCCATAAATGCAAACAAAGACATAGCCGGATAGAGCAACACAATATCTACAAAACATCCTTACTGATCATGCTCAAAAGAGGCATAGATCACTCGGTAGCAACATGAACACATGGCATAAAAATATAGACAGAACAAAGACTTAGAAATTTCTAAGTCCGTGAAAACAGCAACATTGAGAGGGCTACTTTGCATGCTTGTGCTAGTCACCACAAAGATCACAAAAATACATGGCATACACCCCTGTAAAGATGGCATGGCATACTTCAAAACTCATGTAGGGCTCAACATCATTGGAGGCACACATCAATCATGGCAAAAATGACAAATGTCCAATTACTGATATGGATCTGAAACTAACAGAAACTAGCACTCTTCCAACAGCATTTAGGGCATCAAGATGAGCTCAAATAAACATGATGCAATGAGATGAAATGAAGTACTCATCGAGGCGAACATTTCAATATGCTACACGCGCAAAACGGAGCCACGGGTGCAGAGTTATGAGATGATGAAGTATGCAAATAATTACTGAAATGGGGCAAATTAGGTCAACCGTTAGGTCTCCAGATCCAGATCCGGATCGAGGTCACTGTAGCGGTACCGAACCCGAGGTGCTCGCTGGAGTGGCTCACCGGAACAGGGACGCGGTGGCAGGCCGGGAGGACGCGGAGGAGGAAGGAGAGGCCGGCCGGGCTTCGGAGGAGGCGCGGCATCGGCGGCGCGGAAGCCGGGGCGTCCTGCGAGGTGATTGCCGGCGTGGCGTGGCGGCAGGCGGCTGGACGAGGCGGGTCGCCGGAGCGGCGAAGGGCGAGGAAGGGCGGCGGGCGGCGCGGTGGCAACGGGCCGCGGGGGACTCCCGCGGGGCCGGGCGGCGACGCGGCGAAGTGGGGCTCCCGCGGTGCCACGTGTCGAGCGGGGATAGGCTGAGGCGGCGGGCGTACGGCGTCCGGTCCCGCTCCGGACGTGTCCGGCGGCGAGGAGCAGATTTTTAGGGTTTGGGGGGAAGAGATCCGGGATTGGGGGAGCCTTTTTATAGGTAGGAGGAGCACGGTTTTCGGCCACGCGATCGTGATCGAACGCCTAGATGATGGAGGGGTTTAGGTGGGTTTTGGGCCACTTTGGAGGGTGTTGGGCTGCAACACACACGAGGCCTTTCGGTCCCTCGGTTAACCGTTGGAGTATCAAACGAAGTCCAAATGGCACGAAACTTGACAGGCGGTCTACCGGTAGTAAACCAAGGCCGCATGACAAGTCTCGGTCCAATCCGAAAACGTTTAACACCCGCACACGAAAAGAGGTAGAAAGGGACACCGGAGGACATAGGAGCGCGGAATGCAAAACGGACAACGGGGAAAATGCTCGGATGCATGAGACGAACACGTATGCAGAATGCAATGCACATGATGACATGATATGAGATGCATGAAAGACAAAAAGCACACGAAGACAAAAACCCGACAACGAGGAAATATCATAACTTAGTGCCGGAAAGGCAAGAGTTGGAATACAAATATGGCATGTTACATACGGGGTGTTACAACACTCCACCACTACGAAAGGATCTCGTCCCGAGATCTAGGACTGGAAAAACTCCGGGTATTCAGAACGGAGGTGATCCTCGCGTTCCCAGGTGGCTTCACGGTCGGAATGATGTGACCACTTGACTTTCAGGAATTTGATAGACTTGTTGCGAGTCTTGCGCTCAGTTTCTTCAAGAATAGCAACGGGGTGCTCATGATAAGACATGCGAGTCTTGCGCTCAGTTTCTTCAATAATAGCAATGGGGTGCTCACGATAAGACAGGTCTTCTTGGAGATCAATCTCTTCAAAGTTGATGGTGCGGTCAGGAGTCTTGAAACACTTGCGGAGTTGAGACACGTGAAACACGTCATGCATGTTTGCAAAGTTGGATGGAAGCTCAAGTTGATAGGCGAGATCGCCTCTTTTGCCGACGATCTTGAAAGGACCCACGTATCTAGGGGCAAGCTTCCCTTTGATACCGAAGCGACGAGTACCTTTCACTAGAGAGACGCGGAGGTAGACATGGTCTCCGATCTCGAAAGCCAAGTCACGATTCTTGCTATCATAGTAACTCTTCTGGCGCGATTGCGCGACTTTCAGATTTTCACGAATGAGTTTGCACATTTCTTCTGCCTCTGTGATTAAATCATTGCCAAGAAGTTGACGTTCACCAGTCTCTGACCAATTAACAGGAGTACGACACTTCCTGCCATAGAGAATTTCGAATGGGGCCTTGCCCGAACTCGCTTGGAAGTTGTTGTTGTAGGAGAACTCGGCATATGGAAGACAATCTTCCCACTTCATATCGAAAGAGATGACACATGGCCTGAGCATATCTTCAAGAATTTGATTGACTCGCTCGACTTGGCCACTAGTTTGAGGATGAAAAGTTGTGCTGAAGCGAATGTTGGTGCCCATGGCCTTCTGAAAAGAATCCCAGAACTTAGAGGTGAAGATGCTCCCACGATCTGAAGATATCAACTACGGAATGCCGTGCAGCGAGACAATTCTGGAGGTATATAGCTCTACCAAGCGAGCTGCTGTGATAGATTCTTTTATAGGAAGAAAATGAGCCACTTTGGTGAGCTTGTCGATGACAACAAAGATAGCATCATTGCCACGCTTGGACTTGGGAAATCCAGTCACGAAGTCCATCTCAATATGGTGAAACTTCCATTCTGGAATGGTAAGAGGTTGGAGGAGACCAGCTGGTCGTTGGTGTTCTGCTTTCACTCTTCTGCAGACATCACATTCATTCACGAACTGAGCAATCTCGCACTTCATTCGAGTCCACCAATACGACTGCTTGAGGTCCTGGTACATCTTTGTACTTCCAGGGTGAATAGAGAGGAGTGAATTGTGAGCCTCGTTCATAATGACTTTACGAAGGTCACCTTTAGGCACAACAATGCGATCCTCGAAGAATAGAGTATCCTTGTCATCAAGGCGATAGCACTTGTACTTGGGTTGGCTCTTGGCGATCCCAATGTTCACCTTCTTCATCATAGCATCAAGAAGTTGAGCCTCGCGAATCTGATCTTCCAAAGTAGGAGAGACTTGGAAGCTGGCCAGAAATCCTTGAGGAACAACTTGAAGATTGAGTTTGCGGAAAGCTTCACAAAGCTCCGGTTGGTAAGGCTTGAGAATCAAACTATTGCAGTAAGCCTTCCTGCTCAATGCGTTAGCAATTACATTGGCCTTGCCTGGAGTATATTCGATACTCGGATTATACTCTTGAATCATTTCGACCCAACGAGTCTGCCTGAGGTTGAGGTTTGGCTGAGTGAAGATGTACTTGAGACTCTTGTGATCAGTGAAGATGTCCACTTTTCTTCCCAATAAGAGATGTCTCCAAGTTAAAAGAGCATGGACAACTGCCGCCAACTCGAGGTCATGAGTGGGGTAGTTCTTTTCATTGGGCTTCAACTGGCGAGAGGTATAGGCCACAACTTTCTTCTCTTGCATCAGTACTGCACCAAGACCTTGAAGGGAAGCATCACAGAAGACCTCGGACGGTTTGGATTCATCAGGAGGAGTCAGAACTGGAGCAGTGACTAACTTTTCTTTCATGGTGTTGAAAGCGATGTCACATTCAGGCGACCAGACGTACTTCACATGCTTCTGGAGGAGGTTTGAAAGAGGCTTCGCGATCTTAGAGAAGTTCTCAACGAACCTTCGACAATAGCTTGCGAGCCCAAGGAAGATGCGGAGTTGCTTCACGTTCTGAGGTGGTTCCCAATTCACAATTGCAGACACCTTCTCAGGATTAACAGCTATGCCCTTGGCAGAGATGATATGCCCAAGGTAGAGAACATCACCGAGCCAAAACTCGCACTTTGAAAACTTCGCATAGAACTGATGTTCTATGAGTTTATCCAGCACCACTCTCAAATGCTTGGCATGATCCTCCTTGTTCTTGGAAAAGACCAAAATGTCTTCGAGGTAGACCAAGACGAAGTCATTTGTGTAGGCGTTGAAGATGAAGTTCATCATGCGGGAGAATGTTGGAGGAGCATTGACGAGGCCGAAAGACATGACAGTGTATTCATATGAACCATAGCTTGTTCTGAATGTTGTCTTGGGGATATCTTCTTCACGAATGCGAATCTGATGATAGCCCATACAGAGATCAAGCTTGAAGAATACTTGAGCACCTTTGAGTTGTTCAAAAAGCTCATTGATGTTGGGAAGTGGGTACTTGTTCTTTATGGTCTTCTTTTTCAATGGACGGTAGTCGACACAAAGTCGGTCCGTTCCATCCTTCTTCTTGACGAAAAGAACACCACAACCCCATGGAGAAGAACTTGGTCGGATGAGACCCATACGCTCTTGAATATCGAGTTGTTTCTTCAGCTCCTTCAACACTTCAGGTCCAAGCTTGTAAGGACGTTTGCAAACAGGTTCCATGCCAGGCTCAAGATCGATGATGAAATCAACAGGCCGGTGTGGAGGCATTCCTGGAAGCTCTTCTGGAAAGACGTCTTGATACTCACAAACGACTGGAATCTGAGAGATGGCATCCAGCTTGCCCTTCTCATTGAGAGAAAACAGTCTGATGGTATCATCACAAGCGGCAAAGACGATAACATCCTCAGACGAATGTGTCAATTGATTCTTCCTAGCAACACAATCAAGCTGAGCCTTGTGCTTAGAAAGCCACTCCATTCCGAGAATAAGATCAATATCTGAGTTACCAAGGACCACTGGAGAGGACAGAAACTTATAGTCGCCCAACGTGATAGTAACATCCGGGATCATAGAGCTTGCATTCATGAATTTACCCGGAGAAACAACTGATAACTGTCTAGGCAAATCTTGGAAAGGCAACTCATGCTTAGATGCAAATGGTCTTGAAATGAAACAATGCGATGCACCAGTGTCGAAAAGAACTTTTGCAGGAATGTCGTTAATAGGAAGGTTACCCATTATCACATCCGACGAGTCCTCTTCCTAAGTTGCGCTCATCAAGTTGACCTTAGCAGACTTGGGGTTATGCTTGACCACTACGGTGCTGGCAGATCTCACAGGAGGAGGAGGAAGATGCCTCTGATTGAAGCATTTGTTGGCATAGTGACCTTTCTGCTGACACTTGTTGCACGTGACCTCCGAGTGCGGACGGTGATACGGAGCACTTGATCTTGGAGCATGAGACGAAGTCTTGTTCTGAAAGCCTAGGTTGGGTGGGTGGGAAGATCCATTGCCACCTTTGCTCTTCTGCTGATAAGGCTGACGGAACGGAGGAGGAGGAGGCAACCAATAATTTTGCTGCTTAGTTGCCACTTGAGTTGAGGAAGAAGGAGTTGCATCTCTGACTCGCTTCTTGGAAGCATCACACTTGAGCTGAGCTGTCTCTTGTTTCATTGCCATGTTGTAAAACTCATCGTACTTCTGCAGCTCAAAAAGCACAAGAGCAAGTTGAAGATCTTCTCTGAGGCCACCTCTAAACTGATAAATCATGCACTTCTCGTCGGGGACGTCCTGCTTGGCGAAACGAGCGAGATTCTAGAACATGATGTTATACTGGTAAATAGACAAGCTGCCTTGCTTTAGGTTGCGGAATTCCTAACGCTTGCTCTCAACAACACTCCGAGGAATGTGGTGAGCTTTGAAGTCTTGACGGAATTCATCCCAGGTAATCACATGACCTCTTTTGGAATCTTTGTACTGCTGATACCACTCTGCAGCTTGGTCTTTGAGTTGGAACGAGGCAAACTTGACAAAGTCCTCAGGCCTGACATTGCTACACTCGAAATGCTTGCAGATATCCATGAGCCAATCATCAGTGTCTGTTGCCTCGACAATGTTGCTGAAGGTCTTTGGCTGGTTAGCAAGGAACTGGTTGAGTGTAGCAAACTGATTTTGATTGTTGCCATGGCCTTGATTCCCTTGGTTGCGTTCTTGCAAGAGTTACATGATCAGCTGAGTGTTGGCATTGGTAGCGGCCATCATAGCTTGCCATGCCTCCGGAGGTGGAGGTGGTGGTGGCGGATCAGGATTCGAACGTGTAGGAGGAGCCATCCTGAAGAGGGTGACATCCGTTAGCATCTTGACAGACAATATTCAAGCTGAATCAAATGGTTTGAAAATTGCAACTTATAGTATTAACATCCGAACAAAATGAACGAATGCATTCCAATAGAAATGGTCACACTTCCATAAATTGAGAAGCCACTTAGATAGAGGTAGAAGAATAAAACAACAAGGTATGAACATGAACAAATACTTGGTGAGGATTACCCAATCACAAAACCAAATATCCGCGGAAGAAATACTAGAGCTACATGAACTCCCAGCTATGAAACTCCCGAAATTCTCCCGGTTATGCAATTAGGTGTTGGGGATATAGGGGAAGCATAATATCTCACCCAAAGCTAGCAAATCCTACACCCAGTTGTATCCATCCTTCAACAGATAACCAAGAAACCTTCGGAAATCATTTACCTCAACCTTCGAAAAGCTTCCGTTATACGAGTTATGGCAATACTCCCGAACTCCCGCCCAGTACTGGGTGGCGTCGAGGTTATCTCACCAACAACAGCATAAAAGAGATTTTCGATGTCGGGGAAACTCAGGTATTCCAGAATTGCAACGATAAAATTGTGACGACAACACCTCAGAGCTCAACTCCTCGGGACACTGCCACAACCCCTAAATGTCAGGAGGCACCAATAACAATGTTCTCGTCACAAAAACATCGGAACGATTCCAAGATACCCGCGTGATCCTAAATTTTTTTTAGTGAAATTTGAGAAGAGAAGAGTCAAAACTCTACGTCAGGATGCCTCACCAGAGCGGCGAAGGGACTGAGGAGTAAAAAGAATCGTACTCTCCGATATATATAATCCTAAATGACTCAAAACATTTTTCTAGTATCAACAACGCCAGCGATTCGATCAAGCAGGGGGCTCCTAAGGTCGGGGAAGGCTCTGAGTACCAACTTGTAACGCCCACGATGCGGCTATAGCTCCCACGTGTCGAAGCACGACCTAGAGGCATAACCGCATTGTAAGCAATGTTGCAAGTGAGGTAATCTTCACAACAACCCATGTAATGAATAAGGGAAAAGATACATAGTTGTATTACACTCGCCACGTCACACAAATATCATAAATATCATTACATTCATCCAGATACAATCAAGGTCCGACTATGGAACCAAAATAAATAACAACCCCAAATGCGACAAAGTCCCTGATCGCCCCAACTGGGCACCACTACTGATTGTCTGGAAAGGAAACATAGTATCGTCCTGAGTCCTCATCGAACTCCCACTTGAGCTCACTCGAATCACCTGGAGCGGTATCATCGGTCCCTGCATCTGGTTTTCAAAGTAATATGTGAGTCACGGGGACTCAGCAATCTCACACCCTCGCGGTCAAGAATATTTAAGATTATAGGAAGGGTAAAAGTATGATGTGGAGCTGCAGCAAGCGACCAGCATATATGGTGGCTAACATACGCAAAAGAGAGCGAGAAGAGAAGGCAAAGGCACGGTCGATGAACTATGATTAAGAAGTGATCCTAGAACAACCTACGATCAAGAATAACACGAGACCGTGTTCTCTTCCCGGACTCCGCCGAAAAGAAACCATCACAGCCACACACTCTATTGATTCATTTTAATTAAGTTAAGTTTCAAGTTTTCTACAACCGGACATTAACAAATTCCCATCTGTCCATAACCGCGGGCATGGCTTTCGAAAGATCAAATCCCTGCAGGGGTGTCCCAACTTAGCCCATCACAAGCTCTCAGGGTCAATGAAGGATATTCCTTCTCCCAAGACAATCCGATCAGACTCGGAATTCCGGTTACAAGACATCTTGAGAATGGTAAAACTAAACCAGCAAAGCCACCCGAATGTGCCGACAAATCCCGATAGGAGCTGCACATATCTCTTTTTCAGGGCACACTCAGATGAGCCAGTCGTCGGGTAGGCCAGCCCAGAGTTGCCCCTGGTAGCCCCGGACATCGCTCAGTTGGACCAACACTTAGAGAAGCACTGGCCTGGGGGGGGAGTTAAAATTAGGATGACCCTTGAGTCCGTGAAACCCAAGGGAAAAGGCTAGGTGGCGAATGGTAAAACCAATATTGGGCATTGCTGGAAGAGTTTTATTCAAGGTGAACTGTCAAGGGGTTCCCATTGTAACCCAACCATGTAACGAACGCAAAATCAAGGAACATAACACCGGTATCACGGAAACAAGGGCGGCAAGAGTGGAACAAAACACCAGGCATAAGACCGAGCCTTCCACCATTTACCAAGTATATAGGTGCATTAAAATAGACAAGATATATATAATGATATCCCAACAAAGAACATGTTCCAACAAGGAACAAACTCCAATCTTCACCTGCAACTAGCAACGCTATAAGAGGGGCTGAGCAAAGCGGTAACATAGCCAAACAACGGTTTGCTAGGACAAGGTGGGTTTGAGGTTTAACATGGCAATATGGGAGGCATGATAAGCAAGTGGTAGGTATCATAGCATAGGCATAGCAAAAGAGCGAGCATCTAGCAAGCAAAGATAGAAGTGATTTCGAGGGTATGGTCATCTTGCCTGCAAAGTTCTCTGAGTTGACGTTAGCTTGATCCTCGTAAGCATACTCAACGGGCTCCTCGATCATGTACTCGTCTCCCGGCTCTACCCAAAGCAAGAACAACAAGCAAAGGGAGACACAATCAACCACGGGCAATGCACAAACAACATGATGCAAAACATGGCATGATATGCGGGACGTGATATGCGATGCATATGCATGTTTTGGAAAAAAAAGATTGAACCTGGCCTCAACTTGGAAAACCAAGAGTGCCACTGGAAGGAGGAGTTGATTTCGGTCGAAATCGATATAAAGATCACCGGAATCGGATACGCGGTTTGCAAATGGCAAGAAAAACAAATATGGCACCGGTCTGTGATTAACAGCACGAGGCCATATAAATGCATCAAGAACGACAAGCTACATCACTCTAACATAGCAACAAAATACATGGCAGGGATCCACTCAAGATTCTTGACAAAAGATGAACACTGAGCTACGGCTAATTCACTCAATAGCAGTTTCAAACAAGCATGGCAAAAGTGCAAAAGATATCAGGTTACAGACTTGGAGAAAATAACATGCTAGGAATTTAACATCAGGAAGCAATGTTTAGAGCACGATAACAACATGCTACAGGAACATATCATGGAAAAGCTAAGCATGGAATGAAGCTACTCAAAGCATACAACAAAAGTCCCTTACTGAACATAAGCCAAAAGGGATCAGAAAGTACAATGGCATCCATGTGAACATAGCAATTATCGTTAACAGATTCAGACTTAGCAGAAAACTGGAACATGGCAAAACAGATATCAAGTAGGCATGTTTACGAGCTCGATGCACTCACCACAAAGCATTGCATGACAAACTAAGCATACACCCAACAAGTAGACATGGCATAGAAGCTAAACATGGCAAAAACAACATCATAGCATGCACGGATCAACTACAACAACCTCGTTAAAAATTCTTAACATGTAAAATTCTGCCAGGAACATTTTATAGAAAAAGTAGAGCTCGATTGACTCAAGCTAGGGTTCTCCATAAATGCAAACAAAGACATGGCTGGATAGAGCACCACAATATCTACAAAACATCCTTACTGATCATGCTCAAAAGAGGCATAGATCACTCGGTAGCAACATGAACACATGGCATAAAAATATAGACAGAACAAAGACTTAGAATATTTCTAAGTCCTTGAAAACAGCAACATTGAGAGGGCTACTTTGCATGCTTGTGCTAGTCACCAGAGATCAAAATAATACATGGCATACACCCCTGTATAGATGGCATGGCATACTTCAAAACTCATGTAGGGCTCAACATCATAGGAGGCGCACATCAATCATGGCAAAAATGACAAATGTCCAATTACTGATATGGATCTGAAACTAACAGAAACTAGCACTCTTCCAACAGCATTTAGGGCATCAAGATGATCTCAAATGAACATGATGCAATGAGATGAAATGAAGTACTCGTCAAGACGAACATTTCGATATGCTACACGCGTAAAACGGGGCCACGGGTGCAAATTTATGACATGATGAAGTATGCAAATAATTAATGAAACGGGGAAAATTAGGTCAACCGTTAGGTCTCCAGATCTAGATCCGGATCGAGGTCACTGTAGCAGCACGGAACCCGAGGTGCTCGCCGGAGTGGCTCGCCGAAACAGGGACGCCGTGGCCAGCCGGGAGGACGCGGAGGAGGAAGGAGAGGCCGGCCGGGCTTCGAAGGAGGCGCGGGGTCGGCGGTGCGGAAGCCGAGGCGTCCGGCGAGGCGCTTGCCGGCGAGGAGCGAGGTGGCGGGCTCGCCGGCGTGGACTGAGGTGGCGGCGCGCGGCGGAACAAGGTGGCGTGCGGCGGCGGTGGCCAGAGCGGCGAAGGACGAGGAAGGGCGCGGGCGGCGCGGTGGCAACGGGCCGCGGCGAAGTGGGGCTCCCGCGGTGCCACGTGTCGAGCGGGGATAGGTTGAGGCGGCGGGCGGACGCGTCCGGTCCACTCCGGACGTGTCCGGCGGCGCTGGGAGCGGATTTTTTTGGGTTTGGGGGGAAGTGATCCGGGATTTCGGGTGGTGATGCCTTTTTATAGGTAGGAGGAGCTAGGAGGCTCCAAATTGAGCACGGTTTTCGGCCACGTGATCGTGATCGAACGGCCTAGATGATGGAATGGGTTTAGGTGGGTTTTGGGCCACTTTGGAGGGGTGTTGGGCTTCAACACACACGAGGCCTTATTGGTCCCTCGGTTAACCGTTGGAGTATCAAACGAAGTCCAAATGGCACGAAACTTGACAAGCGGTCTACCGGTAGTAAACCAAGGCCGCATGACAAGTCTTGGTCCAATCCAAAAACGGTTAGCACCCGCACACAAAAAGAGGTAGAAAGGGACACCGGAGGACATAGGAGCGCCGGAATGCAAAACAGGCAACGGGGAAAATGCTCGGATGCATGAGACGAACACGTATGCAAATACAATGCACATGATGACATGATATGAGATGCATGACAAGACAAAAGCACACGAAGACAAAAACTCGACAACGAGGAAATATCATAACTTAGAGACGGAAAAGGCAAGAGTTGGAATACAAATTTGGCATGTTACATACGGGGTGCTACATCGTGGAATAAGAGAGCACATCCTCAGGATGAGCAATATGGAAGCAAAGCTCAAGCCCATGGAAGAGGATCTGGAGATCAAACCAAAGCTCCTAGTTCATCTGGTCATGGCTTCACTGCCAAAGGAGTTTGAAACTTTTGTTGTAAACTACAATATGTCACGTGGAACATGGGACATTGAAAAGACAATAGCAATGTGTGTCCAAGAAGAGGACAGACTCAAAACCTCACATGGTGGTTCACTCAACTATGTGAAGGATCAGAGGAAAAAGAATTACAAGAAAAACATCAAAAGTTCCCCCTCCAAGCCACATGGCAAAGTTCCCTATCATCATCAATAGAAGCCTTTCCCGGTGGACAAAGACACATGTCTCCATTGTAAGAAGACCGGCATTACAAGGTCGACTACCCTGATTGGCTAAAGTCAATCATGGCAAAAAGAGGTAACAATATAGTTTCATTTGTAATTGAATCCTTGTATACACAGTTTTCAAAATCCACTTGGTGGATTGACTCAAGAGAAACTGTTCATGTTGCAAATTCTTTACATGGATTCCATTCGATGCGGACTATGCTAAGAAGCGAAAGACACATTCAAGTGGCAAACGGAGTTGAAGCTGTCGGTGACATCTCCTTGGAGTTAGCCGATGGATTCAATCTTCTACTTAGAGATGTTTTATTTGTTCCATCATGTCATAGAAACTTAATAAGTGTTTCTTGTTTGGACAAAGATAATTATAAATGTTATTTTGGACATGGCAAGTGTTCCATATGGTTAAATAATTCTTATGCGGGTGATGCTTTACTACACGATGAGCTTTATTTGTTATCACTTCATGAAAAAGTTTATTCTGTATGCAATCTGAAAGAACATGTTTCCGCGTCGAATAAAGAACAAAAGAAAAGAAAGAGAACATTCGAATCATCGAAATTATGGCACTGTCGCTTGGGCCATATTTCCAAGGGGAGAATAGAAAGATTAGTCAAAAGTGAAATTCTTCCTCCGTTAGAATTCTTAGACTTAGAACAATGCATAGATTGCATTAAAGGAAAATATATAAATCAAAACAAAAATGGTGCAATCCATAGCACAGGCACACCAGAAATCATCCACACTGACATTTATGGACCATTTCCAGTGAAAAGTGTGGATGGATATGACTCGTTCATAACATCCACAGATGATTACTCTCGCTATAGTTACATTTATCCAATCAAAGAAAGATCTGAAGCGTTGGATAAATTTAAAATATTCAAAGCTGAGGTTGAAAATCAGCATGATAAAAGAATAAAGATAGTAAGGTCCGACCGTGGGGGAGAGTACTACGGTCTGCACACTCCATATGGCCAAGTCCCTGGACCTTTTGCAAAGTTCTTGCAGGAGACTGGCATAGTAGCCCAGTATTCAATGCCGGGCGAGCCTCAGCAAAATGGAGTAGCTGAAAGGCTCAACCATACACTTATGGATATGGTGCGCAGCATGATGAGTTATTCCAACTTGCCATTGGGATTATGGATGGAGGCGCTTAAAACCGCCATTCATATTCTCAATAGAGTACCAAGCAAGTTGGTGCCCAAAACACCGTACGAGCTATGGACAGGAAGGGTGCCCTCCCTACAACACTTCAGGCTGTGGGGGTGCCCTACTGAGGCCAAAATGTTTAATCCAAATATTGCAAACTTAGATACCAAAACATGAGTTACCATGTCATTGGCTATCCAGACAGATCAAAGGGTTTTCGTTTCTACTACCCAGACAGATATACAAAGTTTGTAGAAACAAGACATGCAGTCTTCTTAGAGGACGAAAAGATGAGGGGGGGGCTTGGTAGCTTGGAAAATTGATCCTGAGGAGAAGAAGCTGCATGCACCTGATCCAATGATTCATGAGACATTTTTCTCACTACCAGTTGCAACTCCACCCATGACAACTATGGGGGTAGACCTGGAACCTGTCCATCAGGAGCCGACTAAACCCGTTGTTGAGCATGAGAGGGAGGTGCAGCAACAAATTTTAGAAGAGGTGCCAGATGTTGAGGCACAGAATGTGCCAGAAACTAAGTCCCTTAGAAGGTCTACAAGACACAAAAAGTCAGCTATTTCTACTGATTATAAAGTTTATAACACGTAAATAGTTCATACAGAAAAAGATCCCACTTCATATGAAGAAGCCATGAGAAGCCTTCATTCATCGAAGTGGATGAAGGCAATGGAAGACGAGATGAAATCGATGAGTTCCAAAGATGTTTGGGACTTAGACGAAATTCCTAAAGGATCCAAGACAATAGGCTGCAAATGGGTCTACAAAACTAAGTATGACTCCAAAGGGAATGTAGAAAAGTATAAAGCAAGACTTGTGGCAAATGGATTTACACAAAGAGAAGGGATAGATTACAATGAGACATTTTCTCCAGTCTCATGTAATGATTCCTTCAGAATCATAATGGCATTAGTTGCTCATTTTGATTTAGAGTTACATCAAATGGATGTAAAGACGACATTTATCAACGGGGATTTAGAAGAAAATTATACATGAAACAACCCAAGGGTTTTATCATGGAAGGCAAGGAAAATATGCGAGGCCGCCTGAAGAAATCCATTTATGGATTAAAGCAAGCCTCTAGACAGTTGTATCTAAAGTTTAAACAAACGATTAAAAGTTTTGGATTTAAAGAAAATATTGAGGATAACTGCATTTATGCAAAGTTTAAAAATGGGAAATATATTTTCCTAATCTTGTATCTTGCTAGCAGTGATGTTAGTCTATTACAAGAAACAAAGAACTTCTTATCCTCAAATTTTGACATAACAGATCTTGGTGAAGCACCGTATGTATTGGGCATAGAAATTCACCGAGATAGGAACAATGGAGTATGAGAACTATCGCAGAAAGCATATTTAGAAAAGGTTCTTAAAAAGTATAATATGCATGCGAGTAAAGCCACACCCGCTCCAATAGTCAAGGGCGATAGTTTTGGGAAATTCCAATGTCCCAAGAACCAGTACGAGATCGATTAAATGAAAGCAGTACCATATGCTTCGGCAATTGGCAGCTTACAGTATGCACAAGTGTGCACTCGCCCTGACTTAGCCTTTATCACCGGGGTACTCGGTAGATATCAAGAGAATCCAGGCATAGAGCACTGGAAGATGGTAAAGAAAGCATTACGTTATGCGCAAGGCACGCACTGGTGCGCATAGGTCCTAAACAAACGGTTTTTAACCCCTTTCCGTGACGGCATTCAGAACCGTCGCTAAGTGAGTGTGGGCGATAGGGGGGTCCTGCCCACATGACCCAGCAACCGTTGGGGATATGCCCTCCTGGCACACATGCTCGACAAAATGAGGTCGTGTGCGACCGGCGAGCACTCAAATGCAGAAATACGTACAATAGTGCTAAAAAATTACAATTATACAGGCGAAATCATTTCTGTTCGTAAGTACATCCCACACAGTTAGTCACCACTAAACTTTCCGTTCGTATATACACTCCACACATTCACTACAAGGAAAATGTTTGCGCAAGGTGGCGTAACACAAACAGTTTTGAAGAGAATGTCGTGTGTGATTGTTCATTGATCCAACACGGTTTATTTCTAGAAACTGTGTGTGTTGCCCGAGGTCAACCCCCACGGTGTTTTCTCATTAACCGTTTACAATAGGAAAACCCAATTAGCAAGCTAATAGGCCAATTAGCAGGCTAATTGCCCTATTATTAATAATCCATTTACTAATATAATTAACATTCATATTAAGCACATAATATATTCCATTCCATATTAAGGAAGCAGGATTTCATAATTAAAATACATCAGAGTACAACATGATATAGCTTCAGCACTCAGCTATCCCATTACACAACTGCACCAGCAGCAAGTTTCACATGCAACATCTAGAACCTTTCGAAATTAGCATCATAGACGGTACGTAGAGAGATGCATCTCATCTGGAAAACTGCTGAAGCGGAAGGCGAATATTGAGCCTTCATTCATGTTGAAGGTCTTTGCAACTTTAGGACAGTGCCTGTGGAGGATTGACCGTCCATCATTCGACCTCTTCAGGAACACTTCAATATTGAACCGTGGGTGTTGTATGAAAACTTTCCTCGCCTCCTGACCATAGAGGTGGTTTGAGAGGTAATCATCAGTGAAGCCTGAAAACAAGGATGTGCATAAATATCTTCTCTATATTGGAAATGGGGCAAAGGAATACAAAAAGGCAAAGTATAATGGTTAGTACCATCTTGTAAACCTCAGTGCTTCCCATTGTTTCCCTCCAACACATATAAGGTAGTTAGTCATCAGGTTAAGTAAGGGTTCGCATGCTATCAGTAAAATATGTTGATGACAAGTAAGCACATTGCAGATTCATCAGATTAATTCAAGCCACATGGAAAACCCATTTATCCAAACCAAGCATGATTAAGAACTAGGAAATATAGCACTTGTATATGTTTCTCATGTATTAAGTGCAGCCAAATTCGATTTTTTCCTCACATGGTATACAATAACAGAATGTAGCCACAGCAATTGAACATCGCATTGCAGAATTGAAGCAAGCAGTTGACTAAACACCACAACAAATGAACCTAACATTAACTGAGCACCACATTGCACAATATAACATACTCCTAATAGAAGATCAGACAGTTAACCAAACCAAGCATGCGTAACAACATGGAAATATAGCAATTGTATTTGTTTCTCATGTATTTAGTATAGCCAAATTCGATTTATTCCTCACATGGTATACAATAACAGAATGCAGCCACAACAATTGAACATCGCATTGCAGAATTGAACAAAGCAGTTAACTAAACACCACAACAAGTGAACTAAGCCACAACACATGAACCAAGCAGTTAACTAAACACCAATTGAACAATATAACATACTCCCAATAGAAGATCCGACGGTTAACCAAACCAAGCATGCTTAACAAATTGGAAATATTGCACCCTGAAGAATTGAACATCACAATTGCAGAATTGAACCAAGGAGTTAATTGAACACCACATTGCACGACATATAGAACATATACACTATAGCATAAGATTGCATGGTAAAAGTAGATAGCACAATTCACTAGAATTTGTTAAGGAAAGGCAGTAGCCAGCAAACTGAACATGGGTCCTTATGGTGAGCTAATAATAGAAGCTACTCCTCATTGTCGGAGATATCGATGACGATTGGCTCCTTGGACATGGAAGAGGGGGAGGCCTCCACATCGTGGGTGCCCTTGTTGTAGTGGTGAGTTGTCTGAGCTACTCCGGCCACCAACCCGCTGGCTCTCGAGATGAGGTAAGCACGTGCGCGCTGAGAAAACACCTCGTAGTCTTCGTCGAAGGCATTGACGGTGGCCTCGAGAAAACACCATGAACTGTCGTCTAAACCAGCCAACCGCGTCGCGGCGTCGGTGCGCGAGGCATCAATGGTGGCCTCAACGGCGAGGTGCTCCTCCAAGATCTGGGGGTCGGCACGAATTGCAGCCATCGCGACCTCATCCGCGCGTGCGGCCGCGATTTGCTTCTCTGCTGTAAAATGCTCCTTGATGTCCTGGCTATAGTGCGTGCAGCATGGCTTAGGTCGGCACTTTTTTGGTGGAGGGGTCAGTGATTTGGGTGGAAGGTGTTGCGCTCGCGCGACGGTCGGGGCATGTGGGATGTGGAAGGAGGAGGAGGATGGGGGTCGAGTGTGGATTACCTGCCTGGATAGGCAAGGCCGAGTAGCGTGACGTAGGGTCGCTGGCGAGGAGGCGGCGGCGCTGCAAGCAAGGAGTGAAGGTTTCAACTTGGAAAGGAAGGCGGAAAAAGGGGAAATGTGGCTTTTGGTAAGGGGGGGAGGGGAGGTAGATATTTTCGCGGAAGCCGAAAATTTGGAATCGCTTCAGACAAAAAACTGGCGCGCAAAGTGTCATCAGACACGGTCCCTTATTCAAACACGGTCCGAAGATATTTTGTGCTACATCTCACATGGTTGGTTATAATAAACTGTGTGGGGTCTACTTGATTTGAATTACATAATGGGGTCACAGCGGCCATGGACGGTGTTTGAATTGCTAGACCTTTTATCTGCAGTGATCATAAAAGAATTGGAATTATTCAGGGTTCATTTGGACATTTTTATGCATTAAGTGAGTTTTCAATGTATTTATGTTCATAATTCAAATTTGAACTACATGCACATGCTCAAGTGCATATAAATTCATTAAAAAATCAAATCTTTGTCCTTGGGTGCATGCTTAGGTCCCATGCAAGAAATGGGAATGAATTTCAAACACAATGGCACCGTTGATTGCCGGCAAAACATTGAGATGCATGGTTTTTAAATTCTAATAAATCCAAAAATCGTCTGAAATTCATGAACCTTTGCATGCTATCATGGAGCGGCATCAACATGACGTGGTACAATTTTTTTCCCATTTGGGGCAGGTTTGGGTATATGATTCTCACAAACCGGAGCTTCTCACAACAAGCATGATGGTTTTCGGTAGGGAACATCCCACCTTTGGGGACGAAACGATATCCATTGCCTCTTATTGCTTTCAAGTTTTTTTTCTCGTGTCAACATAGAACAACAGGAGTGTTGTGTGAATTTTTGTGATTTTTCGGGGTTCGTTTGGACATTTTTATGCATTAACTGAGTTTTCAATGCATTTGTGTGCATAATTCAAATATGAACTACATGCGCATGCTCCCGTGCATATAAATTGGTTGAAAAATCACATCTTTGTCCTTGGGTGCATGCTTAGGTCCCATGCAAGAAATGGGAATGAATTTCAAACACCATGGCACCGTTGATTGCCGAAAAAACATTGAGATGCCTGATCTTTAAATTCTAGTAAATCCAAAACTCGTCTGAAATTCATGAAACTTGGCATGCTATCATGGAGCATCATCAACATGTCGTGGTACAAACTTTGTCCCACTTGGGGAAGGTTTGGGTATATGCTTCTCACAAACCGGAGCTTCTCACGACAAGCATGCTGGTTTTCGGTAGAGAATGTCCCACCTTTGGGGACGAAACGATATCCATTGCCTCGTATTGCTTTCAAGTTTTTTTCTCATGTCAACATAGAACAACAGGAGTGTTGTGTGAATTTTTGTGATTTTTCGGTGTTCGTTTCGACATTTTTATGCATTAACTGAGTTTTCAATGCATTTATATGCATAATTCAAATTTGAACTACATGTGCATGCTCCCATGCATATAAATTGGTTGAAAAATAAAATCTGTGTCCTTCGGTGCATGCTTAGGTCCCATGAAAAAAATGGGAATGAATTTCAAACACCAGGGCACCGTTGAGTGCCAGAAAAACATTGAGATGCCTGGTTTTTTAATTCTCGTAAATCCAAAACTCGTCTGCAATTCATGAAACTTGGCATGCTATCATGGACCGGCATCAACCTGCCGTGGTACAAATTTTGTCCCATTTGGGGCAGGTTTGGGTATATGCTTCTCACAAACTGGAGCTTCTCACAACAAGCATGATGGTTTTTGGTAGGGAACGTCCCACCTTTGGGGACGAAACGATATCCATTGCCTCTTATTACTTTCAAGTTTTTTCTCGAGTCAACATAGAACAACAGGAGTGTTGTGTGAATTTTTGTGATTTTTAGGGGTTCGTTTGGACATTTTTATGCATTAACTCAGTTTTCAATGCATTTATGTTTATAATTCAAATTTGAACTACATGCCCATGCTCCAGTGCATATAAATTGGTTGAAAAATCTAATCTTTGTCCTTGGGTGCATGCTTAGGTCCCATGCAAGACATGGGAATGAATTTCAAACACTATGGCACCGTTGATTGCCGGCAAAACATTGAGATGCCTGGTTTTTAAATTCTAGTAAATCCAAAACTCGTTTGAAATTCATGAAACTTGGCATGCTATCATGGAGCGGCATCAACATGTCGTGGTACAAATTTTGTGCCATTTGGGGCAGGTTTGGGTATATGCTTCTCACTAACCGGAGCTTCTCACAACAAGCATGATGGTTTTCTGTAGGGAACGTCCCACTTTTGGGGACGAAATGATATCCATTGCCTCTTATTGCTTTGAATTTTTTTCTCTTGTAAACATAGAACAACATGAGTGTTGTGTGAATTTTTGTGATTTTTCAGGGTTCGTTTGGACATTTTTATGCATTAACTGAGTTTTCAATGCATTTATGTGCATAATTCAAATTTGAACTACATGTGCATGCTCTAGTGCATATAAATTGGTTGAAAAATCAAATATGTGTCCTTGGTGCATGCTTAGGTCCCATGCAAGAAATGGGAATGAATTTCAAACACCAGGGCACCGTTGATTGCAGGCAAAACATTGAGATGCCTGTTTTTTACATTCTAGTAAATCCAAAACTCGTCTGAAATTCATGAAACTTGGCATGCTATCATGGAGCAGCATCAACATGCCGTGGTACAAATTTTGTCCCATTTGAGGCAGGTTTGGGTATATGCTTCTCACAAACCGGAGCTTCTCACAACAAGCATGATGGTGTTCGGTAGGGAACGTCCCACCTTTGGGGACCAAACGATATCCATTGCCTCTTATTGCTTTCAAGTTTTTTTCTCATGTCAATAGAACAACAAGAGTGTTGTGTGAATTTTTGTGATTTTTCGGGGTTCGTTTGGATATTTTTATGCATTAACTGAGTTTTCAATGCATTTATGTGCATAATTCAAATTTGAACTACATGTGCATGCTCCAGTGCATATAAATTGGTTGAAAATCAAATATGTGTCCTTGGGTGCATGCTTAGGTCCCATGCAAGAAATGGGAATGAATTTCAAACACCAGGGCATCGTTGATTGCCGGCAAAACATTGAGATGCCTGGTTTTTAAATTCTAGTAAATCCAAAAGTCGTGTGAAATTCATGAAACTTGGCATGCTATCATGGAAGGGCACCCGACATGCTGTGGTATTTTTTATGTCTGTTTTGAGAGAAGGCGCACTCGAATAATGACAGCCAACAAAGGCATTTTGAAAAAAATAGCTGCCACTTTAATATCTCAAACGTTTGTATAATTCAAACCGTGTGTATTCGGTTAACCATTCACGTGACGCCACGTGTCTTGTTTTTAATGGATATAGGAGGTGCCATGTTGACAGCTTCTTGATTGAACGGGAGGCATGAGAGCGCAGTACGGTGCGTAGGCTCACCGGGAAGCGTACAAGCTATTCAACGCAGGATCTGTGCATCTCTTCAACGCAAACGGTTCAGATTACGATATGCAAATTAAAGCCAGACTTCGGAGCTAAGCCAAGAGACACTGCAATTTGTCAAAATATGCAGCTAAAAATAAATATCACTATCTATTTTTTGCAACTAAAATTCAGTAATTAAGCATATATTTCACTCATACTAGAGATTAAGTAGTCGTTCTCACCGAAAGCGAGATAGCCTTGGACCGTCGCCCGCCTCGCTCCCACAGGTCTATATTAATGGTGCCGCCAAGCGACCGCACCCCCATCCTCGCCACACACACAATTCCTCTCTCTCCACCATCATCCTCGATGCTGCTCTGAGTCCTCAAAGCCGTCAGTGTACGAGGATGCCACCGAAGCGCCCCATCGGAAGGAGTGGCAACGTCGGGGCTGCTGAAGCATTGGAGTATGGCGTGAATATGGAGACAAAGGTTCCCATCCCCGCCGACGAGGTGGAGAACGAGGCTGCCAACAAGCGGAGGCGAGTCGAGAAAGAACCACAAGTGACTCCAGCAAGCCTAGACTTCATCAACAACCTCCCCGATGATATGTTGATAGTCATCATATCCCTCCTCCCAATCAGAAATCGGGCGAGGACAACTGCCATTTCCCGGCGGTGGAGCACCCTTTGGCTCCGCACCCCTGTCGTCCTCCTCCACGCCCACAAGCTCTGCCATGGCTGTCACCAAAGCTTGGATGCGTTCTCCCAGATCCTCGGCAATCACCATGGCCCAATCAAAGGCCCTATCACGGGCAAGTTCTGTTCCAATGGCAAGGAGCGAGGCAAGCTTGACGAGTGGTTCCGATCCTGCGCCATAAATCAGCTCAAGAAGCTAAGTTATAATGATGGGCATATGAGCTTGCTGCCAACGTCCGCGCCCCGCTTCGCGCCCACGCTGCGCCTCACCAAGTTTATGAACTGCCATCCCCCCTTAATGACGTGCCCGCTCTTTTTCTACCATGACTGAAGCACCTCGATCTCGTCATCATCCGCATCCCAAAGGATGACATGGAGCGCCTCCTCCATAGCTGTACTGCACTCGAGTTCTATTGTCTTCAGGCGATGAATTGGTCGAGTACCTTGCACATCACCTCCAGGCTTCTCTGCACTATTTATATGTCTTGCTGGTGCTGCAATGAGAGATCACAAAAGGTGGACCACAATATGGTCATCCAGGATACACCTTCACTTGAGAGATTACATGTAGTTGATCAACAAGGTCAAACAAGAATCAATGTCATTTCTGTGCCGAAATTGAAAGTGGTGGGCTACTCGTCTGTCAAATACTACAAGTTTCAGGTACATCAATCGCCTTATATACCTCTCCTTCTTGATATCAACGTTATTTCTAGTTTTGAAGATGTATGTTCTTCTGTCATCTAGCGAAGCTTCACCTAGACTCTGGGCACAGTGAAGGTCTTGGCACTAGAATATGTCGTCCCCAACCTGGAACAAGTTTTCAGTTGCCTAAGATGCTTTCCGTGCCTGAAGAAGCTGTATATCGAGGTGATGTTCCTTTCCTGTTAAATGTTAACCATAAGGGAGTTCAATTTTTTGCATCTTTTCCCAAGTTTACAATGACTATGTACTATGATTTCTGAAGGAATTTTGGAGGATTTTAGGACATACACCCCCACCCCATATTGGTTGCTTCATTCATATGGTTATAATCGTCCATAAGCATTTCTCCTTTGGATTCATCTGTACTAGTTCTTAGGGAACTTTTCATCCAATCCAACCTCTTGTGAAGAAGGCTACATGTTTCTAGATTGTAATCAAATTAATTCTCATGTTAATCATGACAGATCGAAGATGGCACGTTGGTGTATTTTACAAATCCTGCAAACCAAATGGGTGTGTAGCAGTGTTCAAAACTGCATGTAGGCACTAACACATTCTCTTCTTTTGTAGTGCATATTAGGCCTGGTGGAAGATGTTGATAACAACAATCACATCGAATGCCTAGACCTGCATCTCTCAAATATTACTTTGAACTCCTATCGAGGGACCCAACGGGAGATTACACTCGCCATGTTCTTTCTTGCCAGAGCAAAGGTGCTGAGGGTATTGAGGTTGAACACGCATTTAATTAGGAAATGTCAATGGTATGATTATCAGAGGCGGCTGGTACTGCGGAATGGAAGTGCCTCCAAAAATGCCAAACTTCGTATTGGAAGAGCATATGGCAAAGCAATTGGAAGTTATTGTGTCAAACCCATACATGACTTGTCAGCGGCTGATCCATTTTCCGAAATTACCCGGTTTGCAATGTTTGCATTTAGGAGTTGTAATCATTGAATTTGAACCTTACAATATTTATCGTATTTGTTATATTGAACCATTTCTATTCTCTTGTCTCAACGCAAACAGTTCATCTGGGTGAACCGCATGTCGTACATCGCAGACACCATGATCTGGCTGACTGTTTCATTTGTGTTGCCTAATCACAAACAGTTCATCCGAGTGAACTGTATGCTGCACATCGCACATACCTTGATGTCGCTGACCGTTTCTTTTGTGTGGCCTAATCACAAACAGTTCATCCGAGTGAACCGTATGATGTACATCACACACGCCTTCATTAGGTTGTCCGTTTCTTTTGTTCCACCTCATAGCAAATGGTTCATTGGACTGAACCGTATGACCTGGATCGCACACACAACTAAAATCTGAACCGTGTTTAATGCATCCTCCATTGCAAACGTTTTGCACCTTTTTGATGATTTTTTAGATCCCCGCTTGTGATTAATGCATCGCACACAGTTTCGTGAAAGGGTCTCTGATCATAGTATCATGTTAGCAGCATCCTGCAGTAGTGACGAAGGACTACATGCTAATATACAGGAGAAGTGATTGCCTAGGGATAAAAGGGTATTCAGACGCAGATTTTGCAGGGGACAAATATGATAGAAAATCTATGTCAGGATACGTATTCACCCTCGCTGGGGGAGCTATTTCGTGGAAAATCTCCAAACAGTCGATAGTTGCATCATCCACGATGTATGCAAAATTCATAGCATGCTTGAAGCCATGGGGTAGGCGATATGGCTAAAGAAATTTGTACCCAACTTGAAAGTGGTTGATTTTATTCACAAACCACTAAAGATGTACTGTGACAACTAGCCCGCAGTATTCTATGCTCACAACAACAAGTCGAGTAATGCTGCCAAAACAATAGAGATAAGGTATTATGTTGTGAAAGATAAAATACAGGATCAAACTATAAGTCTCAAGCATATAAGGACAGAGGATATGCTTGCGGATCCGCTAACGAAAGGCTTACCACCCAATGTGTTCAAGGAACACTTAGCCGGCATGGGTTTAAGGGAAAGCCTTATGATTCCTGGATAGGCCCAAAAGGAACATAATTTGTTTCTGAACAAAACATATGTTGTAGCAGTATGATTCTATCGGCAATTGAGCTATGACGATGAAACATGCTCTATGTACCAATATGTGATGAAACAAATAAACAAGAAAGTATAAGGTTAAAAGTAAAGTTGAGATCAAGGGGGAGAATGTTAGGTTGATCTCTCTCTCGTTCGAACCCAATGAGTCGAATGGGCCCCTTGCCTCGCGCCCTGATCGGGGGCGCCCAACCAAACCATGGTTGGTGGGCCCTTGTCGCCAGCGCAATATAAAGAGGTGGGGTGCCGGGGGAAGGATTACGAGGTTGACCGTGCACCACAACACCACCAACACACCAATCCGATCTAGGGTTTTGCGCTAGGCCGACAGGAAGCTCCGCCACCACCACCTCGCCCACACTCCGCCATCACCGTGCACCACAGCACCACGATGGCCTCTGGCTTGAGCTCGTCAGCCAAAGGAGAAGGTAGGACTGCCGGGATCCCTAACCCTAACCGATCCAATGATCTAACAAGTATTTCACATGACTATGATAGGACTATACAAGCCAAAATGAAGGAATACAAGTCTTCTATTTTCTTTCAAGATTGTCATTTGCAAATACATAAATTATTTTTGCCATGAGCAAATATGCAATGAAATTATAGCTGTTTTGAAATTCTGTGTTAATTTCATGTACTGTAGCCTAGTGAAACTTGTACTTTTCAACCTGTTACCATATGGTAGGTAGTAAACGGGAGAGCATTTGCAGCACGGAGGCGCGGGGCACTGAGTCCCTCGTGTGTGTTTTTTCTTATGCGTGATCCAACTACTTCGCCAATCGCGCACTAGTAGAAAACATGGCTTTGTTTGGGGCCTGGCCAGCCCATTAGTCCCGGTTCAGTCACGAACCGGGACCCATGGGGGGCATACATCCCGGTTCGTGCGCCCAGGGGGCCGGCCGGGCCTCGTGGGGCATTTGTCCCAGTTCATGTGGACCCATTTGTCCCGATTCAAGGCACGAACCGGGACCAATGGTCCTCGCACCTCGCCCACAGCCATTGGTCTCGGTTAGTGGATGGAACTAGGACAGAAGTGTGGCCTTTAGTCCTGGTTCCAGCCACAAACCGGGACCAATGAGGTGGCTATATATACCCCCTCGCCGGCAAGAAGAGCACTCCACACTGCTCTATTTTTTCTGGCCGGCGAGGGGAGAGCTTTGTGGTGATCTAGCTCACCTCCTATGCACATGAGGTGTTCGATGAAATGCCCGAGTCACACTAGTTAAGATTTCTCCTCTCAAATCTCCATTTTCCTCGAGATTTTCTAGGTTTAGCGGTCCGTCACGTCCCGTCCCCGTCTTCACCACCGTGGTGAGCCTCTTGTTCTTATCTTATTTCTGAAAGAAAAAATTATTACTTTAGATAGATACTTGTCTAATTTTCTTACTTTTATTTTTGCTTGTTATTATATAGTGTGATGGTTTTGGTATTCGCACCCGTCGGCCCTCGTCCTGGCTATGATTCGAATGTGGTATATATTATCTTTTATAACTATTTGGTTCATTTATTGTTTATGACAATTATGCTGACCAATGTGACATAGATTTTATTTATCTAGGAGGTATGTGAATCGGAAATTCCAACCGACTCTATTGTCGAGAGGTTAAATTTAGTTGAAGAAGAAAACAATTACTTGAAAGCAAAAATAAAAAAAATTGAGGAGGAGAAGATGATATTGGAGTTGCATGTTGCGGATGTCATTGATGATCACAAGATCAAGATGGATGCAATGTAGTTGAAGATTAGAAAGATTAGAAAATATTCCATTCATACCGAGGCTTGGTATCATTATGCCGTTGGATCAATTGTTACCTTGCTTGCGATTATGATCGCATTAGTTGTTGCATTGAAAGGTTTTACATAGTTTCAATGTGTGGTTTAATTAGATGATCTGGGGAGCTATATGTTGTTCAATGACAACTTTGTATATAATTTGGTTTTAATGTGATGATGAACTTCTATTAATTTGGTCACTTATCTATCCATGTGAATCTGTAATGGTTTTTGACACACATCATTATATATAATGCACGCAGATGAACCGACAATGGATGTACGGTGACATACACACCTCCGAGTACATTAAGGGCGTGCATAATTTTCTCGAAGTGGCTGAGGCAAACAAGAAAAATGGTTTTATGTGTTGTCCATGCCCTATATGTTGGAACGCGAAGTCTTACTCTGACCGGAAAATCCTTCACACCCACCTGCTTTATAAGGGTTTCATGCTACACTATAATGTTTCGACCAAGCACGGAGAAATAGGGGTTTAATGGAAGACAACGAAGAAGAAGAGGACAATGAAAACTATGTGCCCCCTGAATATGGTGATGCTGCAACAGGGGAAGCTGCTGAAGATCAAGAGGAACCAGACAATGTGCCCGATGATGATGATCTCTGCAGGGTAATTGTTGATGCAAGGAGACAGTGCGAAAGTCAAAAGGAGAAGCTGAAGTTTGATCGCATGTTAGAGGATCACAAAAAAGGATTGTACCCCAATTGCGAAGATGGCAACACAAAGCTCGGGACCGTACTGGAATTGCTGCAGTGGAAGGTAGAGAATGCTGTGCCTGACAAAGGATTTGAGAAGCTACTGAAAATATTGAAGAAGAAGCTTCCAAAGGATAACGAATTGCCTGACAGTAGATATGCAGCAAAGAAGGTTGCATGCCCTCTAGCACTACTAGGGAAAACCCTAGCAGTAGCGCTGGTTTTGTGCTCACTAGTAGCGCGGGTAGGCACGCTACTAATAAGGCGCTACAGCTATTGCTTAGCAGTAACGCATGCCCGCACGCGCTACTACTAGGACAAATAGCTGCAGCGTTTGTTCACTCCCACGCTACTGCTAATGTAACTACTGGCAGCGTGTTTTCTCTCCATCGCTACTAGTATTCTTTTTTTATTTTTTTATTTTTAGTGTATTTATGCGCCATCGTACAAATATTGGTACAATACCAGTTATGAGGTTTACATCATTATGTCCATAACAGTGTGTCAAATGAAGGTGGATTAGGTTCAAGTGGAGGCAATATGTGGTGCATGTCAAAAGTATATACTAATCCAAACTTGATCTAGTTTGGACTAGTAGTACTTTCGATGTGCACCACATGTTGCCTCCACTTGAATCTAATCCGCCAGCACAAGCTATTTAATCATCATCATAGTCATTACCACCAACAGTATTTATTTAATCACCACTAACACTAGCTAATAATAATCATCATAGTCATTACCACCAACACTAGCTATTTTATCATCATAGTAATAGCGTAGCACATAATCATCCTCAAACTCATTTCTAGCTAGCTAATCACTCCTGCTGCTCTCTCTTAGGTAAAATAACATAAAACATGTGTAGCTCTCCTCCTTGATCAAGTTGGAGCATGCAGATGAACCTGTCTCCTAATCGTGGGTAGCGCATCTGTTTGCTGCCCCCTAGTACTTCTCTGCACTTCTCCATCACACATTTGGTCCAGTCTTGCACTATTAAGCATCCGTCGCTAATCTTGAATGCACTAAAGTAATCTGTAGGATATCTTGGCCGTAAGCTAATAATACTCATGGTACCTTTAGTCTCGATCCCATAAGGCACAACATTCATCGGGAGTCCCTGCTAAAGAACATCGTATGGTAACATACTTAGAAATGAAGTTTAGCTTCAAAAATAATGTATGGAAAAGATGCACTGAGGACAAATAGTAAAAATCTTACCGTCCTTCCTAAATAGATGTGACCGTAGTTCATTACGAACACTATTGGTTGCACGTTTTCAGTACTAACATTTCTAAGTGCAGGAAGAAAATTTGTCTTGACAGTATCAAGATCCTCAAGCCATGAAACATAATGACTTAGCTCCTCGTAGTTTAGTTCATCCTCGAGACAGTAGTAGGTCCTGTATACCAAGCGCTGGACATGTTTGCTTGCACCGAAATAAGCTGACAATACAAATTAGTTGTCAACTATTTTTGAATAAACAATATCAAAGACATAAATATGGTTGAGAAACTTACATAATGGTATAACTGGAGGCGTCTGCACATCGACCCAGATGTCGGTATTACCTTCAATATCATCTTCCGGACGAATATCAAAGATGATAACCATATCAGGCTCAAATGCATAAGTCTTGCATAGTGCTCGCCATGTTTTGTAGTTGTCTGAATTGTATAATTTTGCGTCGAAAATATAACCATGCTCGGTCTTCAAGTAAACTTTCTTTTCCTCCATAGTATGACTGAAACATATCTTATCCAATACAAAAACTCTTGCATGGAAGGGGATACGCTAGTAGAATAGTAAAAAAAGACTTGTCATGCTTAATGTCATGCTTAAATTATAAGTTGAAGCAAATGAAGCAAATGCCATGCTTAATTACGAAAAATACTTGTCGTTGTGAGTTACTGTATCCACTTCGAAGTTCTCGTCCAGCTTGATGCTGAAGTGCCTATCATCATCTAGGAAGATTCCGTCGCACAGGCTGCCTCGTCTTTGTAGTATTTGAAAATACCGAAATCCTTTTCGTTGTCAGACATTTCCTATGTTCATAGTTAAAACATTAATTGAAAATCAATCGAAGACAACTACTAGGTTACTCAACACACAAATCCGGGGCACTCGATATTTCCTAGATATTCTGGCACAAGTCATGCCAAATTTCACGGAAAAATCCGGCATGACCTTTGCTAAAATAGGACATATCGAGCGCCCGAAATTTGCCGGAACGGAAATGAATCAACACTCTGGCAAAACATAGGCCACTCGGAGGTGTAACCTGCAAACATGACCGGCCACTTGGGCAAGCACATATCCTATTTGAGCAACACAAGATATACATTTCAAAATATCTTATAGGACTCAAATTAGTATGCATTCAATAAGCAAAAGTAAATCATCTCATGCGTCCGTACATCGTCGAATATTGTCACTAATACATCCCGAATAGTGTCATACATATAACATCACTAATACAACTAAAACCCTATCACACTACGGGTATCGGCGTGGGAGGTGGACACCCACAGAGAAGGAACCATCACGGGATCATAGCTCCAGTGAGATCCCTGGAGAACCTACCAGGTATTGGAGAACCTGTGCTACAACGCAAACAAGTAGCGACGGACGTGCGCGTCCTCCTCACTGACACGGTGACGCACCACCTCCGCGGGGTCCTCGAGCCTCTCGACCGTCACTGGCCCACGCGACCGCCACCAAAGAATGTTCGGGTCAACGACACGCTGGCTCCTCACCAACCTGCGCCCCCCGGTAGGTAGCGCCTCCCAGTACCACCCCGGCAGAGCCCAGTCCCGAACATGGCCCATCTGGTCAAGCAGGTGTTGTCCTCCGCCGACTCGACGACGAGGATGCGGGATAGGCATCGTCCACGTCGATGCGAGACAAATTGCTTTAACTAAAAAAATAGCAACAAATTCTTACTAACTAGTTCTATTGATTCAACTAGTTCTTATTAAAAGTAAACTTACTATAAATAAAAATAAACTAGTACCTAATTAGTACCTAGTTCTTACTAACTAATTAGTACCTAGGAACTACTGCCCTAATTACCATCTAATTTGATGAAGCTAGGGGTGGAAAGTGGTAGCGGATATTCCAATTATCCTACTATAAAGTGAAATAAGTGGTCAAATTTTACTCGTTTTATGATTCATCTTAGAAATTTGATTCGTTTCCACCCTTACATGAACCCTAACTAATTTGAGCCGCATCCGCATCCGATGCATTTCCACCCTTACATGAACCCTAACTAATTTGATGCAACTAAAATATAAAGAAACCCTAGGCAGAGGTAGGGGAGAGGGAGGAGCAGGCGTGCTCACCTCGGGTGCCTGCGATGAAGGAGGGGCAGGCTGCGTCGAGGTCGGGGTCAGGGCTCGGGCGTGCGGCGGATGGCGGCGTCAAGGTCGGGGTCGGGGGCGGCGTCCGGGGCGGCGTTGAGGTCGGGGCGGGGGCGGCATTGAATCTGGGGTCGGGGGCAGCGTAGAGGGTGTGCGGAGAGCACGCGGCGGCCGACGGGCGACAGCGGCGGCGAGAGTGGAGAGCTGGATTGGGGGGAAGTGGCCGTGGGGAAGGACGAACCCCGTGGTTACGTCAGAAGTAGCAGTAGCACGTTCCAGAAAGCGCGCTACTGCTACATTAGCTATAGCGCATTCTGGGATACACGCTAGTGCTACTCCTTTCTCTTTCCCCCCCTTTTCATTTAGTTTTCTTCACATTTTATTTTTTTCCTTTCACCTTATTCTATTTCTTTCATTTTCAATTACCTTTCTATTTGCTTTCCATTTAATTTTATATCCTTTAGAAGTAGCGAGTTTATATTAAAATGAGCTGCTACAAAGAAAGTAGCGGTAGCGCAGTTCGATATAGGTCGCTACTACTATGTGTAGCGTATCGGCTAAGCAGTGGTAATTTTAGAAGTAACGTTGTAATGCCCGGATAATTAGGCTATAGTAAAACTCTCCTGATGATGCCATGTCATCTATGTTACTGTTGCTAATTAAGTGGTAGTTCAAAAGACATTGCAAAATTCAAAAATGAATAAGTGACAAACACCCAAAGTTTTCAAATGTCAAAATAAAATTGTTCGGGGGGTGCCAAATATTGCATAGGTAATTATGGTGAAGTAAAAATATTTTTAGAAAATGCCTAATTACTTTAAAATGAAATAAAACAGAAAAGAAAATAAATAAAAAGAAAAAGTGAAATTGAAACAAAAGGAAACAAACCCCCTCCCTCTCTTGGACCAGACGGCCCAGCTAACCGAGCCGACCGGCCCAGCCGGCCCGGCCCGCCTTCCCCTGCCGCCTCCCTTCCCTGTTCCCCCGACCAGGGGCGGGACAGGGGCGCGTCCCCGCCGCACCCTCTCGTCGGCGAGAGGCGAGGATAAGGTCGCCACCCCTCGCCTCCTTGATCCCGCCTCCCACTCACCCCCACTCTCGCCTCGGTTCCTGTGGCTCTCCCACTCCCCTCCAGATCCACCCCGCTCTCCTCCTCTCCAATCGCATCCGAGCACCGCCATGGACCCGCCGCCATGAAACGCGTGGCCACAGCCACCACCTCACCTCGCCAGCGTGTCCGTCGTCTCCACCATCGTCTTCCTCGTCGACCGGTGGCCGCAGCTGGAGCTCGGAGGCGCTGCTGCGACGGTCCCCTTCTTCCACATCTCCGGTCACCGCCGTTCTTCACCAACTCCGGCGACGCCTTCTGCAGCTACTAAGCCACCAAAGGCCACCGTGCGTGCTGCTAGGTGAGCTGCCTCCCCCCTCTGCCCTCTAGCTCCCCTAGCTCACGCCCTAGCTAGCTTGTCGTCGTGGCCAGGCTCTGGTCGCTGCGGTGTACCGCGCCGTCGTGGCCACAGCCGCCGTCACGCTCACCCGAACTCACCGTTGTACTCCTGGGGTTCCTAGGAGCCCAACGCGCCTGCGCACGCTCCCTCCCGTGCCTCCTAACACCGTCCCCGTTGAGCGCCCGAACGCGCTGCCGCCTGTGCTCGTCACCGGCGTGCCTTCGGTGACCAAACGGTCACGGGCCAGCGCCCGTTGCGTTCGCCGCCTCGCATACGACTCGCCTGGCCTCTCCTTTCATTCGCAAACTTGATGCGTCGTCGTTTCCTCCCGCGCCCGACTCCGTCCTTCCGCCGATGAGCTCGTCGCGCTCGATTCCGGCCACCACTGCCCGCGTAACCACCACCAACCGTCGTGTCGTCGTCTTGCCGTTCTAACGCGCCCGGCCACGCTCGATTTGGTGCCCCATGGGCGAAATCCGACGCTCGCCGGTGTTCGGCCGCTGCGCGCGAGCTCGCCGGAGCTACTCCGGCGGCTCCGCTGAGCTGGCACCTCGGGGCCCCACCCTGGGTCACTGCCTGTGGGCCTGGGGCCACAACTGGCCACGTTGACCGAAGTCAACTACGCTCACGTGGCAGCTACTGCCACTGACATGCGGGCCCCATGCCATAAAAGAATAAAAACAAATATATAAACTACTAATTAACTAAATTAATTAATTAAAACCTAATCTCTCACTGACTACTAGGCCCCACCTGCTAATTAACCCATTTAGTTAGTTTTAGAACTCTGTTAATGCCCCTGACAATGACATGTGGGTCCCACTGGACCCACCTGTCTGGTTTGACTGGTCAACCGACCAGTTGACCTGCTGACATCACTCTGATGTCATGCCTGCATCATCATTCACTATTTTGGATAATGTTAGAATTAAATAACTAATTAAAATCAAAAAATGTAAATCTTTAGAAAATCATATCTTTTAATCCGTAACTCGGATTAAATTATTTTCAACATGAAAGTTGCTCAGAATGACGAGACGAATCCGGATACGCAGCCTGTTTGCCCACCATGCATCCCTAACCTATCAAACTCGCAACTTTCCCCCTCCGGCTCCTATGCCCGAAAACGCGAAACACCGAGGATACTTTCTCGGATGTTTCCCCCCTTCACCGGTAGCACCTCGTACCGCGTTAGGGAACACCTAGCATCACGCTTTGCCATGTGATGCATCGTCATGCATTTGTTTGCATTATATTTATTGTTTCTCCCCCCTCTTCTCTCGCTAGACACCAAGACCGACGGCGCTGCTACCTAGGACGACTACGGTGTTGATGACCCCTCTCTCTTGCCAGAGCAACCAGGCAAGCCCCCCCCTTGATCACCAGATATCGCCTACTCTACTCTCTATACTCCTTGCATTAGAGTAGTGTAGCATGTTACTGTTTTCCGTTAATCCTATCCTGATGCATAGCCTGTCCTTGCTACTACTGTTGTTACCTTTACCTGCAATCCTAATGCATAGTATATGATGCTAGTTTATCCTCAGTGGCCATACATTCTTGTCCGTCTGCCACGCTATACTATCGGGCCGTGATCACTCGGGAGTTGATCACGGGTTTATACATATACACAATATATGATACTTGTGGTGACTAAAGACGGGTCAGCTCGTAGGAGTACCCGCGAGTGATTCACGTATTGGGTCCGAAAGGACGTTTGTCCCAGCGGCCCTCTGAGTGGATCTTTGTGGCAAAGCGACAGGGCAGGTTGAGACCACCTAGGAGAGAGGTGGGCCTAGCCCTGGTCGGTGTTCGCGGTTATTTCAAAATAACACGTTTCACGAGATCTTGGTATTTGATCTGAGTCTGGATACTGGCCTATACGCACTAACCATCTACGCGGGGACAGTAATGGGCACTCGAGTCGTGGTATCAGCTGAAGCCTTCGTGACATCAGCGACTGAGCGGCGCACCCCGGGTTGGACTGGAATGCCTACTCTTGTATAAGGGAGGCTAGGTCTGCTCACCGGTCGCGTACGCAACGTGCAGGTGTGCAATGGGCGATGGGCCCAGACCCCTGCGCCATAGGATTTAGACCAGCGTGATGACCTCTCTGTTGTGCCTAGGTAAGGCTGCGATGTGTTGATCTTCTGAGGCTGGGCATGACGCAGGAAAGTGTGTCCGGCCAAATGGGATCGAGCGTGTTGGGTTATGTGGTGCACCCCTACAGGGAAGTTAATCTATTCGAATAGCCGTGATCTTTGGTAACAGGACAACTTGGAGTTGTACCTTGACCTTATGACAACTAGAACCGGATACTTAATAAAACACACCCTTCCAAGTGCCAGATACAACCGGTGATCGCTCTCTCACAGGGCGACGAGGGGAGGATCATCGGTTAGGATTATGCTGCACGATGCTACTTGGTGAACTTACCATCTACTCTCTTCTACATGCTGCAAGATGGAGGTGGCCAGAAGCGTAGTCTTCGATAGGACTAGCTATCCCCCTCTTATTCCGGCATTCTGCAGTTCAGTCCACATATGATACCATTATTCAATTTGATACCAATGCATACATTTGTAGTGTAGCTCCTTGCTTGCGAGTACTTTGGATGAGTACTCATGGTTGCCTTGCTCCCCCTTTTCCCCCTTTCTATACCCGATTGCTGCGACCAGACGGTGGAGTCCAGGAGCCAGACACCACCGTCGACGATGACTACTACTACTCGGGAGGTGCCTACTAATACTACGTGCAACCCGCTCACGACGACCAGCAGTAGTTTAGGAGGATCCCAGGCAGGAGGTCTGCGCCTCTTTTGATCTGTATCTCAGTTTGTGCTAGCCTTCTTAAGGCAAACTTGTTTAACTTATGTCTGTACTCAGATATTGTTGCTTCGGCTGACTCGTCTATGATGGAGCTCTTGTATTCGAGCCCTCGAGGCCCCTGGCTTGTAATATGATGCTTGTATGACTTATTTTATTTGTAGAGTTGTGTTGTGATATCTTCCCGCGAGTCCCTGATCTTTCGTACACATTTGCGTGTATGATTAATGTGCGGTCAAATGGGGGGCATCACAAGTTGGTATCAGAGCTTTCTTAAAGACATTACCTTCTCGGCGCTCAAAGACAAGTTGACTTCTCCCTAGTGCTTGCTCCACCTGATACTAAGAAGGACTTCGTCATTTACTACGACGGTTCCCGTCAAGGATTAGGCTGTGTCCTAATGCAAGAGCGCAGAGTGATTGCTTATGCCTCTCGTCAACTGCGCCCTCACGAAGAAAACTACCCAGTTCATGACCTCGAGCTTGCTGCTGTCATTCATGCACTCAAGCAGTGGCGACATTACCTTCTCGGTAATCATTGCGAAATCTTCACCGACAACCAAAGTCTGAAGTATATGTTTACTCAGCCAGATCTGAACCTCCATCAGCAGAGATGGATGGAGACTGTTGCAGACTTTGACGTGGGTATATCCTATACCCCCGGCAAGGCTAATGTAATGGCTGATGCCTTGAGCTGCAAGTCTTACTCCAATCACCTCCAGGTTCACAAAGTTCAGCCCTCGCTTGTCGAAGAATTTAGAAAGCTAAACTTTCATATTGTTCCTCCTGGAGCACTCGCCCCCCTCCCCTAGAGTTTCAGAAGATGAATCTTCGTGTTGTTACTAAGGGTTCTCTAAATACCCTCGTTGTCGTACCAGATCTCGTAGCTGGTATAAAGACTATTCAAGGTTATGACTCTGAAGTCCATAAGATTAAACGTCATCTAGTAGAAGGAAATCCCTCCTTCTTCTCTATCGCCGATGATGGCGCCTTGTACTTCAAAGGCCGCCTAGTTGTACGACGTTCGAGGAAAAACCTGGATCAGACTAAAGAGGTTATGAAAGAAGCTCATGATACACCTTTGTCTATTCATCCTGGTAGTACAAAGATGTACCAAGACATCCGCCAAAGATTCTGGTGGTCTAATATGAAGCAGGACATTGCTCGTTATGTTGCTGAGTGTGACGTTTGTCGCCGTATCAAAGCAGAGCATCAAAGGCCTGCTGGAACTCTGCAACCTATCTCTATTCCTAAATGGAAATGGGACCATGTTGAAATGGACTTCGTCACTGGATTTCCCAAATCGCAGAAAGGTAATGATGCTATTCTTGTAGTCATTGACCGGCTTTCTAAAGTTGCACATTTTCTGGCGGTCAAAGAGACAATCACTCCTAGTCAGCTTGCTACTCCCTACATGTCCAGAATTGTTTCACTTCACGGTATTCTAGTGGTTATCAGTTCAGACCGTGGCAGTTTATTCACTTCAAGATTTTGGGCAAGTTTCCAAGAAGCTATGGCAACTCATTGGTCGTTCAGTACGGCGTTTCATCCTCAGTCGCAAGGACAGGTTGAATGTGTCAACCAAGTTCTCGAAGACATGCTTCGAGCTTGTGTAATTTCATTCGGCAAGAAATGGGAGGAATCTCTTCCATATGCTGAGTTCTCTTATAATAATAGCTATCAAGCTAGTCTAAATATGTCCCCTTTCAAGTGCTATATGGACGAAAGTGTCGAACCCCTCTGAACTGGTCAGAAACTAGGGAACGTCCACTCTTTGGTCCGGATATTATCCAACAGGCCGAAGAGTAAGTCCGCATTATTCGCGAGAATCTCAAGACTGCTCAGTCACGTTAAAAGGGTAATTATGACCGTCATCATAAAGACATGGTCTATCAACCTGGCGAAAAGGCTTATCTTCGAGTTACCCCAATGAAGGGTGCACACTGCTTCGGGATCAAGGGAAAGCTAGCTCCCCGCTATATCGGTCCCTTCACTATTCTCGAGAGGCGTGGAAAAGTGGCATATCAACTAGAGCTTTCGTCGAACCTTTCCCAGGTTCACGATGTGTTCCACGTGTCACAACTCCGCCGTTGCTTCAAGGATCCAATCCAAGCAGTGGATCATGAAGTGCTCGAATTGCAATAGGACCTCTCCTATAAAGAGCATCCGGTCCGCATTCTCGCCCAACCTGAACGCCGCACACGTCAGAAGGTGATCAAGTTCCTCAAGGTCCAGTGGTCGAATCACTGTGAAGATGAAGCCACTTGGGAATGCGAGGATCGCCTGCGTGATGAATACCCCGCACTGTTTCCTTTTACCTCCTAAATCTCGGGACGAGATTTCTTGTAGTGGAGGAGATTTGTAACGCCCGGATAAGTAGGCTACGGTAAAACTCTCCTGATGATGCCATGTCATCTATGTTACTGTTGCTAATTAAGTGGTAGTTCAAAAAACATTGCAAAATTCAAAAATGAATTAGTGACAAACACCCAAAGTTTTCAAAGGTCAAAATAAAATTGTTCCGAGGGTGCCAAATATTGCATAGGTAATTATGGTGAAGTAAACACATTTTTAGAAAATGCCTAATTACTTTAAAATGAAATAAAACAGAAAAGAAAATAAATAAAAAGGAAAAGTGAAAATAAAACAAAAGGAAACGAACACCCCCTCTCTTGGACCAGATGGCCTAGCTAACCCAGCCGACCGGCCCAGCCGGCCCGGCCCGCCTTCCCCTGCCGCCTCCCTTCCCTGTTCCCCCGACCAGGGTCGGGACAGGGGCGCGTCCCCGCCGCACCCTCTCGTCGGCGACGAGGCGAGGATAAGGCCACCACACCCCGCCTCCTCGATCCCGCCTCCCACTCGCCCCCACTCTCGCCTCGGTTCCTGCGCCTCTCCCACTCCCCTCCAGATCCACCCCGCTCTCCTCCTCTCCCATCGCATCCGAGCGCCGCCATGGACCCGCCGCCGTGAAATGCGCAGCCACAGCCACCACCTCACCTCGCCAGCATGTCTGTCGTCTCCGCCATCGTCTTCCTCGTCGACCGGTGGCCGCAGCTGGAGCTCGGAGGCGCTGCTGCGACGATCCCCTTCTTCCACATCTCCGGTCGCCGCCGTTCTTCACCAACTTCGGCGACGCCTTCTGCAGCTTCTAAGCCACCAAAGGCCACCGTGCGTGCCGCTCTGTGAGCTGCCTCCCCCCTCTGCCCTCTAGCTCCCCTAGCTCATGCCCTAGCTAGCTTGTCGTCATGCCCAGGCTCTGGTTGCCGCGGTGTACCTCGCCGCCGTGGCCACAGCCGCCGACACGCTCGCCCGAACTCACCGTTGTACTCCTGGGGTTCCTAGGAGCCCAACGCGCTTGCGCAAGTTCCCTCCCGTGCCTCCTAACGCCGTCCCCGTTGAGCGCCCGAACGCGCTGCCGCCGGCACTCGTCGCCGGGGTGCCTCCGGTGACCAAATGGTCACGGGCCAGCGCTCGTTGCATTCTCCGCCTCGCGTACGACTCGCCTGGCCTCTCCTTTCATTCGCTAACATGATGTGTCGTCGTTTCCTCCCGCGCCCGACTCCGGCCTTCCGCCGATGAGCTCGTCGTGCTCGATTCCGGCCACCACTGCCCGCGTAACCACCACCAACCGTCGTGTCGTCGTCTTGCCGTTCTAACGCGCCCGGCCGCGCTCGATTTGGTGCCCCATGGGCGAAATCCAACGCTCGCCGGTGTTCGGCCGCTGCGCGCGAGCTCGCCGGAGCTACTCCGGCGGCTCCGCTGAGCTGGCACCCCGGGGCCCCACCCTGGGTCACTGCATGTGGGCCTTGGGGCCACAACTGGCCACGTTGGCCGAAGTCAACTACGCTGACGTGGCAGCTACTGCCACTGGCATGCGGGCCCCATGCCATAAAAAGAATAAAAACAAATAGATAAACTGCTAATTAACTAAATTAATTAATTAAAACCTAATCTCTCACTGACTACTAGGCCCCACCTGCTAATTAACCCATTTAGTTAGTTTTAAAACTCTGTTAATGCCCCTGACAATGACATGTGGGTCCCACTGGACCCACCTGTCTAGTTTGACTAGTCAACCGACCAGTTGACCTACTCACATCACTTTGATGTCATGCTTGCATCATCATTCACTGTTTTGGATAATGTTAGAATTAAATAACTAATTAAAATCAGAAAATGATTTAAATCTTTAGTAAATCATATATTTTAATCCGTAACTCGGATTAAATTATTTTCAACATGAAAGTTGCTCAGAACAACGAGACGAATCCGGATACGCAGCCCGTTCTCCCACCACGCATCCCTAACCTATCAAACTCACAACTTTCCCCCTCCGGCTCCTCTGCCCAAAAACGCGAAACACCGGGGATACTTTCCCAGATGTTTCCCCCCTTCACCGGTACCACCTCGTACCGCGTTAGGGCACACCTAGCATCACGCTTTGCCATGTCATGCATCGTCATGCATTTGTTTGAATTATATTTATTGTTTCTCCCCCTCTTCTCTCGCTAGACACCGAGACCGACGCCGCTGCTACCCAGTACGACTACGGTGTTGACGACCCCTCTCTCTTGCCGCAGCAACCAGGCAAGCCCCCCCCTTGATCACCAGATATCGCCTACTCTACTCTCTATACTCCTTGCATTAGAGTAGTGTAGCATGTTACTATTTTCCGTTAATCCTATCCTGATGCACAGCCTGTCCTTGCTACTACTGTTGTTACCTTTACCTGCAATCCTAATGCTTAGTATAGGATGCTAGTTTATCATCAGTGGCCATACATTCTTCCCCGTCTGCCATGCTATACTATCGGGCCGTGATCACTCGGGAGTTGATCACGGGTTTATACATATACATAATATATGATACTTGTGGTGACTGAAGACGGGTCGGCTCGTAGGAGTACCCGCGAGTGATTCACGGATTGGGTCCGAAAGGACGTTTGTCCCGACGGCCCTCTGAGTGGATCTTTGTGGCGAAGCGACAGGGCAGGTTGAGACCACCTAGGAGAGAGGTGGGCCTGGCCCTGGTCGGCGTTCGCGGTTATTTCAAAATAACATGTTTAACAAGATCTTGGTATTTGATCTGAGTCTGGCTACTGGCCTATACGCACTAACCATCTACACGGGGACAATTATGGGCACTCGACGTCGTGGTATCAGCCGAAGCCTTCGTGACGTCAGCGACTGAGCGGCGTGCGCCGGGTTGGACTGGAACGCCTACTCTTGTATAAGGGAGGCTAGGTCTGCTCACCGTCCGCGTACGCAACATGCAGGTGTGCAATGGGCGATGGGCCCAGACCCCTGCGCCATAGGATTTAGACCGGCGTGCTGACCTCTCTGTTGTGCCTAGGTAGGGTTGTGACGTGTTGATCTTCCGAGGCCGAGCATGACCCAGGAAAGTGTGTTAAGCCAAATGGGATCGAGCGTGTTGGGTTATGTGGTGCACCCCTACAGGAAAGTTAATCTATTCGAATAGCCGTGATCGTCGGTAACAGGACAACTTGGAGTTGTACCTTGACCTTATGACAACTAGAACCGGATACTTAATAAAACACACCCTTCCAAGTGCCAGATACAACCGGTGATCGCTCTCTCACAGGGCGACGAGGGGAGGATCATCGGTTAGGATTATGCTGCACGATGCTACTTGGTGAACTTACCATCTACTCTCTTCTACATGCTGCAAGATGGAGGTGGCTAGAAGCGTAGTCATCGATAGGACTAGCTATCCCCCTCTTATTCCGGCATTCTGCAGTTCAGTCCACATATGATACCCTTATTACATTTGATACCAATGCATACATTTGTAGTGTAGCTCCTTGCTTGCGAGTACTTTGCATGAGTACTCATGATTGCCTTGCTCACCCTTTTCCCCCTTTCTATACCCGATTGCTGCAACCAGACGTTGGAGTCCAGGAGCCAGACGCCACCGTCGACGACGACTACTACTACTCGGGAGGTGCCTACTACTACGTGCAGCCTGCTGACGATGACCAGGAGTAGTTTAGGAGGATCCCATGCAGGAGGCCTGCGCCTCTATCGATCTGTATCCCAGTTTGTGCTAGCCTTCTTAAGGCAAACTTGTTTAACTTATGTCTGTACTGAGATATTGTTGCTTCCGCTGACTCGTCTATGATCGAGCTCTTGTATTCGAGCCCTCGAGGCCCCTGGCTTGTAATATGAAGCTTGTATGACTTATTTTATTTGTAGAGTTGTGTTGTGATATCTTCCCGTGAGTCCCTGATCTTGATCGTACACATTTGCATGTATGATTAGTGTGCGGTCAAATCGGGGGCGTCACAAACGTGGGTAGAACAAGACGCGCTACTGCTAAAACTTTATCTGCAGCGCGGTTTGCACAGGCGCGCTACTGCTACTTAGCACCAGCGTGCTTCTTTGACCCGCGCTACTGCTAAAGTTCTGTGTATAAGGTTTTCCCTAGTAGTGTAGGATTGCAGGTGCTGAAGATACATGCATGCCCTAATGACTGCATCCTCTACCGCAATGCGTACGAGGATTTGAACGCATGCCCGGTATAAGATCAGACGAAATGACCCTGGTGATGTTGACGTTGAGCCCCCCAGGAAGAGGGTTCCCGCGAAGGTGATGTGGTATGCCCCTATAATACCACGGTTGAAACGTCTGTTCAGAAAAAAGAGCATGCCAAGTTGATGCGATGGCATAGAGAGGACCGTAAGAAAGACTGGAAGTTGAGAGCACCCGCTGATGAGTCGCAGTGGAGAAAAATCGAGAGAAATTACTGGGTTGAGTTTGCAGGTGACCCAAGGAACGCATGGGTTGGTTTAAGCGTGGATGGCATTAATCCTTTTGGGGAGCAAAGAAGCAATCACAGCACCTAGCCCATGACTCTATGTATGTATAACCTTCCTCCTTGGATGTGCATGAAGCGGAAGTTCATTATGATGTCAGGTCTCATCCAAGGCCCTAAGCAACCCAGCAACGACATTGATTTGTACCTAAGGCCATTAGTTGAAGAACTTTTACAGCGGTGGAATGGAACAGTGTACGTGTGTGGGATGAGCACAAACAGGAGGAGTTTAACCTGCACACGTTGCTGTTTGTAACCATCAACGATTGGCCCGCTCTCAGTAACCTTTCAGGACAGACAAACAAGGGATACCATGCATGCACGCACTGTTTAGCTGACACCAAAAGTATATACCTGCACAAATGCAGGAAGAATGTGTACCTGGGCCATTCTCGATTTCTTCTGACCAACCATCAATGTCGAAAGAAAGGCAAGCATTTCAAAGGCGAGGCAGATCACTGGAAGAAGACCTCCATGCGTAACAGTGATCACGTACTTGCTATGGTCAATGATTTACACGTAATCATTGGAAAGGGTCCTGGCAGACTATCTGTTCCGAATGACGCTGAGGGACGCGCACCCATGTGGAAGAAGAAATCTATATTTTGGGACCTGCCCTACTGGAAAGACCTAGAGGTCCGCTCTTCAATCGACGTGATGCACGTGACGAAGAACCTTTGCGTGAACCTGCTAGGCTTCTTGGGCATGTATGGGAAGAAAAAAGATACACGGGAGGCACGGGAGGACCTGCAACGTTTGCACAAAAATGACGGCATGCATCTAAAGAAATATGATGGTCCTGCTAGCTACGCTCTTACAAAAGAAGAGAAGGAATTCTTCTTTGAATGCCTGCTCAGTATGAAGGTCCCGTCTAGCTTCTCGTCGAATATAAAGGGAATGATAAATATGGCCGAGAAAAAGTTTCAGAACCTAAAGCCTCATGACTGCCACGTGATTATGATGCAACTGCTTCCGGTTGCATTGAGGGGGCTTCTACCGAAAAATGTCCGATTAGCCGTTGTGAAGCTATGTGCATTCCTCAATGCAATCTCTCAGAAGGCGATCGATCCAGAAATCATAGCAAGGCTAAGGAGTGATGTTGCGCAATGTCTTGTCACTTTCGAGCTGGTGTTCCCACCATCCTTCTTCAATATCATGACGCACGTCCTAGTTCATCTTGTCGACGAGATTGTCGTTCTAGGCCCCGTATTTGTACACAATATGTTACCCTTTGAGAGATTCATGGGAGTCCTAAAGAAATATGTCCATAACCGCGCTAGGACAAAAGGAAGCATCTCCATGGGCCATCAAATAGAGGATGTCATTGGGTTTTGTGTTGACTTCATTCTTGGCCTTAAGAAGATTGGTCTCCTTGATAACCCACAAGTATAGGGGATCGCAACAGTTTTCGAGGGTAAAGTATTCAACCCAAATTTATTGATTCGACACAAGGGGAGCCAAAGAATACTCTCAAGTATTAGCAGCTGAGTTGTCAATTCAACCACACCAGGAAACTTAGTATCTGCAGCAAAGTATTTAGTAGCAAAGTAATATGATAGTAGTGGTAATGGTAGCAAAAGGTAACAGTAGTAAAAGTAATGTTTTTGGTATTTTGTAGTGATGATAGCAATAACAACGGGAAAGTAAATAAGCGGAGAACTATATATGGAAAGCTCGTAGGCAATGGATCGGTGATGGAGAATTATGCCGGATGCGGTTCATCATGTAACAGTCATAACCTAGGGTGACACAGAACTAGCTCCAATTCATCAATTTAATGTAGGCATGTATTCCGAATATAGTCATGCGTGCTTATGGAAAAGAACTTGCATGACATCTTTTGTCCTACACTCCCGTGGCAGCGGGATCCTTAAGGAAACTAAGGGATATTTAGGCCTCCTTTTAATAGAGTACCGGAACAAAGTATTAACACATAGTCAATACATGAACTCCTCAAACTACGGTCATCACCGGTAAGTATCCCGATTGTTGTCACTTCGGGGTTAACGGATCATAACACATAATAGGTGACTATAGACTTGCAAGATAGGATCAAGAACACTCGTATACTGATGAAAACATAATAGGTTCAGATCTGAAATCATGGCACTCGGGCCCTAGTGAAAAGCATTAAGCATAGCAAAGTCATAGCAACATCAATCTCAAAACATAGTGGATACTAGGGATCAAACCCTAACAAAACTAACTCGATTACATGATAGATCCCATCCAACCCATCACCGTCCAACAAGCCTACGATGGAATTACACATGCACGGCGGTGAGCATCATGAAATTGGTGATGCAGGATGGTTGATGATGACGATTGCGACGGATTTCCCTCTCCGGAGCCCTGGACGGACTCCAGATCAGCCCTCCCGAGAGGTTTTAGGGCTTGGCGGCGGCTCCGTATCGTAAAACGCGATGAATCCTTCTCTCTGATTTTTTCTCCCCAAAACACAATATATAGAGTTGGAGTTGGAGTCGGAGAGGCACCAGGGGGCCCACGAGGTAGGGGGCGTGCCCCCACCCTTGTGGACAGGTGGTGGCCCCCTGGCCTTCATCTTTTGCAAGTATTTTTTATATTTTCCAAAAAGTTGCTCCGTGAAGTTTCAGGTCATTCCGAGAACGTTTGTTTCTGCACATAAATAACACCATGGTAATTCTGCTGAAAACAGCGTCAGTCCGGGTTAGTTCCATTCAAATCATGCAAGTTAGAGTCCAAAACAAGGGCAAAAGTGTTTGGAAAAGTAGATACGACGGAGACGTATCAACTCCCCCAAGCTTAAACCTTTGCTTGTCCTCAAGGAATTCAGTTGACAAACTGAAAGTGATAAAGAAAAAGTTTTACAAACTCTGTTTGCTCTTGTTGTTGTAAATATGTAAAGTCAGCATTCAAGTTTTCAGCAAAGATTATAACTAACCAGATTCGCAATTACGCTTAGGTCTCAAGTTTACTCATATCAATAGCATAATCAACAAGCGAGCAATAATAATAAATCTCGGATGACAACACTTTCTCAAAACAATCATAATATAATATAACAGGGTGGTATCTCGCTAGCCCTTTCTGAGACCGCAAAACATAAATGCAGATCACCTTTAAAGACCAAGGACTGAATAGACATTGTAATTCATGGTAAAAGGGATCCAGTCAAGTCATACTCAATGTAAATTAACAGTAATGAATGCAAATGACGACGGTGCTCTCCAACTGGTGCTTTTTAATAAGAGGATGATGACTCATCATAAAAGTAAATAGATAGGCCCTTCGCATAGGGAAGCAGGGTTTTGTAGAGGTGCCAGAGCTCAGTTTTGAAATAGAGGTGAATAATATTTTGAGCGGTATACTTTCATTGTCAACATAACAACCAAGAGATGGCGGTATCTTCCATGCTACACACATTATAGGCGGTTCCCAAACAGAATGGTAAAGTTTATACTCCCCCTTCCACCAACAAGCATCAATCCATGGCTTGCTCAAAACAACGAGTGCCTCCAACTAACAAGAGTCCCAGGGGGAGTTTTGTTTGCAATTATTTTGATTTAGTTTGCATAAAGCATGGGACTGGGCATCCCGGTGACCAGCCATTTATCTCGTGAGTGAGGAGCGGAGTCCACTCCTCTTGAGAATAACCCTCCTAACATGGAAGATACGGACAGCCCTAGTTGATACATGAGCTATTCGAGCATACAAAACAGGATATTTATTTGAAGGTTTGGAGTTTGGCACATACAAATTTACTTGGAACGGCAAGTAGATACCGTATATAGGTAGGTATGGTGGACTTATATGGAATAACTTTGGGGTTTAAGGGATTGGATGCACAAGTAGTATTCCCGCTTAGTACAGGTGAAGGCTAGGAAAAGACTGTGAAGCGACCAGCTAGAGAGCGACAACAGTCATGAACATGCATTAAAATTAATCAACACGGAATGCAAGCATGAGTAGGATATAATCCACCATGAACATAAATATCATGAAGGCTATCTTGATTTTGTTTCAACTACATGCGTGAACATGCGCCAAGTCAAGTCACTTAAATCATTCAGAGGAGGATACCAACCTATCATACCACATTAATAGCATGTTGGAATGCAAGGTAAACCATTATAACTCATAGCTAATCAAGCATGGCACAAGAAACTATGATCTCTAGTAGTCATTGCAAAGATGTTTATTCATAATAGGCTGAATCAGGAACGATGAACTAATCATATTTACAAAAACAAAAGAGGTCGAGTTCATACCAGTTTTTCTCATCTCAGTCAGTCCATCATATATCATCATAATTGCCTTTCACTTGCACGACCGAATGATGTGAATAATAATAATAGTGCGCGTGCATTGGACTAAGCTGGAATCTGCAAGCATTCAATAAACAGGAGAAGACAAGGAAATATGGGCTCTTTTGTCAGATCAACATTTATGCATATAAGAGCCACTTCGACAATTTAATCATGGTCTTCTCCTATCGACCCCCAAAGAAAAGAAAAGAAATAAAACTATTTACACGGGAGAGCTCCCAACAAGTAAAAGAAGAACAGGAAATCTTTTTGGGTTTTCTTTTTAATTACTACTACAAGCATGGAAAGTAAACTAATTAAAAGCTACAACTAATTTGTTGGTTTTTCTTAAGGTTTATCAAACACACAAGAAGAAAGCATAAAAAAGAAAATAAACTAGCATGGATGATACAATGAAAAAGTATGAGCACCGACATCTAGCAATGAGTGTGTGAACACGAATGTAATGTTGGTGGGAAATACGTACTCCCCCAAGCTTAGGCTTTTGGCCTAAGTTGGTCTATGGCCACGGCTGGCCTGGCGGATATCCATAATAGTAGTTGGGGTCGCACTGCGATGAAGAAATAGACTCAGATTTCTACTGGCTGGCAATCATCTCTGGATCCCACTGGTAATTAGACTGTCGTGAAGGATCAACTGTGGTTCCGGCTCTGGCTCCATAGCTGGTGTAGGGTTCCGGTAGGCTTGAATAGCCTTTAACGGAACAAGGTACTGGCCTACAGATAAATCAAACAAAGAAGGAGTAGGCAGGGTAATAGTCTCAGGATGATGTTTATCAAAGAACAATTTGTATTTAAGCTCTCCTTCCCTGTTCTTAACAATAAAATCATGTGCCACCATACTTTTATAATCTAAATAAACACGCGGCAGCACCTTTTCTTACTTCTCATAATGCCTAATAGGTGTGTTAAAATGCACAACTAGGCGTGAGGCATAGATGCCTCCAAAGATGGGGCCCTTGGTACGGTTCAGACTTAACCGTTTAGCAATAATGCCGCCCATACTAACAGAGTTATCACTGTATAAACCGTGGAGCAAAATAATAATATCAGGGACATTAAGGTTTCCACAGTTCCCGCGACCAATTAAACAACGACTAGCAAATAATGCAAAATAGCGTAAAACAGGAAAATGTATGCTAGTGATTCGTGCATCGGAAACATTCCTTGTTTCCCCTACAGTGATAGTGTCAATGAACCCATCCACATCCTCACGATGTGGTTCCTCTGTCTTGCCCTCTAAAGGGACTAAACAGACCCGACAAAAATCATAAAGTGACATGTCCTTATGCTCGTCATATAAATGAAACTCCACCGTAGGTGGTGAGCTCCTAGAATGGAAATGAAAGTTTTGCACAAAGATATTTGTGAGTAAGAGATACTGATCACATTGGTCGTGGAGGAAAGCGGTGAGGCCTGCATTCTTAGCCAATTCATAAAAATCTTCATAAATCTCGACTGCTCTCAAGAAATCATCGGAAGGCCATTCACACACCCGAACCTCCGCGGTGCGAGGCAGATTATACTTAGGCTTTGGTGCCTTTTCCTTCAAGCTTCGGCTCAATGAGCCCCTCAAAAGTCTCTTCATCATTTTCTGAAAAAATCTGAAATTTTTAGTAACTTCAAAAATAAAAGTAAACCAAACTCAATAATATTGATAGCAACTACTCCTACAAGCGCCTAGGGCCTATATCATGCATCAAAACTACTTTTGACCATATAAATTTGACATGCAGCTCAAGAACAGGGTCACCTAAGCAGCAAAAAATTGCAATGAATAAAGCACTATAACAAAAACTAATTGGACCAATGGAGGAGTCACATACCAAGGAACAATCTCCCCAAGCAGTTTTGTGAGAGGTGCTCTAAGCAAGGAGATTGAAAATGGCAGCAAGATGAGCTAGAACTCGTGCTTGAGCTGGATATTCATGTTTGTGGGAGGAAAAAGAAGTGTGTGAGTGAAGGAATAAGTGGAGGAGGGCCACCGTGGGCCCACGAGGCAGGGGGCGCGCCCTCCACCCTCGTGGGCAGGTGGTTGACCCCCCTGTTGTGTTCTTAGTGCCAAATATTCTCAAATATTCCAGAAAAAATCATATTTCAATTTCAGGGCATTTGGAGAACTTTTATTTTCGGGGTATTTTTATATTGCACGGATAATCAGATAACAGACAGAAAAATACTATTTTTATTTTATTTAATATAAATATCAGGAAGCAAAAGGAGGGTACAGCAGGTTGTGCCTTCTAGTTTCATCCATCTCATGATCATCAAAAGGAATCCACTAACAAGGTTGATCAAGTCTTGTTAGCGAACTTATTCCGAATAACATGGAATCGGATAAATTTCGAATAACACTATGTTACCTCAACAGGGATATGCACATCCCCAATAATAAGAATACCATATTTCTTCTTGAAAGTAGGTAGAGGAAATTCAAAACCTCCAAATATAATCGATGGTATTTTTCCAATAGAGTTGATAGTATGAACTTGAGGTTGTTTCCTCGGAAAGTGTACCGTATGCTCATGCTCATTACCATTAACATGAAAGGTGACATTGCCTTTAATGCAATCAATAACAGCCCCTACAGTATTCAAAAAGGGTTTTCCAAGAGTAATAGACATACTACCGTCCTCGGGAATATCAAGAATAACAAAGTCTGTTAAAATAGTAACGTTTGCAACTACAACAGGCACATCCTCACAAATACCGACAAGTATACCAGTTGATTTATCAGCCATTTGCAAGGATATTTCAGTAGGTGTTAACTTATTCTACTGAAGTCTATGATATAAAGAGAGAGGCATAACACTAACACGGCTCCAAAATCACATAAAGAAGCTTTAACATAGTTTCTTTTAATGGAGCATGGTATAGTTGGTACACCGGGATCTCCAAGTTTCTTAGGTATTCCACCTTTAAAAGTATAATTAGCAAGCATGGTGGAAATTTCAGCTTTCGGTATCTTTCTTTTATTTGTCACAATATCTTTCATATACTTAGCATAAGGATTCATTTTGAGCATATCAGTTAATCGCATACGCAAAAAGATAGGTCTAATCATTTCAGCAAAGCGTTCAAAATCCGCATCATCCTTTTTCTTGGATGGTTTGGGAGGAAAAGGAATGGATTTCTGAACCCATGGTTCTCTTTCTTTACCGTGTTTCCTAGCAACAAAATCTTTCTTATCATAACGTTGATTCTTTGATTGTGGGTTATCAAGATCAACAGCAGGTTCAATTTCTATATCAATATCATTACTAGGTTGAGTAGCATCATGAACATTATCATTAACATTATTACTAGTTTCAGGTTCATTACCAGATTGAGTTTCAGCATCAGAAATAGAAATATCATTTGGATTCTCAGATGTTTCAATAACAGGTTCACTAGAAGCATGCAAAGTCCTATCATTTTTCTTTTTCTTCCTTTTAGAAGGACTAGGTGCATCTATATTATTTCTCTGAGAATATTGCTCAATTCTCTTAGGATGGCCTTCACGATACAAAGGTTCCTGAGTCATTTTACCACCTCTAGTCATAACTCTAACATCATTATCATTATTCTTACTATTCAATTCATTGAGTAAATCATTTTGAGCTTTAAGTACTTGTTCTACTTGAGTGGTAACCATAGAAGCATGTTTACTAATAAGTTTAAGTTCACCTTTAACATTAGCCATATAATCACCCAAGTGTTCAAGCATATTTGAATTGTATTTCAATTGTCTACCAAAATAAGCATTAAAATCTTCTTGCTTAACCATAAATTTATCAAACTCATCTAAGCATGGGCTAGCAAACTTAGTAAATGGGATTTCAGCTTTATCATATCTATAGAGAGAATTTACCTTTACTAACTGTGTTGGGTTATCAAGACCATGAGTTTCTTCAATAAGTAGAGGATTAAGATCATATGTTTCTTCAACAGGCGGTAAATTAAGACAATGTATTTCTTCAATAGGAGGTAAATTATTAACATCTTCAGCTTTAATACCCTTTTCTTTCATAGATTTCTTTGCCTCTTGCATATCTTCAGGACTGAGAAATAGAATACCCCTCTTCTTCGGAGTTGGTTTGGGAATAGGCTCAGGAATTGGCTCCGGAGGTGTCCAATTATTTTCATTCCTCAACATATTATTCAATAGAATTTCAGCTTCATCCGGTGTTCTTTCCCTGAAAACGTAACCAGCACAACTATCCAGGTAATCTCTGGAGGCATCAGTTAGTCCATTATAAAAGATATCAAGTATTTCATTTTTATTAAGAGGATGATCAGGCAAAGCATTAAGTAATTGGAGAAGCCTCCCCCAAGATTGTGGGAGACTCTCTTCTTCAATTTGCACAAAATTATATATATCCCTTAAAGCAGCTTGTTTCTTATGAGCAGAGAAATATTTAGCAGAGAAGTAATAAATCATATCCTAGGGACTACGCAGACAACCAGGATCAAGAGAATTAAACCATATCTTAGCATCACCCTTTAATGAGAACGGAAATATGTTAAGGATATAAAAGTAATGAGTTCTCTCATCAGTCGTGAACAGGGTGGCTATATCATTCAATTTAGTAAGATGTGCCACAACAGTTTCAGATTCATAGCCATGAAAAGGATCAGATTCAACCAAAGTAATTATATCAGGATCAGTAGAGAATTCATAATCCTTATCGGTAACACAGATAGGTGACATAACAAAAGCAGGGTCAGGTTTCATTCTAGCATTTAGAGATTGCTTGTTCCATTTAGCTAATAACCTCTTAAGTTCGTATCTATCTTTGCAAGGTAAAATAGCTAAAGAAGCTTCTTGATCAAAAACATAACCCTTAGGAATAACAAGTGATTCTTCACCATCACTTTCATCAGTATTATCAGATTCAATATTTTCAATCTCTCTAGCCCTAGCAAGTTGTTCATCAAGAAATTCACCAAGTGGCACAGTAGTATCAAGCATAGAAGTAGTTTCATCATAAGTATCATGTATAGTAGAAGTATCATCATCAATAACATGTGACATAACAAAATGAATAACAGAAGCAATTTTAGGTGTCGCAAGCTTACTCAGAACAGAAGGTGAATCAAGTGCAGAGCTAGATGGTAGTTCCATACCTCCCCTCATAGTTGAGGGATAAATCTTGGTTTTTGGATCTCTCAAGTTCTTCGTAATGATAAACAGATATGAATCCCAAGTGACTCAAGGAATAGAGCTATGCTCCCCGGCAACGGCGCCAGAAAATAGTCTTGATAACACACAAGTATAGGGGATCGCAACAGTTTTTGAGGGTAAAGTATTCAACCCAAATTTATTGATTTGATACAAGGGGAGCCAAAGAATACTCTCAAGTATTAGCAGCTGAGTTGTCAATTCAACCACACCTGGAAACTTAGTATCTGCAGCAAAGTATTTAGTAGCAAAGTAATATGATAGTAGTGGTAAGGGTAGCAAAAGGTAACAGTAGTAAAAGTAATGTTTTTGGTATTTTGTAGTGATGATAGCAATAGCAACGGGAAAGTAAATAAGCGTAGAACAATATATGGAAAGCTCGTAGGCAATGGATCGGTGATGGTGAATTATGCCAGATACGGTTCATCATGTAACAGTCATAACCTAGGGTGACATAGAACTAGCTCCAGTTCATCAATGTAATGTAGGCATGTATTCCGAATATAGTCATACGTGCTTATGGAAAAGAACTTGCATGACATATTTTGTCCTACCCTCCCGTGGCAGTGGGGTCCTACGGAAACTAAGGGATATTAAGGCCTCCTTTTAATAGAGTACCGGAACAAAGCATTAAAACATAGTGAATACATGAACTCCTCAAACTATGGTCATCACCGGTAAGTATCCTGATTATTTTCACTTCGGGGTTAACGGATCATAACACATAATAGGTGACTATAGACTTGCAAGATAGGATAAAGAACACTCATATATTGATGAAAACATAATAGGTTCAGATCTGAAATCATGGCACTCGGGCCCTAGTGACAAGCATTAAGCATAGCAACATCAATCTCAGAACATAGTGGATACTAGGGATCAAACCCTAACAAAACTAACTCGATTACATGATAGATCCCATCCAACGCATCACCGTCCAGTAAGCCTATGATGGAATTACTCACGCACGGCGGTGAGCATCACGAAATTGGTGATGCAGGATGGTTGATGATGACGATGGCGACGGATTCCCCTCTTCGGAGCCCCGAACGGACTCCGGATCAGCCCTCCCGAGAGGTTTTAGGGCTTGGCGGCGGCTCCATATCGTAAAACGTGATGAATCCTTCTCTCTGATTTTTTTCTCCCCGAAACACAATATATAGAGTTGGAGTTGGAGTCGGAGAGGCACCAGGGGGCCCACGAGGTAGGGGCGCACCGTAGGGGGCAGGCGCGCCTCCCACCCTCGTGGATAGGTGGTGGGCCCCTGGCCTTCAACTTTTGCAGGTATTTTTTATATTTTCCAAAAAGTTGCTCTGTGAAGTTTCAGGTCATTTCGAGAACGTTGTTTCTGCACATAAATAACACCATGGTAATTCTGCTGATAACAGCGTCAGTACGGGTTAGTTCCATTCAAATCATGCAAGTTAGAGTCCAAAACAAGGGCAAAAGTGTTTGGAAAAGTAGATACGACGGAGACGTATCACTCCCTAAATCGCGGTATGAGGGGAGACTGACTGGAAAAGACACGCTAGGAGGGGCTCAATAATATGCTGGGATGGGCATTCTTGGTCTCAAGCGCACTACACAGTTCTACAGAACTCTACCTTGGTGACCCCATATGTCGATGAACACAAGAACAATCTGCGCTCCAAACACCCGGTGTAGTGTGACGACTGGATTACAAGTGAACACATCAGGACTTTCGGCACTTGGTTGGAAACACGTCTCAAAGGTGACAACACTGTTTCTGATGAGTTGTACTCGTTGTCCAGGGGACCATCTTTGACTGTATTGACTTACAAAGGATATGAGATAAATAGGAATACATTTTACACGATCGCCCAAGATCAAAAGAGCACCAACCAAAACAGCGGTGTCTGCTTTGATCCAGCAACCAATAAGGGAAAGGACACATATTATGGTTACATAGTGGACATATGGGAACTTGACTACGGACATGATTTTAAGGCCCCTTTCTTCAAGTGCAAATGGGTCAATCTGTCAGGAGGCGGGGTACAGGTAGACCCACAGTATGGAATGGCAACAGTGGATCTGAACAATCTTGGCTACATAGACGAACCATTCGTCCTAGCCAATGATGTGGTGCATGTTTTCTATGTGAAGGACATGTCTACCAAACCGAGAAAAAGAAAAGATAGGGAAGCGAACACATCATACGATGAGCCAAAGCGCCACATAGTTCCTTCAGGAAAAAGAGACATCGTGGGAGTGGAGGGCAAGACAGACATGTCCGAGCATTATGAAATGTTTCTTGAAATTCCTCCCTTCAAAGTCAAGGCTGACCCAAGCACCCTGTTAAACGATGAAGATTATCCATGGTTATGACGCAATAAGCAAAGGACACAAGCGAAGAAAAGGTGAAGACTTTCTCTCCACAACTATTATGATGATGCCTTTGATCTAGAATATCCATGTAATAGACGAGTTTCCGTATGATACCCTGAAGTGCATCTAGTTTTTGCCGTAACCCTCTCAACTTTTTAGCACATGCTATGTGGGTGAAATGATGATACCATGCCAACTTTCAACCTTTTCAGAGTTCATTGGTAGTGCTTTTCATTTTCAGGGTCATATAGCTCAAAAAAATCAATAAATGCATGAAAAATAACAAATGAAGTCAGGAAGGGTTGAAAATTGATGTTGTGGCTTTCAATGGTGCATTTTGAACACACAAAAAGTCTGGAGTTCAAATAAGTTCAAAAAAATGAAATCCCTTTGTAACAGATGAGCTTTTGTCCGAAACCCTGATACTTTGAAAAAGATTGTCCGTTTCGTACACGAAGTGCATCCATTTTTTGCCGTTACCCTGTCAACTTTTTAGCACATGCTATTTGGGTAAAATGATGATACCATGCCAACTTTCAACCTTTTCAGAGTTCATTTGTAATGCTTTTCATTTTCAGGGTCATATAGCTAAAAAATCAGTAAATGCATGAAAAATAACAAATGAAGTCAGAAAGGGTTGAAAATTGATGATGTGGCTTCGAATGGTGCATTTTGAACACACAAAAAGTCTCGAGTTCAAATAAGTTCAAAAAATGAAATCCCTTTGTAACAGATGAGTTTTCGTCCGAAACCCTGATACCATGCCAATTTTCAACCTCTTCAGAGTTCATCTAAAGTGCTTTTCATAAAGAACTTTTTTGTTAGAAACTTTAATAGCAAAAATAATTATCATAAAGATTTTTTTGTTAGAAACTAAATTAAAAAAAACTTTTTTTGAATATAATGATAAAACACAATAATATTAAATAGTAGGAAAAAGAATCACTCCAAAATATATTTTTATAGTAAAGTTAATCACAAACTAGTGATTCACACAGATTTCAAAGAATTAAAATTTAAACTATTTAAATTTGAAAAGTAATGGACCTTACAGAAAGTTTATATTTTTTCCGACCTAAAAGAAAAAAGAACTAAAAAAATAAAGCAAAAAACAAAAGAAAATAAATAATGCAAAAAACAAAACAAAAATACTGGATTTTTTTTAAAAAAATGTGGCCTACTCGGCCACCACGGCCTGCATATGACTAGAAACCCGCTTGTTGGGCCAGGATGCAGGCCCGCGGTAGGCCTAGTAGGCCCACATGCATAGAGAGTGGATTTAGGCCCGTAAGCCTGCAGTAGAGAGGAGCTCGAAGTGGTCGGTTCGGCAGGGCTTATAAACCACCCTGAGCCCTTCTCAGCTAGCGAGGTGGGACTAAAGTTTTGGCCGCGGCAGCAGCACCCCCCTTTGGTCCCGATTGGTGCCACCAACCGGGACTAATGCCCCCCTTTAGTCCTGGTTGGTGCCACCAACCGGGACCAAAGGTCTCTGCTTCCCGCCCTTTGGGCTGCCGAAAAGAGACCTTTGGTCTTGGCTGGTGGCACGAACTGGGACCCAAGGGGGGCATTCGTCCCGGTTTGTGCCACGAACCGCGACCAATGGTGTGGGTATATAAGTCCGCACTTAGAAAATTTGGCAGTTTCATCGCCAATTGCCCCCCGACGACACCGAGCTCATCGACGCCTCCAGGCTGCCCGTGCTAACCGCCACGCCCATCGCCCTGCCCCGAGCTCACCATCGACGCGCCGCCGCCACGCCCCTGCCAGTGCTCGCCATCGACGCCCTTGCCCCTGCCCTGCCCCGAGCTCACTGTATCCTCTCCGCTGTCGCGCCCCTGCACGCCCTGCCACGAGCTCGCCGTGTCCACGCCGCCCACGCCCGTGCCCTGCCCCGACGGTGCATGCCGCCCCTCCCCGTTCAGTCTGGCGGCCGGCCCCTTTTCCTCCCCTGATCATATATATGCTTTTTTGTTCATATTATGCTTTTTTGTTCATAGATGATCATATATTTGATGTTTTTTTGTTCATATGTATGCATGGATGTACAAAATGAGATGAATGATGAATTTTTTTTGTTCATATATGTTTTTTTCATATATGTATTAATGTTTTATTTAGGTTGTTAGTAGATATCGATGTTAGGTTAGTGTATTTTAGGTTAGTTGATTTATTGCATTTTAGGTTAGTTCTCGAGGATCGGAAGAATGAAGAAGGAAGAAGAAAGAAGAAGAAAAAGAAAAGGAAAACGAAAAGGAGAAGAAGAAGAAGAGGAAAAATAGGAGAAAAACAAAAAAGAAGAAACGAGGAAGAAGGAAGAAGTAGAAAAAAAGGAGAAGAAGAAGGAATAGAGGAGAAGAAGAATATTTTTTCTTCTTCTCCTCTATTCCTTATTCTTCTCCTTTTTTTCTCCTCTTTTTTATTCTTCTTCCTCTTCTTAATTTGAGAGGGTTACAGCAGGGGGGACGTCGGACATGACATGAGGGAGGACGTTGGACATGACAAGAGGGGGGACATCAGACATGACATGGGGGGGGACGTCGGACATGACATAGGGTCGAGAGTTGTCGAGCGGTCGAGGGTCGAGGAATGCCGAGGGGTCGAGGGTTGTCGAGGGTTTGAGGGTCGAGGGTTGAGGATCACCGAGGGGTCGAGAGGTTGCCTAGTGTCAAAGTATTGAGGAAATCCATGGCTTCATCATTAGCCGGAAGTAACCGGGGCATGATGGTATGAAGTTGTGCAAAGTTGTTCTGGAACGGAGTCCCGGATAGGATAATTCGCCTTTTTGTATGAATTTCAGCAAAGGCCTTCCAAATAGCGATATCCGGAAGGCTCTTGCTGAACTTTGTACCGAAAAGCGAATTATCCCATCTGGGACTCTGTTCCAAAACAACTTTGCAGAACTTCATACCATCATGCGCCTGTTACTTTCGCCTAATGATGAAGACATGGTTTTGTTGAATCCTTTGACACTAGACAAACATGACATGAGGGGGTCGAGGGTCGGGAAATGGGGTAGAGGGTCGTGGATCGTCCGAGCGGTCGAGGGTCAAGGGTCGCCAAGGGGTCGAGAGGTTGCCTAGTGTCAAAGTATTGAAGAAATCCATGGCTTCATCATTAGCTGGAAGTAACCGTGGCATGATGGTATTTAGTTGTGCAAAGTTATTTTGCAACGGAGTCCCGGATAGGATAATTCTCCTTTTGGTACTAAGTTCTGCAAAGGCCTTCCAAATAGCGATATTCGGAAGGCTCTTGCTGAACTTTGTACCAAAAAGCAAATTATCCTATCTGGGACTCTGTTCCAGAACAACCTTGCAGAACTTCGTACCATCATGCACTTGTTACTTTCGCCTAATGATGAAGACATGGTTTAGTTGAATCCTTTGACACAAGACAAACGTGACATGAGGGTGTCGAGGGTCGGGAAATAGGGTAGAGGGTCGTTGATCACCGAGCAGTCGAGGGTAGAGGGTCGTCTAGGGGTCGAGGGTCCAGATTTATCAAGAATGCCCCCATTATGGATGTGCAAAAGTTGATCCAAACCCTAGAAGTGTTGCTGAGGCCACCCAAATTTACCAAGTTAAAAGAGTGTTCCCATCGAGGCCACCCCGAACCCTAGAAGTGTTGCCGAGGCCACCCCAAATCCTAGAGAAGCGTCGAGGCCACTAATATGATTCCTTGTCGTGATTAGCTAGCTAGGTCTATGTTTGGCACTAATATATCCATATGTCATGTTTGTATAATAATTGCCATGTTGTAATAATTGCAGAAACTATGGAGCACAGCCAAGACGAGGAAGCAGAACATGTGTTGGGGGACGTAATCGCAGCCAAAGGTGATGTCATGTCGTATCTCAACGACACCGATAGTCTGGAAGGAGAGGGTGAAGCAGGCTACGGTTATCGAACAATGGAGGAGGAAGGACAAGATTATGATGGCTCCGATGACCAAATGCCGTGTAGCGACCCGACCTCAGACGGTCAAGTCTCTGTGATTAAGTGTCATCCCTGGATCGGTATGCTGACGCACACAGTACTCGAGGATTCATAACAGAGGTAAATCACATGTATAAAATAACGTAAATACTATTACCTCAATCCAAATAGCGGAAGTAACAAAGGTTGTGGATTCCCATCAACACCAACGACAAAGTTGAGTGTAGAAATCGTAACCCTAACGTATCACTTACTCGTCGTAAGAAGTCCTGCAACATGAGACGTTGCAGCCACAAAGGGTCAGTACATTGAATGTACTAGCGAATTCACACCATAAGAGAATGATGAATAAAGGCTATCACTACATGCATATTTGACTGGTGGAAAAGCTCTATGGTTATAGTTTTTGCGAAAAGCTAATTTTTCCCTACTGTAAAGGAATATATTTTATTTAACTACAAAGTTGATTGAAAATATTGAGAAGGTTCCTCCAAGTCAATCTCAAAATAATAATCATTAACCCAACAAATTATTTAAGTAACGTGATGAGATCAATATGATAATCCAAGAACCAGATACTCAAGATGTCCATAACCGGGGACACGGCTAACCATGATTAGTTTGTACACTCTGCAGAGGTTTGCGCATTTTTCCCCACAAGACTCGATCGCCTCCGTTGGATTTCTCGCATTACAGGGTGTTTGAGAAACGGATGACCGAGACACAGTCTTTTAGAAACATTAACTCTCTACTCCAGGCAGACCATACCAAACCTACAACCCACTACCTGCTGTTCTACCTCTTCGAGAGCTTCACGTAACTTACTCAACTATGCTAGAGCCCATAATATCTTGTGGCTTCACACGGAAGTTTCAAGCATGAATAATCTTATGATCCCTTTGAGCCTGGGTGGCGGTCCATAGGAAGATCACACAGGTACTCCGGGATTTCCAAAAATACAGGCAACACCGGGTACTCCAGGTGCCTCAATCCACCCAGATGTGTATTTAAGTTGCCACCTTAAGTTGAACCATTAATTAACAATCTCACATCTGTCATGGATTTCACTCTCCCAAACCACATCTACGAGCATAGCATAGCAATATAAGCAACACGTATAAGTAACTCCCAAGGGTTTGAATGTAACAGGGCAATAGGTTCTACCTCATCAACTACTTCCCAACCCACATGTTAAATCACATCCTAACCATGCAATGTTTGAGGATAGGAACTAATGCATAAAAACTGGGTGATAAAGGGGTATGATCAAAGTGTGAACTTGCCTGCAATGTTGATGAAGATGATTCGCACTCAAAACTCTTGATAGTTCTACTCGTCACACTCCGTTCGATCTATCGGGACCAAGCAATAGTAACCACACATAAGCAATCACTCAAAAGACCGGGAAGAACGAAGAAGACAGTTCGGAAAACATCAAAACCAAGCAAATAAATCTTGCAACATAAAACATTTTCTAACAGTACCAAAATTATGTGAATTTGGCCTTATCAGAAAGTTTAGGTCAAGAGCTTCGGTTGGCAAAAAGAATCAACTAAATCGGAGTTACGGAACTCAAGTTATGAACAAAAGAAGTTTGAATATGAATCTGAACAAATTTCGAAATTTGAAAATTTCAAACAGTTGCTGTGGCAAGTTCACTGGATAGGTGAAAACAAGACCAAGCTATAGGTGTTGGTTTCATCTAATTTGGATAAATGAGTGAAAAGTTATGGCTATTTGAAAAAATCAGGACCAAGCTGTTTTACGAATGAAAAATAGCTACGGTTAAGGTCTAGAGTATAAATACATAGACTAATTGATAATCTAATTATTCTATCATATTAGTCTAAAAAAATAAACTACGGAAGTATAAGAAGAAAAAAAACAAAAAAAATACCTTTATAAGGCAGAGAAAAGACAACTTTGGAGAGAGGAGACAACTTCCAGAAGTCGCGCCGGAGAGGAGAAAAATATTTTTCTTAAATGAATTTAGTCAAACCAAAATATTGATTTAACCCGAATCGGATGATTTTTGGAGGCTCTATGGGTCTATATTTATTGGTGGAAAAGAGGCTTAGGGGTCAAAGGCTAGGCAATGTGGGACTAAACATAGACAAAAATATACGAAACAGAGAATAAAAGAGACGGATGGGCCTAAAGGCCTTCGGCCGGCCGCGCGCACGCTGCGGCTGCAGTTTTTTTAAACAAAATTCGGCCTAAAAATGAAAAGGCTGGCTGGCCCTGGCCCATTTAAGAGAGAAAAAAACAATGGGGCGCCAGAAGCTACTATACTGCGCATGTAGGCGATAAATAAATATAGGCCGCACGTACTATTTTTTTAAATAGAAACAGAAGGAAAACCGAATAGCAAAGATAAAATAAAAATTTTATATAGGCATATAATATACCAAAATTTGCAGAAAAAGATTTTCTACATGGATATTTTTATAATGCCAATTAAAATCCATAAAAATTTAGATAATTCAAAGAGTGCTACTGGTCTAATAAAATCCAATAAAAATCATTTTAAAAATATCAAAATGATTTCAAATTTATTTCTCTCCAATTCTCTGTTGTATGGAATCATGTTACCCTAATTTCCATATATTTTATTTTTGGAGAAAAATAATTTGAATAAAACTCAAATAACTCCAAATTGAAAATAAATTCAAAAGAACTTTGAATTTAATTCTTTGAAACTCCCAACTCATATTTCATATAATTTGAAGAAGTCATTTTATCTTCTCTCATGAAAATCATTGAGCTGCATGAAGTTTATGAATTGAAATATTTCCAAATGAAATTCAATTATTTTCAAATACCCTTTCATTTAATTAAGTGGAAGAAGTCATATCATCTTCGCTCAAGGGTTTTGTATTTGAAAAGAATTTGAATTCACGGAGACCACGAATGCAAAATGAAAGTTTGGGAAACTCCTTTTATTCCCTCTCATTTAACTTTCAAAAGTTTCGAATTTCACTCAATTTCACACAATCAATCAAACAATCAATCAAATCTATCTATTTAATATAACATTCCAAAATTTAGAATTTTGGGATGTTACATGCCGGTGGAAAAAGGAGACCGTGATGACGGCTCCGGTGACCGAACAGAGTTTGGCCAGGTGTATATATTAATTAAGCCTGTGCTAACTAGCTAATTGATGCATTCATTGTTTTGGTAAGTACACATATTAACTCTCATCTTTCTTATTTTCTAGACCTCTGGATCGAGCAAAACTTCGGAAGCAAAATTTCACACAATCAATCAAACAATTAATCAAATCTATCTATTTAATATAACATTCCAAAATTTAGAATTTTGGGATGTTACAAACCTACCAATCTTAAAATCAATCTCGTCCTCGAGATTCGGAGAGGCTAGAAAGAAATAGGTTAGGTTTGGGGTCTCCTCAAAATCCATTGATTATCGCAGGAGGGGGTTTGGGGTGCTACCACCCTTAGAAGCGTGGTTACCGTTCCATCAAAACTCATATACTTCATCCATATTGTTAACAGTGTCGGTCTTCTCAGATCTTCAGGATAATTCCTTATCTGGGCTATTTCGGTAGTGGCATAACCTTTTCCTCAATTCTTGTGTCTTGCATCTAGGTAAGGTTCTTCTGTGACTGGGTCTTCTTAGCTGACGGGTCTAGCGCCAATACTAAACAACTATCGATATCTCATGGTGGTCAACCATTTATGGTTTCTCCTGCAGGAAATGGGTCTGGATTAATTCTCATCGTATAACCTACCATTGGCAAAAACCGCCTTGTACAAGGGAAAAAATACCTATACCATTGATGTGGACATAGTTGCATCTATAAATATTAAACGACATATTTTTCAGGTGATTTCTAATAGCAAGTATTTAATTATTTGTTTTAGTAATGGATACAAATATACTATACATTTAGTTATTGTGTGCAGAATTAAAGAAGAGCGTCTGAAGACGTTTATCAATATATGCATACAGGCGTGTGTGCGTATGCATGCACTGGCACTACCAAAGTGCCACGGTCATGATGCGGCCTCCAATCAACATGTCAAAATCAATCAAGACGGTGGGCCCTTGAGCATGCATAGCAACGTCCAACAAGTCATGCGACCATGCAATGCATGCAACGAGCAGCCAATAGGTGGGCCAGCGTGGGCCAATATTTGTTGTCGCTTGCATGAACCTCACGAAGGAGTTGGGACGGTCCAACACGTATGCGGTGGCCGCTGCAGTCTGGATCAGATGCGTCTCCGTAATTAATAAATAGTCGTCATCTATTAGGGTTTAGACTCGGGTTTTGTTTAGAAAAGTTTAGCTATTGCTACTTTTATTTGTCTTCGCTCGTAGCGGCTAGTGCGACCGTCAAGACATCCTATCGGAACCCCATCTTGTGAGATTAATCCCATCTAGCATATTCGCAATTTTGAGATTGCTTGACTATTATTTTCTTGCATGTTCTTCGATTTGCTTGCAGGAAAAATCCTTCGTGGATAGGTCGATCGCGCTGTTGGCTCGGTCGATAATGCCGTGGAGTTGGTTCAGCGATTGCCATGGATATCAGTCATGTACGGTTTTTCCTGTACGGTTGGTAGCCGGATCGTGAGGGTCAAGTCCCACCCAAAATCGTAGTTATCTTCCTCTCATCGAAAGATCGGGTCCCCAGTTCACATCAAGTGATATCAGTTTTCAGGTTCATCGGTGAGAGATTTACTGTTTTATTAGATTAGATTTTCTGTCCTATAACCCTCAAAAAAGCCAAAATAATTAGATTAGTTCATCCGCTACACCTACCTTTTTAGCCTTTAGTAATTTTTGCTTCTAGTATTTGTGTAATTGAATTTTTGGTTGCATTCATCTAATATTAGTGCTGGTTTAGATTAGTGCGAAAGAAAATCATCTACTAGATCGTTCTGATTTTTGTCCACCCTAAAATAAAAAATCTCTTCCGCTCAATCGCATCTGTTCGGCCGCAAAAAAAATTATTTGCAATTCTGGAGATCCTTTTTTTACTTTGCTTCCGTCTAACTTTTGCCGTGTAGGCCTAGACCTTCCTACGCCCTTGTTTTTGTCTCCACCGCCTACCCACGCTTCAAACCAGACACAATTCCACCTGTGTCTGGCATCGCCGCCGCTGTCCCCTTTGCCATCCAGCGGCCGCCTACTTGCTACTAATCATTGCACCTTTGGAGTTCTGTAGTGACACACATTCGTTGATTGATTATTTCTAGTGCCAAATTAGTACATGACTCTGAGCTTCTAGTGGCAATTGATTCAGTAGCATCTTTTCTCTTCAGTTCGCATCTTCGTGCGTATACTTGTTGGTAACGGCCTAAAAAAAGAAAAAAAAGAGTGACAAAAAAAAAGAAAAAAAAGGAAAACAAAAAAGAGAAGAAAAAGAAAAAAAATTAAAAAAAAATCAGGCCGACTAGCATCCCTTTTGAAGTGCTCTGTTCTAATTGCCATTAGGATATTAATTTTGGCTGCTCTGTGATCACCACTCCATCTATCATAAATTTGTGTGCTTGGCTACTCTACACTGCCATTTATACCTCACTTAATACCAGCTACTTAGAGCTATTCATCGGCTTTCCACTCATTTGATTCAGTATCTGGGTTTAGATTGTTTTCTCTCTTACTAGTCGACTACCAGCACTAGTTAGGAGTTTGAGCAATTATTCAACTTGCATTACTTTTTGCTAAATTATACCACTAATATTGTGAGTTGAGAAGCCTTTGCCAAGCTACACTTTTTTTTACCAATAAGTACAGGTTCCAGCTCTACTGATTCTTGGTTATCGCTCCATCCAATCTTCATCGGTCGTTTGAGGCCAACACCAACGCGCCGATCACCGCCTGTTGCATTGGTAAGAACAAGTAAGAATTTGATACTAAGCTTGAGTGTGAGAGAAATTTTGTCCACTACATCCTGTTAGTTGATAGGGATTATAAATTTTGTTTTTTTCTCTTTTGCTAACAATGTCATAGGATCAACCCACACTTGAGGGTCTCACCGCGGATGTGAAAGTCACCAGCGAGCGTCTTGCCCAACTTGAGGGTGCTCAGATTGCGACCGAAGAAAGGCTCAAGGCCATAGAGGATGCACAGGGTGTTGCAAACACACAGCTAAAGGACATCTTGTCACGTCTTGACGAGTTGCGGACTGCACCCCCCATCAACAACAATGTTGATCCTCGCAACTCCACGGGTAGCGCCGCTATTTCGCGAGCTCGGCGTGTGCCCATGGGTCATCCACAACACCCAGCTACTGCCACTGATGCCGCCACCATAAACCAGCACCAACAAATTCCTCCCCACGTCGAGCAACATGGGGACAACTACGAGGATTATTCTGGTGACACCGAAGACGACCAAATGGTCAACCACCACAATGACCATGCTCATCGACAACAACGTTTCAACCGTCACGGTATGGCACAAGGTCTACCCAGGTATGATGTTAGAGATTATGAACACTCTAGTGCCAAAATCAAATTTACTATTCCTACATTTAATGGTAAATATAATCCAGATATTTATCTTGACTGGGAACTTTCTGTTGAACAAAAATTTGCATGTCATGTTATTCCTGAGAACCAAAGAGTTAGGGCAGCCACTAGTGAATTTACAAACTTTTCTTCCATGTGGTGGAGTGAATATTGTCGTATTAATGCAAATAATATACCTACTACTTGGGATGCTTTAAAATGAGCTATGCGACAGCGTTATGTTCCTTCATATTATGCTCGTGATAAATTAAATGAATTGCAACGTTTAAAACAAGGTAGCAGCTCTGTAGAGGATTATTATCAAGCATTGCAAACTAGCTTAGTGCGATGTGGATTAGTTGAAACCGACGATGCTATGATGGCTAGATTTTTAGGTGGTTTGAATTGTGATATTCAGGATATATTGGACTATAAGGAGTACAATTCTATTACTCGTTTGTTTCATTTTTCTTGTAAAGCTGAAAGGGAAATACAGGGACGACACAACAAGGGACGAGGTAACTTTTCTGCAGGTCGTCACTCATCATGGACACACTCTCCAACTATCCCACCCACTACCGAGGCAACACCACATAACTCGAACAATGGTGCATTCCCAACAAGTTCAAAATCAACTCCACAATCCTCTGCGGCTTCGAAAACAATATCTCTAGCACCCACCACCTCGTCTGGACGCACAAGAGACATGAAGTGTCATATATGCAAAGGTGGCGGGCACTTGATGAAGGACTGTCCAAATAAACGAACATTCATTGTGCGGGAAGATGGTGAGTACTCCTCTGCTAGTGATTTGGATGAAGATACACGTGCTATGCTTGCCACTCATAATGCAGGTGACACCAAGGAGCAAGACACAGAGGAGATACATATTAATGCTGAGATGGCAGATCAATACCCAAGCCTTGTAACCATGCGAGTACTTAGTGCCCAGGTGGGGCATACTAAGATGCCTTAACGCCAAAATCTTTTTCAAACTAAGTTTGTTGTCAAAGGACATTCTGTTCGTGTGATCATTGATGGTGGAAGCTGCAATAATTTGGCGATTATTGAGATGGCAGAGAAGCTTGGCCTCACCACTACAAGGCACCCCCATCGATATTATATTCAGTGGTTCAATGACTATGGTAAGTTGAAGGTAACACGTCGTGTGAGGGTTCATTTTACACTTGGTTCATATCATGATTATGTTGACTGCGATGTCGCACCTATGCAAGCTTGTTCTTTATTGTTAGGCCGACCTTGGCAATATGATAATAGTGTCACCCATCATGGAAGAGCAAATTTGTATACTCTCGTGTTTGAAGGAAAAAGCATTAACTTGCTTCCCATGACTCCCGATGAAATAATAAATGATGAGAAATCTAAGTCAATGGGTCGTACTATGCATAGTATGCTTGCTATCAATTCTGAAAATTTTCAGTTGAGTGTTCCAACTTCTGCACTAGACATACCGCATGCTCAAATATTGCATTTGTGTCCTCATAATTCATCCATAGACTCTGTGTGGAACAAAACTTCTCCTGATATTTCTAATAGTGCTATTACAAATTTATGGCACCCTCATGAGCTAACGCCTTTGGAATGGCCTATATATCTTGCATATATTCTTGCCTTGCTTTATGATGTGTTTCAGATAGATGAAAGCCGAGGACGGCTTTGTTTTCAAGAAAGAGGGGATGATGTGGACATAGTTGCATCTATAAATATTAAACGACATATTTTTCAGGTGATTTCTAATAGCAAGTATTTAATTATTTGTTTTAGTAATGGATACAAATATACTATACATTTAGTTATTGTGTGCAGAATTAAAGAAAAGCGTCTGAAGACGTTTATTAATATATGCATACAGGCGTGTGTGCGTATGCATGCACAGGCACTACCAAAGTGCCACGGTCATGATGCGGCCTCCAATCAACATGTCAAAATCAATCAAGATGGTGGGACCTTGAGCATGCATAGCAACGTCCAACAAGTCCTGCGACCATGCAATGCATGCAACGAGCAGCCAATAGGTGGGCCAGCGTGGGCCAATATTTGTTGTCGCTTGCGTGAACCTCACGAAGGAGTTGGGACGGTCCAACACGTCCGCGGTGGCCGCTGTAGTCTGGATCGGATGCGTCTCCGTAATTAATAAATAGACGTCATCTGTTAGGGTTTAGACTCGGGTTTTGTTTAGAGAAGTTAGGCTATTGCTACTTTTATTTGTCTTCGTTCGTAGCGGTTAGTGCGACCGTCAGGACATCATATCGGAACCCCATCTTGTGAGATTAATCCCATCTAGCATATTCGCAATTTTGAGATTGCTTGGCTATTATTTTCTTGCATGTTCTTCGATTTGCTTGCAGGAAAAATCCTTTGTGGATAGGTCAATCGCGCTGTTGGCTCGGTCGATAACGCCGTGGAGTTGGTTCAGCGATTGCCGTGGATATCAGTCATGTACGGTTCTTCCTATACGGTTGGTAGCCGGATCGTGAGGGTCAAGTCCCATCCAAAATCGTAGTTATCTTCCTCTCGTCGAAAGATCGGGTCCCCAGTTCACATCAAGATGATGTAGACATAGTTGCATCTATAAATATTAAACGACATATTTTTCAGGTGATTTCTAATAGCAAGTATTTAATTATTTGTTTTAGTAATGGATACAAATATACTATACATTTAGTTATTGTGTGCAGAATTAAAGAAGAGCGTCTGAAGACGTTTATCAATATATGCATACAGGCGTGTGTGCGTATGCATGCACTGGCACTACCAAAGTGCCACGGTCATGATGCGGCCTCCAATCAACATGTCAAAATCAATCAAGACGGTGGGCGCTTGAGCATGCATAGCAACGTCCAACAAGTCCTGCGACCATGCAATGCATGCAATGAGCAGCCAATAGGTGGGCCAACGTGGGCCAATATTTGTTGTCGCTTGCGTGAACCTCACGAAGGAGTTGGGACGGTCCAACACGTCCGTGGTGGCCGCTGCAGTCTGGATCGGGCGCATCTCCGTAATTAATAAATAGTCGTCATCTGTTAGGGTTTAGACTCAGGTTTTGTTTAGAGAAGTTTAGCTATTGCTACTTTTATTTGTCTTCGCTTGTAGCGGCTAGTGCGACCGTCAAGACATCCTATCGAAACCCCATCTTGTGAGATTAATCCCATCTAGCATATTCGCAATTTTGAGATTTCTTGGCTATTATTTTCTTGCATGTTCTTCGATTTGCTTGCAGGAAACATCCTTCGTGGATAGGTCGATCGCGTTGTTGGCTCGGTCGATAACACCATGGAGTTGGTTCAGCGATTGCCGTGGATATCAGTCGTGTACGGTTCTTCCTGTACGGTTGGTAGCCGGATCGTGAGGGTCAAGTCCCACCCAAAATCGTAGTTATCTTCCTCTCATTGAAAGATCGGGTCCCCAGTTCACATCAACCATTCTAAGGCTTAAACAAGGTTATAGGTAAGTCACTCAGATTTACCATCCCATATAGCAAGGCGAATAATAAGAGTAAGTCGGTATGGTGATCAATCCATCCCGCACCCAAATCATTACTTTGTATACGGTTTAGCGAATCTCGCATTCTAGCACTCGGTCATCCTCACAAGCATTGCATAATTTCTCTTGTCGACGAACCAAGTTTGGTTAAATCCATTAATTCTGCAAGCCAAACAAACATCTATCGTTCCTTCACAACCCTCAGGTTTTGCGTTACTCTATAAGATCGTCTACCAATAAACGTAACTTCTTCCAGGGTTTTTCCTTCAGTAAGAGTGTGCTTGTTCCTTGGCAGGTCCTGGGGCCTGCGGGTTATGGCCCATCTCATCACTTGTAAACCTTGAGCTCATCCTAGGGGCAACTGATTATTTTCCAAACATCCAGCTTCCTGGCATTCTTAAATCATTCCATTTGTACTGTCTCTCTTCCTTCTGTTGGTACCAAACTAAGACGTGATTATTCAAACTCATCACAGAGTTACAATTGTTCCATAATACCAACACCATACCTCCTTTATATCCAATAGTAATTCATCTCTTCATCCTCGTGGGTTATCCCACATACCGAGATATAAACTTATACTTATGGAGTCCATACTCCACTTCGTGGAACATCATTATCCTTTCCAGGGTCAAGAGTCCTTACAGGGGAATATTGGCCATCTCTGCATGGCACTTCTTCAACTAGGAAACATGAAACACATCATGAACTCCTGATAGTCCTTCGGGTGACTCCAACTTGTTGGCCACTTCTCCCATACGCTCCAAGAGTCGGTATGGTCCTACAAATCTCGGGGCTAACTTTCCCTTAACTCCAAATTGTTTAAATCCTCACAGAGGGAACACATGAAGACACGCTCTTTCTCCAATTTCATGGACTACCTCCTTGCGTTTTTAAGTCTGCATAACTCTTCTGCCTGGACTGAGCTACCTTTAGTCTATCTCGAATCAACTTAACATTCTCTTCTGACTCCTTGATCACATTTGGTCCAAACAATTGACGGTCTCCAACTTCATCCCACATACTCTTGGAGTATCACACATATCAAGACAAAACTCGTATTTATTTTGTCCGAAATCCACTCAATGGAGTATCCTTATCTTTTCCAGGGGTCAAGGGTTCTTACATGGTACTACCACCCTTAAAATGCACAAATCTTCCATAGACCATATTTCTCATATCCTTAGAAATGGTCAAAATCCTTCTTCATAGAGTAACAACTCATAAAATCCATATCAGTACCAGCGATGCTAACTTTCTCAATTTCTCAAAGTATTACAATCTCCCGCACTTCCATTACATGCCTCAACTCAACACCTCAATATAAAAGAAAATGTTCTCACTTCTACTACTCCATTTCTTTTGTCGCAAACTCACTATCTAGAACAAGTCTCCTTCTCCTTGGGGCATCCTCTAGCAAAGTGCCCTGCTCTATTACAACGAAAACATATTACTTCTGACAAGTCTCGAGGTTTCCTTTTTGGGCAACTGCTGAGGTGGTCCCTGACTCCTTGCACCTATAACAGGTAATATGACACAGGTCCTTCCTGGAATCCAATCTACTTCTCTTCATGGACCTTTCCATGCCAATCATGGCTTCTATTTCTTGTGGGTCATACTCTACTTCCTCCGTCGGGAATTCTACTAGATCCCTATTCATACAATTCTGGGAGATGTGTCATTCTTCTCCACATGAATAGCATGATTTGGTGCAGGGTTTAATTGGTTCTTGTTTGGGTGTGTCCCCGACATCTTCCTTCATCATGGGTTCTTCTAAAATTTCCATAAGGGCTCCTTTCTTTACTTCTTCCATCTGCTGGATAGTTCTTTGTACCATAGGGTAAATGTGATACTGAGCAGGGTAGTGGGTAGTCCCTTCACACAAGAAACAAGTAATCTGCCTAGTTGGGCATTATTCAGCTGGGTGACTTTCTTCACAATTAGGGCATTCATCCTTGTGTTCTTTATGGGTGTGTCCTATTTCTCCACAAATCTTGCATGCACAAGGTTTCTTCATATCCTTTCCATAAGGCTTCAACTTCTGGGACACAAGATGAGATCTTTGTAGAGTCAACTTAAATTCTTTCCAAGTGGTTACTCCTTGCCATCCATTCAAGGTTTGGTACATCCTCCATCAAGTAGCAGCACCTCTTTCAAAGCACTGAAAAGCATGCTGGGTCATATCCTTTCCGACTACAGGGTTATTCTTCATGTGATCCTCCATGTTCTGAATCCATCGGTCCGTGTCCAATTGACTGATCGGTCCAGAAAATACAAGCTCATCTACATTCATCCTCTATTGGGTCCAAGGGTTTTGGGGTGAGATAAGAGAGATAGAGAGGGATACACACAATACAAACAATGGTTTTGAAAAGACAGATTTTATCTGTGGCTGTCGGAAAAACATCAAACAAATGACAGCTCACAAACGTCGCATCTAGCATTGGCATATAACAGGGGTTTGGTCTTCTAAAGGTCAATAAATCTTCAACGTTGCCAAACTCTTCCAGTTTTGTTCATATCTCCGATGGGCTTCTTCTGATCATGCTTGTCCTTCTCAAGTTCTTTTGCCAGATCATCTCTGTTGACGCGAAGTCTCTCACGACGTCCTTTATTATTCTGGAGTTGCGTCCCAAACTTTTAGGTTTCATCATCCTTGGCATGAACCATGTCCTACTGTCCTTCAGTTCCCGACGAATCTCCGGTATCTCGAGGTTTTGCTCCTCCATCTTGGCTACTTTCAGCTTCTGGGTCCCGTGTTCTTCACGAACTGCTTTGTTGTCAAATACGTCTTCCTGCAGATCAACCCTAAACTTCTTGATGTATTACTCCAAATCTTGGTGATACACCAGCTAAGTTTAAAACTTCATCTTTTGCTAATTAGGTGTTCCATTAGCCCTTTGTCAACCAATCCTTCCAATGAAATGCATGCTTAACTTAGCAAGGTGGCAATAGCACAAGCGGGCGTTAAAATCTTGGATAGTCGTGTTTCTGCTCTTGCCATTTCCATGAGCTATCATTCCATAATTGATATCTCCTGCCTTAGGGTTTTCTTGAAAAAACTTTGAGTTCTCATGCTCCATATTCCGGTCTTTCTCCGATACACCTTGTTCTCGGGTATTGACGACTTCCATTGTATGAAAAATTCCAATAGGGTAGCCTTCCTAGGTCATACAAATCTAGAAATTCTACAGGGCCTTCAAATTCTCCTAGTCTTTGGAGTCTTCAACCGTTGCAGCTTCCATTATTATAATGTATGGTAAAATCCTCTTCATTCTGAATGGTCTCGGTTGTCCGATATCTTGTACTTCTTGGAGTGGTCTCATCAGTCGAATCTTCGTGTGGTTAAAAGGGGAAAGGGGTATGGTCTCACTAAAGGGAATATTTGAATAAGCTCAGAAGAGAGGAGAGGTAAAAGGTCTTTTTGTAAAAGAAAGTTTTAGAGAAAATCCTTCCTATGGGCTTGTCGGTTTTTAGGGTCACGTCCTACAGTCAACATGTGCTCTGATACCATCTTGTAGCGACCCGACCTCAGACGTCAAGTCTCTGTGCTTAAGTGTCATCCCTGGATCGGTATGCTGACACACACAGTACTCGAGGATTTATAACAGAGGTAAATCACATGTATAAAAGTAACGTAAATACTATTACCTCAATCCAAATAGCGGAAGTAACAAAGGTTGTGGATTCCCATCAACACCAACGGCAAAGTTGAGTGTAGAAATCATAACCTAACGTATCACTTACTCGTCGTAAGGAGTCCTGCAACATGAGACGTTGCAGCCACAAAGGGTCAGTACATTGAATGTACTGGCAAATTTACACCATAGGAGAATGATGAATAAAGGCTATCACTACATGCATATTTGACTGGTGGAAAAGCTCTATGGTTATAGTTTTTGCGAAAAGCCATTTTTCCCTACTGCAAAGGAATATATTTTATTTAACTACAAAGTTGGTTGAAAATATTGAGAAGGTTCCTCCAACTCAATCCCAAAATAATAATTATTAACCCAACAAATTATTTAAGTAACGTGATGAGATCAATATGATAATCCAAGAACCAGATACTCAAGATGTCCATAATCGGGGACACGGCTAACCATGATTAGTTTGTACACTCTGTAGAGGTTTGCGCACTTTTCCCCACAAGACACAATCGCCTCCGTTGGATTTCTCGCACTACATGGTGTTTGCGAAACGGATGACCGAGACACAGTCTTTCAGAAACATTAACTCTCTACTCCGGGAAGACCATACCAAACCTACAACCCACTACCTACTGATCTACCTCTTCAAGAGCTTCATGTAACTTACTCAACTATGCTAGAGCCCATAATAGCTTGTGGCTGCACACGGAATTTTCTAGCATGAATAATCTTATGATCCTTTTGAGCCTGGGTGGCGGTCCATAGGAAGATCACACGGGTACTCCGGGATTTCCAAAAATACAGGCAACACTGGGTACTCTAGGTGCCTCAATCCACCCAGATGTGTATTTAAGTTGCCACCTTAAGTTGAACCATTAATTAACAATCTCACATCTGTCATGGATTTCACTCTCCCAAACCACGTCTACGAGCATAGCATAGCAATATAAGCAACACGTATAAGTAACTCCAAAGGGTTTGAATTTAACAGGGCAATAGGTTCTACCTCATCAACTACTTCCCAACCCACATGTTAAATCACATCCTAACCATGCAATGTTTGAGGATTTGAGCTAATGCATAAAAACTGGGTGATAAAGGGGTATGATCAAAGTGTGAACTTGCCTGCAATGTTGATGAAGATGATTCGCACTCAAAACTCTTGATAGTTCTACTCGTCACACTCCGTTCAATCTATCGTGAGCAAGCAATAGTAACCACACATAAGCAATCACTCAGATGATCGGGAAGAACGAAGAAGACAGTTCGGAAAACATCAAAACCAAGCAAATAACTCTTGCAACATAAAACAATTTCTAACAGTACCAAAATTATGTGAATTTGGCCTTATCAGAAAGTTTAGGTCAAGAGCTTGGGTTTGCAAAAAGAATCAACTAAATCGGAGTTACGAAACTCAAGTTATGAACAAAAGAAGTTTGAATATGAATCTGAACAAATTTCGAAATTGAAATTTTCAAACAGTTGTTGTGACAGGTTCACTGGATAGGTGAAAACAAGACGAAGCTATAGGCGCTGGTTTCATCTAATTTGGATAAATGAGTGAAAAGTTATGGCTATTTGAAGAAATCAGGGCCAAGCTATTTTACGAATGAAAAATAGCTACGGTTAAGGTCTAAAGTATAAATACGTAGACTAATTGATAATCTAATTATTCTATCATATTAGTCTAAAAATAATAAACTACGGAAGTATAAGAAGAAAAAAACAAACAAAGATATCTTTATAAGGCAGAGAAAAGACAACTTTGGAGAGTGGAGACAACTTTCAGAAGTCGCGCCGGAGAGTAGAAAAATATTTTTCTTAAATGAATCTAGTCAAACCAAAATATTGATTTAACACGAATCGGATAATTTTTGGAGGCTCTATGGGTCTATATTTATTGGTGAGAAAGAGACTTAGGGGTCAAAGGCTAAGCAATGTGGGACTAAACGTAGACGAAAATATATGAAACAAAGAAGAAAAGAGACGGATGGGCCTAAAGGCCTTCGGCCGGCCGCGCGCACGCTGCGGCTGCAGTTTTTTTAAACAAAATTCGGCCTAAAAAATGAAAAGGCTGGCTGGGCCTAGCCCATTTAAGAGAGAAAAAAACAATGGGGCGCCAGAAGCTACTATACTGCGCATGTAGGCGATAAATAAATATGGGCCGCACGTACTATTTTTTTAAAATAGAAGCAGAAGGAAAATCGAATAGCAAAGATAAAATAGAAATTTTATATAGGCATATAATATACCAAAATTTGCAGAAAAATATTTTCTATAACATGTATATTTTTATAATACCAAATAAAATCCACACAAATTTAGATAATTCAAAGAGTGCTACTGGTTTAATAAAATCCAATAAAATTATTTTAAAAATATCAACATGATATCAAATTTATTTCTCTCCAATTCTCTGTTGTATGGAATCATGTTACCCTAATTTCCATATATTTTATTTTTGGATAAAAATAATTTGAATAAAACTCAAATAACTCCAAATTGAAAATAAATTCAAAAGAACTTTGAATTTAATTCTTTGAAACTCCCAACTCATATTTCATATAATTTGAAGAAGTCATTTTATCTTCTCTCATGAAAATCATTGAGCTGCATGAAGTTTATGAATTGAAATATTTCCAAATGAAATTCAATTATTTTCAAATACCCTTTCATTTAATTAAGTGGAAGAAGTCATATCATCTTCGCTCAAGGGTTTTGTATTTGAAAAGAATTTGAATTCACGGAGACCACGAATGCAAAATGAAAGTTTGGGAAACTCCTTTTATTCCCTCTCATTTAACTTTCAAAAGTTTCGAATTTCACTCAATTACACATAATCAATCAAACAATCAATCAAATATTTAATATAACATCCAAAATTTAGAATTTTGGGATGTTACATGCCGGTGGAAGAAGGAGACCGTGATGACGGCTCCGGTGACCGAACAGAGTTTGGCCAGGTGTATATATTAATTAAGCCTGTGCTAACTAGCTAATTGATGCATTCATTGTTTTGGTATGTACACATATTAACTCTCGTCTTTCTTATTTTCTAGACCTCTGGATCGAGCAAAACTTCGGTAAGGAGACGAGGCCCGAAGAAGAAGTTGCGCCAGGATGAAAGGTCCACGATCATAGCAATCACGCGCGATGGCCAACCGATTGAACCAATCCGGTCCAAGGAAGCATTTTCTGCTCAGTGTGTGGTTCTTGTTGGGGACATGATCCTGATCAGCATCCACCAATGGTATAAGACTAAGAACGAAGCCCCTGAGGTGTCTTATGTCAAAGATAGGCAGAAAGATGATCTTTGGACCGCGCTGAAGGCAAATTTCACCCTACCGCCAGAGGAGGATCTAGAGAAGCCAGCTATAGAGCCATTAGTCAAGGCTCATGCTCTTAAGAAGATGGCAGATCTGTTCAGGAGGTGGAAGAATGAGATGAAAACATCGTTTGTCGACAAAGAAAACACTCCAGAATTCACCGGGTGGTTTGAGAAGATCAGAGATCACTGGGACACATTTGTGGCCCACAAGACATCAGAGAAGAGCAAGAAGATGCCAGCGACAAACAAGAAAAATGCTGCAAAGAAGGAGCTTCACCATCGCATGGGGTAAGGTGGCTACCTCAAAGCCCGGCCGTTGTGGGACATGGCTGAGAAAGACCTGCTTGATAAAGGGGTCGAACCAGAGACATTGCACTGGCCAGACCGTTCAAGGACTTGGTTCTTCGGGGTTGGGGGAACGTTGGACCCTGAAACAGGGAAGTGCTGTTGGATGAACCAGCAACTGAATATACCTGTCAAGAAGCTTCGGGACTATATCGCTGCAGTGCAGGAAGGGACGTTCGTTCCCGACACAGAGAACGACGAGCTCACACTGGCCCTCGGAAATCCTGAGCACCCTGGACGGACATGAGGCACGCCAGGCTCTGTTTCGTGGAAGGCTAGGTTTCCCGAGGCAGGCGGTTACAAAGGTCGGGGGAGGAAGTGGAAAGTGGAGCACACCGAACTGCAGAAGCTACACACAAGGGTGCAAACGCTAGAGGAACAAGAAGCAGTTCACAGCCAGTGACCTGCCGAAGCTACCGCCGAAGCTACCCCGCCATCTCAGTGGAGAAGTAGCATGGCTTCCACCGAGCTGCTTCAGGAGCCTGTCTTCATGGCTCCTGCTAGCTACCCCATGGATGCTATCACGGAGCACTACTAGAAAAAGGTTGTTAGTGGTGCACCAGTTTTGCTATTAATGGCGCACTATAGGTGCGCCACTATTAACAAGCCACTAGTAACAAATAGTAATGGCGCCCCTCTGGTGCGCCATTAGTATCCCAGATAATAGTGGCGCACCACACAGTGCGCCATTACTATGTCCAACGGTGCGCCATTACTATGCCTCCTAGTGGGGGCATATTTACCTTCACGTATGCCCCCAAGTGCGCCATTAGTATGCCCCATAATGCGCCACTGGTATTTAGCCTTGGTGCGCCACTAATGCTCAATATGGTGCGCCACTACTATGAATATTAGGAATTATTATTTTTAGCTTTTCTGGTATTTTCACAGGTTACAAAATACGTTACAGAACAGAATATAAACATCACACAATAGAATTCATCATATTAGTCTCCAAATTCAAAATAGCGAACAAAGTTCAAACATTAGCCAAGTTTAGGTCTCGAGACATTAGCAAAGTTCATCATGTTAGCCGAGTTTGTCATCACATTACACAGTCGATATCGATCATCTAAACTACCATCACATAGAAGAATGTTGCGGTCATGATGAACATCATCGCGATGAAACTGGTCTTCATCTGGTTCCTCCTCCGCTCCCTCCTCTCTCTCGCTAGATAGCACGCGTATCTAGCTTCCGCCTCCGCCCTAGTGGTGTACCCTTTGTAACTGTTACCGCTGAAACGGTGAACCTGTCTCCGACACTCCTCCCAGTCGTCGTAGACTCCGGGAACCTTACCCTTGTACACGACATACGATGGGATCTCTATGCACTAGACAAACAAAACGTTAGTAGCAATTCACAGATAATATATAAGCAATTTATAAGTATGCAACAAAAGGACCGGAAGAGAAAAGTAACACATTAATAGCACGATTCATGGTCCTACTAATAAATAGCATTGATTACATATAAGTTGAACGACTGTCCAAACTAAAGAGACATACAAGTTCATTAAAGTTTAATTACAACATGTGCTAATCGATATTTCAGAACTACATAGCATCAATACTTTCGAATCGACTCAGGGACTGGAGTGTGGATGAAGATGCCGTCGTTGAATGTGTGGTCATGAATGTGCGGTCGTTGTCAGCCTGCATTTGTAGCGTTGTTTCCATTTCACTGTTGGACGGTTGATATTTGAGGTTGAACTGCCCGAGGTATGAAGGACATCTTGATAGATGATTTCTGCAAACTCCGACTGGATGCGAAAGAATTCTTGTCTGATGTCCTCGTCCTGGATTGCCAACAAGCGTGTGGCCCATTCTTTGAGATTATTTGGTAGCATAAGGTGATTATGGTCCCGTACGATCGCCCGCATGTGATGGAGGGCGTAGTAGGCATCCTTCTGACTGCCAGGCGGCTGCTTGACGCAGGGGAACGTCGTTATGTGGGAGAACACGTGCTTGTCGTACCTACAAATTGGCCTCCTGAAGGTGCCTCCAGATTTAGCGTAGCTGGGGAGAGCATCATCAAGAACTTTCTTCATATTTGTGTAGTCTTTCTTCGACTAACTGTCTGAGTCGAAATACGTGGCCATGGAATATTTCGGGCTTAAGAGGATGAGTGTGCAATGTGTGTCACTGCACAAAACACGGAATGTTAGAAAAAAAGAACAATCGAAATCTAAGAAATCATATGTTGCGGGGTGGTGAGGGGATGACTTACTCGGAAAAGTAAGGCACTAGGAAGTTATCCTTATTTGGGTTCGCCAGAATGACGCCTTCAAGGTATGAACTCGCGACTTGCCGGTCCCCAACGCTGCCCAAGATCTTGGCACGCATGTAGAAGGGGTCGACTATCACGATGTCCGGGTTCTTGTCTCTAATGATCCGCATCTCCATACTGAGCGAAAATAGCCGAATGAAGGTGTAGTGCAGTGGATGAAGGTTAAACGTAGCGTAGATGTCATCAAATCGCATGACGATCATACACCCGATGGTGCTATCGACAATGCCCTTGCCCTCTGACACCATGGCCACAAAAACCGCGTATGCCACATCATTCTCAGAGAGACACTGGATCTCCATAGAAAGAACACTGTCATGCAGACTCCGCATAGCACCGGTTGCAGCATTGAGCAGATTAGTCGGTAGCATCGGCCTACCCGCCACATGCACCCTCCTCGAGATATCCTTAGGTATTAGTGGCCCGTCCTGAGCACGGATCGTACTCGGTGCCGGCTGGCTCGCACCCTTGTTATTTTTTCTTTTCCGTCCCTTATGCTTCTTCTACTGTAATGGGTTCGAGTTCTCCTCGGAGACCACCTTCTTGAGTGTGTTGGGGCTGATAATATTTTGCACCTCGGCTATTTGAGTCTCGGTGAAGGCGGCAGCTGGAGGCGTCTCCTGAGAACTGAACACCAGACGACGCCTGTTGCAATTGGGTTTCTCCGCGGTACCAGCTAGATCGCGATCATCTTTTGCAGGGTTGGGTTCTTGAGAAGGAGGCCCCAAGAATTCTTCACTATACCCATATCCGTTCATGTACTTATCGACGTTGGCAAATGTACCGTCGTCGTCGTCCGGATCCTGTACCATATGCATGTCCGGATCAGCTGACAGCGGTAGCGTTGCAGCGGTCTTACCATGGCTTGGCGCCGGCACGACTGGCGGTGTTGTTTGTGGGGCGGTGTCCCCCGCCCCCAAACGAATCTGGATCTTCGGCCAAAGCATGGACCAGCCTAAGCAGGCGCTGAGGGTCATCACATCATTTTCGTTGGCCCTAGGGGGTCGATACGGAGGTAACAAGTCGTCGCAGCCCCGCAGCACCCGAACCAGTTGAACCCTATACACGGTGGGTGGCATCGGATTACCGTGGAACACGTTGTTGCCCGGTTCAACGATTTTGGCCTTGGCGACATCGATCAACTCGCCGTCCACAAAGTGTAGGTGAGCGCATGGAACGTTGGCGGCGCCCTACGAAAACATGTAGGGCGTCAGGGATGCCCAGTCTAAGGAAAGGAGATGAAGTCATCGGCCGAGGCTTAGTTACCATGATGGCATCTAGCTCGGCTAATGTCGAGGCACCGCCAACGGCGGGCGTGCAAGTGACGGAGGGGCCGCTTGCTGCCAAGGTGCCGGCTGGCATATTCTTCCCACACCCGGGTGCATTAAGCTCCAATGTCGGCGCCTCCGCCGGAGACACCAATGCCACCTCCGCAGGAGACACCAATGCCAGCGCGTTTTGCGAGTTGCTGCCCGTGAAGCTGGGAATCAGGGGCGGCCCCTGTTGGCCGCCCGCAATCCACCCCCGCAGCCCCTCAAGCAAGCAAGGCATAATGGCGGTGATCGTCGCTCCCACTTGGTCTCGCACTTGCTCTTGAACTATCTCTGGAATCCGCGCCACTTGTGCCTTGAGTTCTTTAACCTCGCGCTCCCGGCTTTCCGAGCTGGTATTTCTCTCCTTTCGCCCAGCCTTATAGTATTCCGACCATTTCGTGGACAAGCCTTTGCCGGCCACAAGACCAGCTGACAACGACTTACTGAACTTATCCTTGTGTTTCACTACGTTCAACTCCCTATTTAAAGTGGTGTCCCAAGGGGAGCTCTGAGACAACCCCGTGCTACTGCTTTCAGTTTCCTGCGGAAAGAACGTGAACCATTTAGAAATTTGGCTTCATTAATTAGAATGCAACCATATGGAGCTAATTACGCGGGGGTGTATTCCTTACCAGAACAAGCTCAAGCGCCTTCACCTTCGGATCCGTGATAAGCTCCTTTGTTACCGGGTCCACCTTGTACCGGGCCTTGACATAGTTTCTGGTATGCTTTTCATGGTATTTATCGAAGAGGGGCGGTAGGCCTTGCTCGGCACGCTCCGCGTCCTCCTTGTCCCATTTAGGTTCCGCCACTCTGTAACTGCCGGGACCGAGTTTGTGGACCCCTAAGTTCAAGTCCCGCATATCTTTCCCCCACTGACTTGATTCCGCGGATGCGTTGCTCTCGCACTTGATCTTGAACTCCAGGTAGTCAGCTTCGCTGATCGAAGGATTTGTCTCCTTGATCTTCTCAAAACTATCACCCCTTAGAATCCTTCTCTTCACCGCGGCTCTCCAGGTAGCCAGGGCCGTGCTCATCTTCATGAGGGCGGCACTGTTCACTTTATTCCCTGAGAGGCGTGTGTTTGTGAAATCATTGGGGAACTTGTATCGTTCATGCAGCTTCATGAAGAGGAGGTTGCGCAAATTCCCTCGGTCACGATGCCTTAGATTCTCGGTGTTGATTGAGACGGTGCTCCGGAGAATGCACCCGAGTTGTCCTGCGTACCCACTGACTAATTCTTTGGGCGCCATTGGATGACAACTGGATGACACTTCAATAAATTCCTCCTTGACGGTGGCGAGCATGTTCGGGCGCCGGTCCTTCCGTTATCTCTTCGGTTGGCTGCCATCTGTGCGTTCGCTACCATCATCAGTGGTGGAATCCCCGGCGGCACCATTAGTGGTGTCATCCCCGACGCCAGTAGGGGTTGTGTAGTTGGGATCGGTGTCTTCCGCGGCGTCCTCATAGCGGTGAGGTTCTTCCTCCACCGCCTGGGACAGCTCCCAGAATTGCTTGCCCGAACTGCCAGCCTCATCATTGTCATCCATGTTCGCTCTAAATAGGAAAAAAGGCTACTCGAGTTGTTTCTTAAATGAAGTCTAGTTTGTTAACTGAATACCTGCAGTATAATTCAGAATAAAGTCTACTAGCGTTGACAAGCATTTCCTTTCTGCTCGTCCAGAAAATATTCTCTACGGTACAAAAGCCATTTAAAGAAGTAGTGGCTATAGGGCGTGATGCTGGTGAGGGATTATTGTTGGCCACAATGGGTGAAGTGACTGACGAGCCTCGCGAGGAGTACACTACTAGAGTTAACAAATTGGGAATCTTCTAGGTCAAACTATAAATGTTGAATAATTTTTGTTTCGGTTGAGAATCGGGCACCTTCTAGGTCAAGAAAATTGGGCATGACCTTTGCCAATTTCCTTGACCTAGGAGTGCCCCATTCTCAACCGAAACAGAAATTAATCAACATTTCAGGAGAAAGGGGTCATTTCACATCAAAACCTGCCAGCATTGGAATCAAAAGCTGCCAGCATTGGAACATCAGAAGCTGCCAGCATTGGAACATGGCAGAGAAATACAAAATATAGCTGCCAGCCTTGGAATATAGCTGTCAGCATTGGAACATAGCTGCCAGCATTGGAACATAGCAGAGAAATACAAAATATAGCTGCTGCATTTGTACAAAACATGCAAATATTTCTATCAGATTCTTAGCTAATTTCCAGCTGCTCAGATCTAGCTAGCTAGCATCTCTCCAAGGGGGAATGAAGCAGCATCATCCACTTAAGTAAGAGCATAACAGAAATTTGACTGAACCCAAAACAGATAAAAGAGAAAGAAACAAACTACACTAACCAACAATCAAGCATGGAGGAAAGAAATACTCTGCTTTTTTCCCTTCTTTCTGCTGCATTTTCATTCATCTGAACAAAGCCTGCCTACAAAGTACCACTACTAACCCTCTCTTATGAAGCTAGAACTGAAGAAGATTGTATGTACAAGGACCACTACATAGATTCAGAGAACAAACACGATGAACAAACACACATTCAGGCTAACTCAGGTGAAAGCTTCTGCAATTCCAGCTTCACCAGAGACCCACTCTCAGCCTACAGGATCACGAAAGGAACTAGCGCTAGTTCTACTAACTGAACTCAACTCCGGCACCACCGCTGCTTCTGTCCATCGCCGATTTGCTAGAGAAACAGAGTGTTTGCAGGCGGTCGTGACCCGTACGGGAGCTCGACGGATCCAGCGATTGCGGGCACGACGATGCACACGGGCTAGCGCGTTGGGGTCCTACGGCTACGCCGAGCACGCCTATGAGTTCAGTTGACATCGATGGCGACGAGCACGTCTACAGCGGCGAGTTCGGCCCCGACGAGCACGATGGCTACAGGCGCGGCAAGTCGAGAAGGAAGAGGGGAGAGGAGGCGGAGCTCACCGGGGAGTGATGACCCACAAGTATAGGGGATCTATCGTAGTCCTTTCGATAAGTAAGAGTGTCGAACCCAACGAGGAGCAGAAGGAAATGATAAACGGTTTTCAGCAAGGTATTCTATGCAAGTACTAAAATAAGTGGTAACAGATAGTTTTGTGATAAGATAATTTGTAATAAGCAACAAGTAACAAAAGTAAATAAGGTGCAGCAAGGTGGCCCAATCCTTTTTGTAGCAAAGGACAAGCCTGGACAAACTCTTATATAAGGAAAAGCGCTCCCGAGGACACATGGGAATATCGTCAACCTAGTTTTCATCACGTTCATATGATTCACATTCGGTACTTTGGTAATTTGACATGTGGGTGGACCGGTGCTTGGGTGTTGTTCTTACTTGAACAAGCATCCCGCTTATGATTAACCTCTATTGCAAGCATCCGCAAATACAACAACAGTAATAAGGTAAACCTAACCATAGCATGAAACATATTGATCCAAATCAGCCCCTTACGAAGCAACGCATAAACTAGGGTTTAAGCTTCTGTCACTCTAGCAACCCATCATCTACTTATTACTTCCCAATGCCTTCCTCTAGGCCCGAATAATGGTGAAGTGTTATGTAGTCGACGTTCACATAACACCACTAGAGGCTAGACAACATGCATCTCATCAAAATATCGAACGAATACCAAATTCACATGACTACTAATAGAAAGACTTCTCCCTTGTCCTCAGGAACAAACGTAACTACTCACAAAGCATAAACATGTTCATAATCAGAGGGGTATTAATATGCATATAGGATCTGAACATATGATCTTCCACCAATTAATCCAACTAGCATCAACTACAAGGAGTAATTAACACTACTAGCAACCTACTAGCACCAATCCTGGACTTGAAGACAAGAATCGGATAACAGAGATGAACTAGGGTTTTGAGATGAGATGGTGCTAATGAATATGTTGATGGAGATTGCCCTCTCCCAATGAGAGGAGCGTTGGTGATGACGATGGCGATGATTGCCCCCTCCGGGAGGGAAGTTTCCCCGGCAGAATAGCTCTGCCGGAGCTCTAGATTGGATCCGCCAAGGTTCCGCCTCGTGGCGGCGGAGTTTCGTCCTAAAAGGTTGCTTCCTATTTTTTTCTCGACGAAAGACTTCATATAGGAGAAGATGGTCATCGGAGAGCCACCAGGGGGCCCATGAGGTAGGGGGGCGCCCCCCCACCCTCGTGAGCAGGGTGTGGGCCCCCTGGTCTTCATCTTTGGCGAGGATTTTTCATTATTTATTATAAGGTATTCCGTGGAGTTTCAGGACTTTTGGAGTTGTGCAGAATAGGTCTCTAATATTTGCTCCTTTTCCAGCCCAGAATTCCACCTGCTGGCATTCTCCCTCCTTATGTAAACCTTGTAAAATAAGAGAGAATAGCCATAAGTATTGTGACATAATGTGAAATAACAACCTATAATGCAATAAATATCGATATAAAAGCATGATGCAAAATGGACGTATCAACTCCCCCAAGCTTAGACCTCGCTTGTCCTCAAGTGAAAGCCGATAACAATAAATATGTCCCCATGTTTAGAGGTAGAGGCGTCGATAAAGTTAAAATATGGACATGAGGGCATCATGATTATTCTCATAACAACAACATATATAGATATTGTCATATGATTACTTATGTTCAAGTGATGATCTATTCACAATGCAAAAGTATGAATCAGAAACCTTATTGAGAACCAACAAACTATAACCTCAATCATTGAAGCAATTGCAATTTATCATAACATCAGAAAGAGTCTTTGTCAGAGCTAAAAAAGCAAGTCCACATACTCAACTATCATCTAATCCTTCATAATTGCTAACACTCGTGCAATACTTGTGGTTATGGAGTTTTAATCGGACACAGAGAAAGATAGGGGCTTATAGTTTCGCCCGACAACCTTTTACCTCGAGGGTAATGTCAACAATAATAACTCATGCCCCCCCTACATCCAATTATATATATATATATCAGGTTCTTTCCAACATGCTGGGCTTGCCAAAGGATAAAATGAAAAAGGAAAGGTGAAGATCACCATGACACTTGCATAAGGTAGAAGATAATAATAAAACATAGGCCCTTCGTAGAGGGAAGCAGAGGTTGCCATGCGCTTTTATGGTTGGATGCACAAAATCTTAATGCGACAGAACGTCACTTTATATTGCCCCTTGTGATATGAACCTTTATTATGCAGTCCATTGCTTTTATTACTTCCACATCACAAGATCGTATAAAGCTTATTTCTCGCACACCAATCAATCATACATATTTAGAGAGCAATTTTTATTTCTTTGCACCGATGACAACTTAATTGAAGGATCTTATTCAATCCATAGGTAGATATGGTGGACTCTCATGGCAAAACTGGTTTAAGGGTATTTGGAAGCACAAGTAGTATCTCTACTTGGTGCAGAGGATTTGGCTAGCATAAGGGGGAAAGGCAAGCTCAACATGTTGGATGATCCATGACAACATACTTTATCTCAGATATAAGAGAACATAACCCATTACATCGTCTTCCTTCTCCAACATCTACTCTTTAGCATGTCATATTTTGATGAGTGTTCCCAATCATAAAAGATGTCAATAATAGTATATTTATATGTGAAACCTCTCTTTCCTTATTACTTCCTATTAATTGCAACTATGACCAAAGCTATGTCTGGCAACTCTCAACAACTTTTAATCATCACACTCTTTCTATGTGAAGTCATTACTATCAATAAGATTAATATGAACTTTTGTTTCTTCTTATTCTTTTTCTCTTTTCTTTTCTTTTATTTGGGATCATGGCAAAAATAAGCAAGCCCTTGACTCAATCACTAATCTTTATTATATAACTGACGGACTCGATTACATAGAGAGATCATAAAGCAAAACTCGAAACTAGATCATGCCATAAACTTTATTCTACTAGATCAAAATACTACTAATAGGATCGAACTAAGAAAAACGGTAAAGATAGGAGTTGTGATTGTGATACGATACCGGGGCACCTCCCCCAAGCTTGGCAGTTGCCAATGGTAGTGCCCATACCCATGCTATTATATCTCCTTGGTTGGTGAAGAAGATGGATGTGTTGTTGACTTAGTTGATGGCATAGACTTCTCCCTTAATTTACGCTTGAGGACGGAATTTTGATCCCTCAGATCATCAATCTCCCACTCCAGGGTTAATATCTTTTTGCATAGGTCTTGCTTATTTTCCTGCAAGAGACGAAAAGGGATAAACTTGAATTTTGGTTTCTTTACCCTATTAGGGAGACTTGACTTTTTAAACTCCACGTGCATATCCCCAGGTTCAGGTAATGGGGCTTCATCTTCATCTGAGCTCGTCTCCTCCTTCCCATAGGGTTCATAGTCCTTTTCTTCCTCCGTGGTCCAACCATCATGCTCCACATCTCCATAGACCTTAGGATTAGCTAAGTAATCATCCACATAGCTTTCTCCTTCCGAATCCTGGGAAGACATGTTGATCTAATCTGCAGCGGGACAGCTCGAAACAAAAACAGAGGATAATTGCGTGATACGGGAGTCAAAACCCCTGGGAGATTATATAATGAATTTTTACCGACCAAAATATGTATCGTGCAAGAAAACGGAGTCCGGAAGGCACATGAGGAGCTCACAAGGTAGGAGGCGCGCCCTCCACCCTCATGGGGCCCTCGTGTCCTTCCCGGACTACTACTTAATTTTCTATTTTTCAAAATATTCCGAAACGGAGAAATATTGTCTTAAAAATAGTTTTGGAGTCGGTTTACTTACCGTACCACATACCTATTCCTTTTTGTAGTCTGAAATGTTCTGGAAAGTGTCCCTTATGTATTACTCCGGGGTTACGGTTTCTATAATATTGGTTTCAACATTTATTGTCACGACCGGATTTTCCAGACATTGATTTCCAAAAAATGGCCGTCGTGCTCACCAGCCCCAGGATTACTGTTAGCTGATGAGGCACCAACTTGATACAGAAATTCCAAGCAAAAATACAAAATATGTAGTACAAGACCATTCTGGCCTGTGAGTACAACAATTGGGTTTCTAGTGGTCGATGGCGGAAGCGGTTTGTGAGTCATCAGTGTCTATGGGACTCCATTTCCCATAGGAACAGCTGACCAGGTCAACTCCTATCTTCGCGAGGCTTCTATCACCGTTGCTTAGTTTCCGGGGCTGTCACCGCAACGCTCCTCTCCAAGCAGAAATCTGGCCAAGACAATAGCCAGGGACAAGCCAGTGAGTACTTTGAATGTACTCGCAAACATTATGAACACTGGGATAATATAATTGATAATTATGCACTGAATTATTCTATGATCACATCGTCAGTCATAAATAAAACATCTTTTATGCGTGCAAACAGGTTATTTATATGCAACATGAATAAGCAATAATGGAGTGGGAATAAAATGCCGCAGTCGGGCGTCTGTGCGACACCACATAAAGGGCTTATAAAGTAAATATATAACAAGCAATGCCACAGTTGGGCGTCTCAGCGACACCACATAAAGGGCTTATAAAATAAATAAAAAACAAGCAATGCCACAGTCGGGCGTCTCAGCGACACCACATAAAGGGCTTATAAAACAAATAACAAGCAATGCCACAGTCGGGCGTCTCAGCGACACCACATAAAGGGCTTATAAAATAAATAAATAAGAAGCAATGCCACAGTCGGGCGTCTCAGCGACACCACATAAAGGGCTTATAAAACAAATAATCACAATGAATATCCAGGAGGTAGAACCATCCCAGGGATACTCAATGATATAATGGGTTAGTCCAAAATAATAATAACCATAATCTTCACAAGTCACAATCCAAGTTCTGGTTTTATTAATTTTCTCCTCCGAAGACTGACACTAAGACCAACACTTGACCCATCCCAGACTGTAATCCTTAACCATGGACACGGCTATTCGAATAGGTTTAATCTCTGCAGAGGGTGTACTCTTTACCCACGAGTAACGGATTCCTTTAGTCCATCAGGACTAATTCCGTCTACGGCCTTTTAGTTGAAAACATGCCTAACTTGCACACACCAGCTTAACTCATCGGTGTCCCACGACACTTGTTAAGCAAAACTCTAAGTGGGGAGGCTACAACCTCGCATAGCATGGGATCAAATTTATATCGCACGCTCTAAGGGGTGGCCTCCCCTCTCGGTCCTAACCGGAAACACCCATGCCCCCTGACCAGGTGGCATGCCTGCCGGCTACAACCGACATCTTCCACCATGGCCCCTCTGTACGGTGTGTGCTGGAAAGGGGTTGAAGACTTACTGAACCGTACCCTACCTGCGGCAGGGACGAGCGGTAGTACGAGGTAAATATGGGGGTTACTGGAACAAGACTCGATCTACGGCCGACTCTGGAGGCTTATAAGTTCCCTGCATGACATGTATATCAAATATATTTCAACCGACGAAATCACCACCCATTATACCTTACTATGCCATACCGGACATAACCGTCCCGACGGGGACCGGCGACAAGCTCACTCCTACCCAAGGCAGAGGCTTTCCCGGATTCCTTTCCGGCATGCATGCAAGGCACATGAGGATGATTACCATCACAAGTATATTCATTTCCAACAGCAAGAAAATCACTAATATGCCTTCATGCAAATGATCACATCGCTGCATAAAATAACGAGTTCTCCGAAATGAAATGGTGTTATAAACGAGTCAACTAACACACCAAAAATATTATGCCGGGGTTCAGAATGCTTGCCTTCATGGTGTGGAAGGGCAGGGTGCACTCCAAATCTTTTGAAAGCTTTCTTCTCTTCCAAAATCCTATTTTCAAAAATATGCAAATAACACATATTTCAAAAACAGTACAAAAAAAGTTGTTTGGAAATTTTTCAAATAAATCTTAGAATAAAATAGACAGAATTTGAGAGATGTAGGAAAAAGAATCAATTCATTTGGAGTTATATTTAAAAAGTTATAGACACTCAAAGCTCTGGTCAAAATCTGTTTTTAAAAGAAAATCCAGAAAAGAAAACGGTTCGAATGGAATTACGCTTTCGCACAGAGAAGACGTACTTGAGTCTTTACGCCTCCACTTATCCAGCATGGGCGGCGCGTGAGTCACTAACAGTGGGCCCGGGGGACCCACTGGTCAGGTTTGACTAGTCGACCTCCCTCCTCTTCCTCTGCCCCGAGAGGAGGCGGGACTCCGGCGATGCTTGCCGGCGAACGGCGGCATCGTTCGGGAAACGGAGGTCACCCGCGGGCTCAGGGGATCGAGACGGTCACTCCGGTAGTCGTTACGGTCTCGGGGGTGGACGGAGCTACCGGCGGCGAGCTTCGCGGCGGACGATGGCCGTCGGGCAAAGTGATTTTGGGGCTACGGTGGTTCCCGATCAAAATCGAGTAGGGGGATGGGTTCACGGGAGGAAGAGAGAGCTCCTGGTGAAGAGAACGGTGAGGGAAAGGCTCTGGTAGCGCCGGAATGGCCGGGGCAGTGGCGGCGGCTGCGATTGCTGGAGATGGGGAAGGAGACCTCCCCGGGTTGATTGGCTGCCAATGGGGGTCCTAGGGAGATGCCTTGAGACTGCCTGCGTGCGGAGACGAGCTCGGGGCTCCTTAAATAGGCGATCGGGGTCGGTTCCGACGGTGGCCGCGGATAAGGTCACCGGCAACCGCCATTCTGTAGCTAGGGCGTCGTGGCGGCGACGAGCACTAGTGGACACGCTTGTGGATGAGCTCGCGCTGTTCCAGGGGCCAGGTGGCGAGCGGGAGAGGCTCGGGCGGCGCCGACATGAGCAGGGGCTGTCGGGCGGCCGTGGCGGCTAGCTCCTGGCTTGCCGGGGACGTGGCGAGGGGCGGCTTGGCGTGATGCGGTGAGAAGGGGAGTGCGTGGCGCGACTCTGCAGTGGGTAAAACCAGGGGCGCGACGCGTTGGCTCGGGCGTGGCACGTGCAAAACGCGTGCTCTGCTCGCGCCCAGAGCACGCACGGAACGTGCTCGACGAAATGCCAATGCATGCCACAGGGCTCGGGTGAGGCTGGCACTTAGCAGACCTAGGTTAGGAGTAACTGGGAGTCTAGTGGACAGGTTAGTTTGATCAGAGGTGCAAGTTCACAGTGCAATGACAAAAATCATGTCAAAGCTGTTCATGCACTCTAGGTGTTTGACAAAATGCCACAGGCACCTAGGCATTTCTTGGAGGGGCCAAAATCTTCAGATGGTGGTCTCATTAGATGAATAAGAGGGTGGTGAGGTTAGTTTGTGAAAAGCACAAACTTGTTAGTGCAAGTTTTGCAAAACTACAATTCTGGACAGGAGATAAATGGCATTATTTCATGAACCAAAAATATTCAAATGGGTGCATGCTCCTGGACTTAGGGGTTTGGTAGGGCTGTCTACAAGTAGGAGAAGGCACAAGGTTACTGGAGCAAAAATAAATAGGGCTGCAGTAGAAATCACAAGGTTGGACCAGAATGGAAAATAGGTTGATTCACTCAAAATTTTCAAAGAACATCACTGGGTTTTTGCATAAAGTTGAATCATATGCTACTACCAACATCCCATAATTTTTGTGGAGGCCAGAGAGAAATATTTAAATGGGTTGTAGTGCAAAATTGCACTCTGGACTAGAGATGAAAAATTGATGCAGAGCTCAAAATATTACATGAATAAAAGATATTTTTGTATAAAAGTGATTTAAAAACATCACATGACATCTCCAAATTTTGGTTGGAACTTTAAGTGAATTTATCAAATGGTTGTAGTTCAAATATGGCCATATAACCTTGAAAACCAATTTTCAAGAAAATAAAGATCAGGCAAATTAATTATGTAATTATTTCTACTAATAAAATAAGAGTTTTTCTTGAGAGGTTCAACAAGTCCAATAACATATTTGAAAGGTTTTGACTTTAGGGAACAACTCCATGATAATAAGAAAGGAAATGTTTCAAAAAATCAAAAGGGAGTCCAAAAAATTGAAGTTTTAATTCCTGGCAAGAAATTTAATTAACAAACAAAGTTAAAATTTTGGGGTGTCACATTTGTGGGATTACCTGAGATATAGTGTTTAATTCTTTGACCGTTTACCACCTTCGGATTTGTGCCTTCGAAGTTGTTGATTTTTATGGCATCGGAATGATAGACCTCCTCGATAACATACGGGCCTTCCCATTTAGAGAGAAGTTTCCCTGCAAATAATCTTAAACAAGTGTTGTATAGCAATACATAATCACCTACATTAAACTCACGCTTTTGTATCCTTTTGTCATGCCATCTTTTAACCTTTTCTTTAAATAACTTGGCATTTTCATAAGCTTGGGTTCTCCATTCATCAAGTGAGCTAATATCAAATAGCCTCTTTTCACCGGCAAGTTTGAAATCATAGTTGAGCTCTTTAATAGCCCAATATGCCTTATGTTCTAGTTCGAGAGGTAAGTGACATGCTTTTACATATACCATTTTATACGGAGACATACCCATAGGATTTTTATATGCAGTTCTATAGGCCCATAATGCATCATCAAGTTTCTTGGACCAATTCTTTCTAGACCTATTGACAGTCTTTTGCAAAATTAATTTGAGTTCTCTATTACTCAATGCTACTTGACCACTAGACTGTGGGTGATATGGAGATGCAATTCTATGATTGACGTCATATTTAGCAAGCATTTTATGGAAAGCACCATGAATAAAATGTGAACCACCATCAGTCATTAAATATCTAGGGACTCAAAACCTCGGAAAAATAACTTCTTTAAGCATTTTAATAGAAGTGTTATGATCAGCACTACTAGTTGGAATAGCTTCTACCCACTTAGTAACGTAATCAACAGCAACTAAAATATGTCTATATCCATTAGAGGAAGGAAAAGGTCCCATATAATCAAAGCCCCAAACATCAAACGGTTCAATAACAAGTGAATAATTCATAGGCATTTCTTGACGTCTACTAATATTACCAATTCTTTGACATTCATCACAAGATAGGACAAACTTACGGGCATCCTTGAAGAGAGTAGGCTAATAAAAACCGGATTGCAATACCTTATGTGCAGTTCTATCTCCCGCGTGGTGTCCTCCATAAGTTTCGGAGTGGCACTTGCGTAGGATCTGTTCCCGTTCATGCTCAGGTACACAACGTCTAATAACACCATCTACTCCTTTGTTATAAAGATGTGGGTCATCCCAAAAGTAATGTCTCAAATCTAGAAGTACTTTTTCTTTTGTTGGTATGTGAAGCTAGGTGGTATAAATTTAGCAACTATGTAATTAGCATAATCAGCATACCAAGGAGTACTACGAGAAGTACTTATGACATTTAATTGTTCATCAGGAAAGCTATCATCAATAGGTAGTGGGTCATCAGGAACATTCTCTAACCTAGATAAGTTGTCTGCAACGGGGTTATCGGCTCCTTTTCTATCAACAATATGCAAATCAAATTTTTGTAGTAAGAGAACCCATCTAATAAGTCTAGGTTTAACATCTTTCTTCTCCATAAGATATTTAATAGCAGCATGATCACTATGGGTAGTTACTTTAGAATCAACAATATAAGGTCTGAACTTATCACAAGCAAATACAACTACTAAAAGTTCTTTTTCAGTAGTAGCATAATTTTGTTGAACATTGTCTAGAGTCTTACTAGCACAATGGATAACATTTAGTTTCTTATCAATTCTTTGCCCTAGAACGGCACCTACAGCATAATCGCTAGCATCACACATAATTTCAAAGGGTAAATTCCAATCAGGTGGCTGAACAACAGGTGCAGAGACTAATGCTTTCTTAAGTATTTCAAATGCTTCTACACAATCATCATCAAAGACAAATGGTATATATTTTTGTAATAAATTGGTCAGAGGCCGAGAAATTTTTGAGAAGTCCTTAATGAACCTCCTATAAAATCCGGCCTGACCAAGGAAACTTCTTATACCTTTGATGTCCTAGGGACATGGCATCTTTTCAATAGCATCATCCTTGGCTTTATCAACTTCAATACCTCTTTCAGAAACTTTATGCCCCAAGACAATACCCTCATTAACCATAAAGTGGCACTTTTCCCAATTCAAGACAAGATTAGTTTCTTCACATCTCTGCAAAACTCGATCAAGATTGCTCAAGCAATCATCAAAACAAGATCCACAGATGGAAAAGTCGTCCATGAAAACCTCACAAATCTTTTCACAAAAGTCAGAGAATATAGCCATCATGCATCTTTGAAAGGTAGCAGGTGCATTACATAAACCAAAAGGCAAACGTCTATAAGAAAAAGTACCAAAAGGGCATGTAAAAGTATTCTTTGATTGATCTTTAGCCGACACAGGTATTTGAGAGAAACTAGAATAACCATCTAGAAAGCAGTAATGTGTATGTTTGAATAATCTTTCTAGCATTTGATCGATAAAACGTAAGGGGTTATGATCTTTCTTAGTAGCCTTATTTAATTTGCGAAAATCAATTACCATCCTATAACCTATAATAATTCTTTGTGGAACCAATTCATCTTTATCATTAGGAACAACAGTAATACCTCCCTTCTTAGGGACACAATGAACAGGACTTACCCACTGACTATTAGCAACGGGATAAATTATACCTGCCTCCAGAAGCTTTAGTATTTCTTTTCTTACCACTTCTTTCATTTTAGGATTCAGACGTCGTTGAGGATCACGAACTGGTTTGGCATCTGCTTCCAAATTTATTTTATGTTGACATAGAGTGGGACTAATGCCCTTAAGATCATCAAGAGTATATCCAATAGCAACACGGTGCTTCTTCAGAGTTTTCAATAATCTTTCTTCTTCATGCTCTGAAAGGTTAGCAATAATAATAACAGGATATATCTTCTTTTCATCAAGATAAGCATATTTAAGATTACCAGGCAACGGTTGAAGCTCAAACATGGGATCACTCTTAGGTGGAGGGGGATCCCCTAGGATTTCAACAGGAAAATTGTGTTTCAGCATAGGTTCCTGTTTAAAGAATACTTCATCTATTTCCCTTCTTTCATTCATAAACAAATCATTCTCATGGTCTAGCAAATATTGTTCTAAAGGATCATTAGGAAGTATGGCAATAGAAGCAAGACCAATAATTTCATCCTTACTAGGCAATTCTTCTTCACGGTGTTGTTTACTAAATTTAGAGAAATTAAATTCATGAGTCATATCATCCAAGCCAATAGTAACAACATTCTTTTCGCAGTCTATCCTAGCATTAACAGTGTTTAAGAAGGGTCTACCAAATATAATGGGACAAAAGCTATCTTGCGGGGAACTAAGAACAAGAAAATCAGCAGGATATTTAGTTTTCCCGCACAAGACTTCAACATCTCTAACAATTCCCATTGCTGAAATAGTATTTCTATTAGCAAGTTTAATTGTGACATCAATATCTTCTAACTCAGCAGGTGCAATTTCATGCTTGATTTCTTTATACAAGTCATAAGGTATAGCACTAGCACCCATATCACATAAGCCATGATAACAATGATCTCCTATTTTAACAGAAATAACAGGCACACCAACCACAGGTCTATGTTTATCTTTAGCACAAGGTTTAGCAATTATAGCAGTTTCACCGCAGAACTGAATAACATGCCCATCAATATTATCAGACAAGAGCTCTTTAAAAATAGCAATATTAGGTTCAACTTTATCTTGCTCAGGAGGTGTATATGTTTTAATATTGCTTTTACGAACCACAGTTGAAGCTATAGCATGATCCTTTATTCTAACAGGGAAAGGTGGTTTCTCAACATAAGAAGTAGGAACAATAGGATCATTATAAGTGGCAGTCTTTTCTTCAACGTTAATAGGTGCAACTACTTTTACTTCTATGGGAGGATGATATTTAAACCACTTCTCCTTAGGGAGATCAACATAAGTAGCAAAAGATTCATAGAAAGAAGCTAGTATCTCATAATCAAGTCCATATTTAGTGCTAAACTTACGGAAAATATCGGTATCCATAAAAGATTTAACACAATCAAACTTAGGTGTCATACCTGACTCCTAACCATTTTTGAGGTCCCAATCTTCAGAGTTGCGTTTAATTCTATCCAATAAATTCCATTTAAATCCAATAGTCTTCATCATAAAAGAGCCATCACAAGTATCAAGCATGGTGCGATTGTTATCAGAAAGCCGAGCATAATTTTTTTGAAGAATTGTTTCTCTTGGAAGCTCATGGTTGGGGCATGAATATAACATTGATTTAAGCCTCCCCCAAGATTGAGCGATGCTTTCTCCTTCGTGAGGCCAAAAATTATATATATAATTACGATCACGATGAACAAGATGCATAGGGTAATACTTTTGATGAAATTCCAATTTCAATCTTCTACAGTTCCATGATCTCGTATCATCACATAGCCTATAACATATCAATGTGTCTCCCTTCCAACATCATCGGGTATACCTGCAAGCTTAAATAATCCACAAACTTCATCCACATATATTAGGTGTTCATCAGGATGCTTTGTTCCATCTCCTGTAAAAGGATTAGCAAGCAGTTTTTCTATCATACCCGAAGGATAATCATAAGGAATTTCATTTTCATATTCATTTCAATAGGTTCAGTAGGTTGAGGAGCAACTCTTTGCTCTACTGGTCGGGGTGAAGATACCCCGAACAAGCCCCTCAGAGGGTTACTTTCCATAGTAACAAGTGACAGTAAATTTCAGCACACTATATAAATTTTTCCTTACCAAATTCCACCTACCAAAGGCGCTTCACTCCCCGGCAACGGTGCCAGAAAAGAGACTTGATGACCCACAAGTATAGGGGATCTATCGTAGTCCTTTCGATAAGTAAGAGTGTCGAACCCAACGAGGAGCAGAAGGAAATGATAAACGGTTTTCAGCAAGGTATTCTCTGCAAGTACTGAAATAAGTGGTAACAGATAGTTTTGTGATAAGACAATTTGTAATAAGAAACAAGTAACAAAAGTAAATAAAGTGCAGCAAGGTGGCCCAATCCTTGTTTTAGCAAAGGACAAGCCTGGAAAAACTATTATATAAGGAAAAGCGCTCCCGAGGACACATGGGAATATCGTCAAGCTAGTTTTCATCACGTTCATATGATTCGCGTCCGGTACTTTGATAATTTGACATGTTGGTGGACCGGTGTTTGGGTGATGTTCTTACTTGGACAAGCATCCCACTTATGATTAACCTCTATTGCAAGCATCCGCAACTACAGCAAAAGTATTAAGGTAAACCTAACCATAGCATGAAACATATGGATCCAAATCAGCCCCTTACGAAGCAACGCATAAACTAGGGTTTAAGCTTCTGTCACTCTAGCAACCCATCATCTACTTATTACTTCCCAATGCCTTCCTCTAGGCCCAAATAATGGTGAAGTGTTATGTAGTCGACGTTCACATAACACCACTAGAGGCTAGACAACATGCATCTCATCAAAATATCGAACGAATACCAAATTCACATGACTACTAATAGCAAGACTTCTCCCTTGTCCTCAGGAACAAACGTAACTACTCACAAAGCATAAACATGTTCATAATCAGAGGGGTATTAATATGCATATAGGATCTGAACATATGATCTTCCACCAATTAAACCAACTAGCATCAACTACAAGGAGTAATTAACACTACTAGCAACCTACTAGCACCAATCCCGGACTTGAAGACAAGAATCAGATACAAGAGATGAACTAGGGTTTTGAGATGAGATGGTGCTGACGAAGATGTTGATGGAGATTGCCCTCTCCCGATGAGAGGAGCGTTGGTGATGACGATGGCAATGATTTCCCCCTCCGGGAGGGAAGTTTCCCTGGCAGAACAGCTCTACCGGAGCTCTAAATTGGATCCGCCAAGGTTCCGCCTCGTGGCGGTGGAGTTTCGTCCCGAAAGGTTGCTTCCTATTCTTTTCTCGACAAAAGACTTCATATAGGAGAAGATGGTCATCGGAGAGCCACCAGGGGGCCCACGAGGTAGGGGGGCGCGCCCCCCACCCTCGTTAGCAGGGTGTGGGCCCCCTGGTCTTCATCTTTGGCGAGGATTTTTCATTATTTATTATAAGGTGTTCCGTGGAGTTTCAGGACTTTTGGAGTTGTGCAGAATAGGTCTCTAATATTTGCTCCTTTTCCAGCCCAGAATTCCAGCTGCCGGCATTCTCCCTCCTTATGTAAACCTTGTAAAATAAGAGAGAATAGCCATAAGTATTGTGACATAATGTGAAATAATAGCCCATAATGCAATAAATATCGATATAAAAGCATGATGCAAAATGGACGTATCAGGGAGGCGCAAGGAGGCCCTGCGAGAGCTTAGTAGCAGCAGAGGTGGCCGAAGTTGAGGTAGACGGCGGCGACCCGAGGAAGAAGACGAGGTGGATCCAGTGCTGCGCAGCTCCTCGGCTCGCGCGCATCGACGTAGAGGTAGCAGCGGATGCCAGTGGAGTGGTTGGACCAGTCGGAGGAGCACGGGGGAAGGTGGTCGCCACGGTGGTGGGTGACGAACGGCGACGGAAGCGATCGGGTGCGTGGATCTAGCGAGGGAGGGAGAGAGGCCAGAGGGAGAGGGGAGAAAGTGGGAGTGGATGGGGTTATTTTAGTGGGGGGAGGGTTAGCAATGGCGCACCTTTTAGGGGTGCGCCATAAAAGATGGTATACCAATGGCGCACCATTTAGGGGTGCGCCGTAAACACCGTGATAGCAATGGCGCACCTTCTCTTGGTGCGCCATTACTAACTTTTTTTGGGATTTTTAGTTTCATGTAATAATTTAAGATTTGAGATAAAAGAAAAGGAAAATGCAAATGGAGTGACAAAACCATTGTGAAAAGATTTAGAATTAGATGACATGGTTGAAATCAAGTGATACACTTGTAATAATTTAGTTGCATGTAATAATTGAGCTTGCCACTGACACACACACACACACGCGGCCGACACGTCGTGATTCGATCTCAGCTATATTTTCACAATATTCTTGCCCTTCTTTTTCGCAAATGGAGTTCTTCTCTTGAACGAACGTCCTTTAGGTAGGGTGGTCCTGCTTCTTCTTGTGGTGTATGGTACTTCATCGTCGTCGTCATCTTTCATCTTCGGGTCGCCGTACTTGTCGAAGTCTTGCTCATTGGAGACTCCATCCATTCCGATGATGTTCCTTTTTCCTCTCCTCACGACAACACGACTGGGCTTTAACGGTTCGGTAATGAAGAAGCATTGGTCCACTTGGGAAGCCAGCACCCATGGCTCAATTTTCACGGTGACGTTTGCGCCCGCGGTCTTGGATTTGGCTTCGGTTATAACCATGGTGGTGAAATACCGGTGTTCTTTTAGGACGCTCTTGGCCCATCTGACACGGAACATCAGGACCTTCTCTCCAGCGTAGCTCAGCTCCCAGATCTCCTCGATCCTTCCATAGTATATATCCTTGTCGTTACCGGTGTAGGATTCCATATTTACCCCGGAGTTCTGATAATCGCTCTTCATGTCCTTTTCCTCGGTGTAGATTGTGTAGCCGTTGATATCGTACGCCTCATAGGTCATCAGGTTGTGATCGGCGCCCTGTGACAAGGCGAATATGAGTTTTTCTTCTGCGGAAGAATCCTCATGTAAAGGGTATGGCAGCAGCTTCTCCTTGAACCAGCGCGTGAAACATGAGTTGTGCTCTTTGATTGTATCTCCGTCCATCCTCTGTTGGCCTTGGTCATTGTACGTCTTCTCAATAATGGTTTTGTGCTCTACCACCCAAGGATCGACCACATCTATGTGTTGTAGAGCGACTAGGTTTGCTCTTTCAAAGTCGGCGAGTCGACCCTTGAAGTCGACATGCATTTTGCGGCAACCCTCACGGTGACCCCATCCAGTGAGCCTGCCGAGGTGCCTGTTGATGGACAGACCAACAGGGTTCTCAATGCTGGGATAATTCGTGCAGTAGGAGATGCACTCTTCGGTCAAAAATCCCTTGGCTATGCTTCCATCTGGATGTGCCCTGTTGCAAACGTATCCTTTGATGACACCATTCATCCTTTCGAACAGCATCATGCTGTGCAGGAACGTCGGCCCAAGTTGGATGATATCCTCCACGATATGGACCAGCAGATGCACCATAACATCGAAGAATGCAGGCGGAAGTACATCTCAAGCTTGCATAGTATCATCACGATCTCTTCCTATAGACTTCTGAGTTGCCTCACGCCAACCGACTTCCGAGAGATGACATCGAAAAAGTTGCATAGGCCAAATAGCGTTTCACGAACATGCGCGTCCATGATCCCATGGATTGCAACTGGAAGTATCTGCGTCATTAGCACGTGACAATCGTGAGACTTCATCCTGCTGAACTTCTGCTTCGCTGATTCTAGGTATCTGCTTATCTTCCCCGCGTAACCGTAAGGAAGTTTTACTCCTATGAGGCAGGTGAAAAACTGCTCGATCTCCTCCTGACTTAGAGTGAAGCATGCGGGAGGGCAGTCATATTCGATCATCTTGGCCTTTTTGCCTTTGCGACGACTTTCCGTGTCATTCGCCTCATCATCATCATCATCATCATCATCATCATCATCATCATCATCATCATTAGGGCGTTTTGTGTGAAGCTCCTCCCTGATGCCCATTGATTGCAAGTCTGCCCTTCCTTCCGACCCATCTTTGGTCCTCTCTGGCATGTTGAGCAGGGTACCAAGCAGACTATCGCACACGTTCTTCGTGATATGCATGACATCAAGGCTGTGAGGCACACGGAGGATCTTCAAGTATGGCAAGTCCCAAAAAACAGACCTCGTTTCCATACCTTCAGCAGTGGCTGTGGCACCTTTCACTTCTTTCCCGGCGGTGGGCACTCTTTCCAATTTCTCAACAGCTTGTCTATTTCCTCGCCGCTCCTCATACGCGGGCGTCTTCGGGGTTTGGTTTCACCATCGAACAGATCCTTGCATTTTCTCCATGCGTCATTGTTGCGAAGCCACCTTCGATGTCCCATGAACACGGTTTTCAAAGACCCGGGATCTCTATCTAGCTAGTGACACATTGTGTCATCCATGCACTTGACGCATGCACAAAATCCGTGGACCACCTGCCCCGTGACATATCCGTAACCGAGATAGTCATGCACCGTCGTGAGCAATGCGACTCTCATAGGGAAATATTCTTTCATTGCAGCGTCCCACGTATTGGCTGGCGTTTTCCACAGCGTGTCTAGCTCCTCTTTCAGCAGACCCAGATATAGATTGATGTCGTTCCTTGGTTGTTTCGGCCCTTCAATTAGCATACTCATGTGAATGTACTTCCTCTTCATGCACATCCATGGGGAGGTTGTACATCCACACAAACACATTCCATGTGCTATGTATGCTTCTCTGGATGCCAAACGGATTGACTCCATCGGTGCTCGGGCCCAGCATGATGTTCCTTGGATCATCCCCAAATTCTGGGTGTTCGAAGTTCAACGCTTTCCACTGGCTTGCATCCTTAGGGTGACTCAACATCTTGTCTTTTTTATTTATCTCCGGATCATTTTCGTCATCTTCTTGCTTCTTCTCCTCCCTATCTGGATGCCAACGCAGAAGCTTTGCTAGCTTAGGTTCCGCGAAATACCGCTGCAGACGAGGAGTGATCAGAAAGTACCACACCACTTTTCGAGGAGCTTTCTTCCTCTTCTTGTATCGAGTGACGCCGCACACCGGACATATGGTAGACTCCGTGTGCTCCTCCCGATAAATGATGCAATTGTTCATGCACGCATGGTATTTCACGTGCGGTAAATCCAGAGGACACACGGTTTTATTTGCCTCCTTGAAACTTGTCAGGCACTTGTTCCCCTTGGGAAGACGTTCGTGCCAGAATGACATGTTCTCGTCGAAGCATGCGTCGGTCATTTTGTGTTTTACCTTCATCTCCAGAGCTATGAGTGTTACTTTCAGGCGGGTATCCTCAGGCCTCCATCCTTCATACAATGGAGTAACCGCGTCTATCTCCAGTTGATCCAGCTTGGCTTTCTCTCGGGCGGCAGCTCTTGCGTTACCCGTTTGCTTGAGAAGCAGCTCTTGAATATGAGGGTCCTGCACCCAGCCCATCGATGGTCCATCGTCGTCTGCTCCAGCATCTTCATCTTCATGATCATGCCCTTCGTCTTGATCTTCCTCATCATCATGTCCGGCATCTTCTACATGATGACTGTGTCAGGCATCTACTTCGTAATCATGTCCTGGAGATTCTTCGTCTTCTCGTCCGCCCTCGCCACTGTTGTCTAGCTGCCCTTCCTTATTTCTTGCCCGACCCACATGGACGACTTCATAATCATCTTCATCACCTTGCCACTGATAGCCATCCATGAAACCACGCAAGAGCAGGTGGTTCCGCACCTGTCTGGAATCCGGGTCCATAAGGCTCTTCAGCTTGCATCTTCGACATGGACATCTTATCTCTGTCTCGTTCTTTTGAAGCATCTCGACCTTCGTGGAGCTCAAAAACCTATTCATGATGCCTTCGGGGTAGAGCAAAACGATATTTTAGAACCAAATTTTTTCTGGCATGACTTTGCCTAAAAATAGGACCAAAAAGAATGCATGGTGCCAAATTCTCGTCGAAACGGAAATGAATCAACATTCCGGAAAAATATTGGCAACTATCGCATTTCAAATACCGGTACCTACAAACACAAACACATTTAACACCACAAACATAGGTAGATCTAGGCCATAAAAAGTGTGTACATTATTGGAGGGAGAAAAAAGTATATCTAGAACATAAAGAAAGCTTTCCCCTTACTGACCTATCAAAAAAGGAAATTTAACCACTTAATTTGGGTGAATCTATGGTGAAAATGAGGTGAGGAGGAGGAGGCAGCCGAGACCAAGCTTGGTAGAGGTGGAGAGAATGAAGTGGGAAAAGTGAGTGTGGTAGGTGGCTGTCAAAAATATCTAGCTGCTCTCAGGTTACCAACGGCGCACCTCCTAACAATGCGCCATTGGTAACCAGGGTTACTAATGGCGCACCTGGTGTGTGGTGTGCCATTACTAGTTTTGAAAAAAAATTGTTAGTAGTGGCTCACTGTGGGTGTGATGCGCCATTAGTAATAGCGCAGCGAACCATGGTGCGCCACTGGTAAGTCTGGGGAGGGGGTGTGCCCAGGAGAAAATTAGCGGTGGCTCACCACACACAAGGTGCACTATTAGTAATATGGCCACTAATGGTGCACCTATATCTGGTGCGCCACTGCTATATAGCAGTGGCGCACCACATACATGGTGCGCTATTAGTGTCCATATTAGCTATAGCCGTTTTTCTAGTAGTGGAGTCTCAACATTGCCACCTTATGACGCAATGGAAGAACTTCAAAGTCAAAGCGGTTGTCGGCTCTGTTGCACCTCCTGAACCCGGCGCAACTTTTCACCGCCATCCAATTCCAGAAGGATATGCTGTTGTGATGGTGGATGAAATAACGGACGGATTTGAGGAGCTCGAGCTTGACCACCCTACCAGTGAAGGGGAGACGCGGCTGGGTTGTGCTCTGAAGACTCCATGTATATGGCAGAAGGAGCTCATCAACCTTCCAAACTGGAGGCCTCCTCCTCCTCCTCCTCCTCCGGCGAGTCACGACACTCCGCCTCCTCCTCCGGCAAGTGATCAGGGCACTCCGCCTCATTCTCCAGCGTGTGGCGGCACTCCGCCTCCTTCTCCGCCTGCGCCGGCGCGCCCGAGCAGCCCGCCTCCTTGCCCACCTCGTCAGCAAGGGCGGAAGAGAGCCGCCGTCACTCCGGCTGCTCCGTCTGTTCCGCCTTGTAAGCAAGGAAAGAAGACAGCCGTAGCCGCTCTGTCTGCTCCGGTGTCTAGCGGTACAGCCAGAAGCAGGAGGCAATACAGATTCGGTCCATCTCTAAAGCCTCTAGAGAAGTTACCATACGAGATGACCGAGAAGGAAAACAAGAAGATCTGTCAAGCCCAAGTGAGGGAGTTATTTGAAACGCAAAGAGCTAATAAACATCCACCTCCAGAGGAGAAGATAGATCTGGTGAAAGAAAAACGCCCTATCGATGCCCTCAAGAAACCACCACTGTCTCCGCCGAAAACCAACTATGAGCGCATTATTGACAGGTCATATATCGAAGCGGAGCGGTCGGGAAGTACTATCAGTAATGGAAGGTTAGCAGAATGATGAGCTGGGGAAAAATTGCCCAGCTCAGCGAACAAGTGATCCAATCGTGCCCCCCGCTCAAGGTGTCTAGCGATATTGTCACTAATCATCCGGTGATTTTGCCCGGTACCAATCTTGGAGATTACCTGCCCGGCAATGCACATTATGATACAATGGAGGTGGACGAACACAAATACCAGTATGGGAAGCCTCTCGTCAAAGATGGAAGTCCTCCTCTAACAACGATTATGCGAAGATTCCATCATTGGTACTTGAAAACCTGCAGAGAGTCTGGGGGAAGGATACTTTGATGCTGAGATTTAAAGAGGAGCACGACCTCGTTGGAATAGAACTGTTGTCTGTTCCATTTGAGGAGTTCTTCCATTTGTTCAATCAAAATTCCCTCCATAAATTAACGGTCACTTGCTACTGTCTATAAGTACTAGTTCTATCGTTAAGTCCCTATATATAGCTCAGCTCTTTCATTGCATGTATATATAATTATCCTCACTATATTATGCAAATTGAAGATCGTTGAATGCAGAAAAGCAGAAATCTATGATATTGGGTTCATTAACACAAATCTAGTAATTGTTATATCAGTAACTTTGTTCATTTCCTGATATCAAGTAATTGTTTTCTTTGTCTCGAAGGGTTTGGAAAGTATTCATCGCACAAGCTCCGGGACTGTCGGGGGAGCTGCGATGGACATACTCGAAAGTAAGTAGTACTAGCTAGCTAGTTCCGCGCATCTCGGTCCTGTTGATTCTAGATACTTTCATCAATACCATTTATAATGCTTCATTATCAGTTTGATTGACCTCTATTTCTCGTAAAGTGCTTGTGGCAGGAACACGAGAATGATTACTGTGGATACTACGTTTGTCAGTTCATCTACAATGTGACCTGCAAAATAGGCGGGGGTGCTCTAAAAGACAATTTGAAGTGCGTAAGCAATAATATTCCCAATTTCATTTTATTACACAATCATTTCTATTGAGTTTCATTCATATATATGTATTGACCCCCTTCTTCAAATTAGACATGGCAGATGCGGGATGAACTCCAACCACAAGATTGCATAAAAGCAATTCAAGAGGAATTGGCGGGATTCTTTCTTGACCACGTCACCAATAAAGCTGGAGAATACCATGTGGAAGTTGATTTCAGATATTAGGGATTGTAAGAGATCTTAAATTGTATATGTTCATGACGATCTTGTGTACGAAAACTTGTTCGACCAATCTCTCGGAGAAAGAGAGGTCGATCACTTCTCTTTGTATATGTTCATGACGATCTTGTGTAATTAATGGTTTCCTTCATTTGCTTACTAGCTAGCGTGTCGAGTCTTCTCTATACATATAGTACGTAGCGTCGACCAAGCACGGAGATAAGAGAGGACACTTCTCTCTATTAGCTAGCTAAAATAATATACGAAACCCCTAAATTAACCCTACAAAACCCCCCAACCCCCCCCCCTCAAAAAAAAACAAAAACCCCAGCCCCTGAACTGCTGATGCATGGACACTTATTGGTCCCGGTTGGTACTACCAACCGGGACAAAAGGCCCCCCTGCCTGGGCAAGGCCCATTTGCCACATGGAGTCCCATTTGTTCTGGTTCGTGGGTGAACCGGGACTAAAATTTTTGGGCTTTAGTACCGACCCTTTAGTCCTGGTTCCCCAACCGGGACAAATGGGCCTTCTGAACTGGGACAAATGGGCTTTTTTCTACTAGTGGCGAGGCAATCGAGTGGTTGCGCAGGGCTTGGCAGCTGTGTGCCCCTTCAAATTTCCGGTAGTAAACTCTTAGTCTACATGATCAGGAAGGAGATACAACCGTAGGATTCTACAGGGTAGCGGTGGACAAAAGGTAAAAATAAAGTAGCACAAAAGGTTCAACCTAAATATGAGAGTGGTGGGACTCGTTTTCTGTTCGGCCACGATCGCCTTTGTAAGTGGAGTAGTATCAGAGTGATTGAGCATCCATTGAAAACAAATGGAAACCATGCATGGCTATGGCTGCATGCATCGCATTTTTCCTCAAAGTGGAAGCGCCAAATGGGAAGTTGACTGCAAGTTCGGTACATTCTGCTGGAATTTTATCTATTTATGGGCCATCCCGATAACAATTTCAGAAATTCCTAATAAATCCTAGAGGCCCACCTAGCCCATTCATGCAAGGCAAGGGGCACTTCTAAAGTTTGGTCCCACATTGCTAGTTTAGAGGAAGCTCGACCTCTTTATAAGGGAGGTTCTTTCCCCACATGTATGAGCATGAGAACAAGAGGGACATCCACGCCCGCTCCTCCTCCGGCGCCCACCTCGCCACGCCTCGTCACGACGTGCCGCGCCGTGCCGCGCCGCGGGTTGAGGGAATGAGCTGAGCCAGTGTCTAAATTTTTGCCACGCACGACTGATGACCCACAAGTGTAGGGGATCTATCGTAGCTTTTCGATAAGTAAGAGTGTCGAATCCAACGAGGAGCAAAAGGAAATGATAAGCAGTTTTCAGTAAGGTATTCTCTGCAAGCACTGAAATTATCGGTAACAAATAGTTTTGTGATAAGGTAATTTGTAACGAGTAGCAAGTAATAAAAGTAAATAAGGTGCAGCAAGATGGCTCAATCATTTTTGTATCAAAGGACAAGCCTGGACAAACTCTTATATGAAGGAAAGCGCTCCCGAGGACACATGGGAATTATCGTCAAGCTAGTTTTCATCACTTATGATTAACCCCTATTGCAAGCATCTGCAACTACAACAGAAGTACTAAGGTAAACCTAACCATAGCATGAAACATATGGATCCAAATCAGCCCCTTACTAAGCAACGCATAAACTAGGGTTTAAGCTTCTGTCACTCTAGCAACCCATCATCTAATTATTACTTCCCAATGCCTCCCTCTAGGCCCAAACAATGTTGAAGTGTCATGTAGTCGACGTTCACATGACACCACTAGAGGGATGATGAGGGAGTCCTGGATTAGGGGGTGTTCGGGTAGCCGGATAGATACCTTCGGCCGGACTCCTGGACTATGAAGATACAAGATTGAAGACTTCGTCCCGTGTCCGGATGGGACTTTCCTTGGCGTGGAAGGCAAGCTTGGCGATGCGGATATTAAAGATCTCCTACTATTGTAACCGACTCTGTGTAACCCTAACCCTATCCGGTGTCTATATAAACCGGAGGGTTGTAGTCCGTAGGCAATCAACTCCATACACAACAATCATACCATAGGCTAGCTTCTAGGGTTTAGCCTCCTTGATCTCGTGGTAGATCTACTCTTGTACTACCCATGTCATCAATATTAATCAAGCAGGAGTAGGGTATTACCTCCATCGAGAGGGCCCGAACCTGGGTAAAACAAAGTGTTCCCTGCCACCTGTTACCATCCGGCCTAGACGCACAGTTCGGGACCCCCTACCCGAGATCCGCCGGTTTTGACACCGACATTGGTGCTTTCATTGAGAGTTCCTCTGTGCCGTCACGATCAGGAAGGATGCCTTCTCCCGTCTTTAAAGACGGCACCGTTGCTAAGGGAGCCTTGGCTGTCGGCCAAACCCTCCGGCTAGGTGGTTTCCTCATGACCGCCTGTTCGGCTGTTGCGCCGACGGTGACCTCTCGGGTAGCCGGACAGATACCTTCGGCCGGACTCCTCACTACTAGGAAAAGGTCTATAGATAATATGGACACTAATGGCGCACCACACATGTGGTGCACCACTACTATATACTAATGGCGCACCACATCCACGATGCGCCACTAGTAAATTTTTTTTTTCAAAAATACTAATGGCGCATCAGGGGATAGTGCGCCATTACTAGTTTTAACTAGTACTGGTGCACCAGTAAGAGATGCGCCATTGCTATCTATACGAATGGCACACCCCTACTAGTGCGCCATTGCTATCACCCCTTATCCCCTCCCTCTCGTCACATTCTCTCCCCTCCCCTTCCTCCTGACACATCCACCCACCTTCCTCGACTTCGATCTAGATCGGGAAGCCCCGGCCGCCCGCCTCTTCCTCTCCCTCCCGACCACGGCGAGCCACCTTCCATGACGAGCAATCCAAGGAGCTCCGCCTCCCTCTTCTTCTCCTCCACCCCCACTGGCGACGGAGGCGAGGTGAAAATTCCCCACCAACCGGAGCGCTTGCCTGCCGATGGAGGGCTCATCCAGGCTCCGCCTGCCATCTCCCGCCTCGACGGCGCCGCCCCGCCGCGGCGGAGGGTCCCTGTGGCGGCTGCTCCCTTTGGCCCAGCCCGGCTCCCAAGCAGTCTCTGCCAAGGTGCTTCCCTCCTCCCCTATCTTGTGGGTTGCGGGGGATGTTGCGTGTAGGCCGGAAGCTTCACTCCCGGTTGCTGCTTTTGGAGGTACCTGGGATGGAATTTTGGCGATTTGGTGCATTCTGTTGAGCTTCTGCTCCCTAATTTTTCCACTAATTTCTTAGTGGAATGGAAGGTGAAGAAGGTACGCGGCGTGGATGGCGACCGAGGAGGCGGTGTACGAGCTGCGGCAGGCCGCGCTGGTGGAGGACCTGTAGGGGCGGCGGGTGCGGGTGGCCGAGGCGGGCTGGCGTCGCCAATGGCAGGACGAGCAACTCGAGCAGGAGGGCGACGCCAAGCTCGGCTGGGGCCTCCTGGGCGATGCCTACGACCGCTGCGGTGAGGTCTACGCCGAGTACGCCGCCTTCTACCTCGGTGAGCCCATCACACCCCGTCCGTCAATCACTACTCTGTAACTCTGCTGACAGTAGCTAAAGATCTCAACACATTCAGTCCAAAATTGCAAAGAGTAATTTAGGGTAGTATCAGCTACTCCCACTACCTAAGCAGCAGCTCTTTTGCTCCAGAATCCTCACGAGAGGATGACTATTTAGTCAGGCAACCAGCCTGAAGCTACTGTAGATATCTGAATGTTTGGCTACTGCAAACAGAGTAATCTAACCATGAAATGTTTGCTGCTGTAGTACTCCAACCAGCCTAAAGCTACAAGAAGTCTTACTAACAACTGTAGTGCTCTGTGCTCCAGCCTGAAGCTATTCTGTAGGCCTGAAGCTATAAAATTTTGTTTCCTTCGCAAAAACTTCAGTTTACAAAATTTTGCAAATTATGTAATTTTGCAGTATTGTATTAGTTGCAGTGTTTTTTCAGTAGCTTGTTAACTTCCTGATGCTCTCTTAATTTTGTTAATTCTATGCAGCTGCTCCACTAAAAATTCTTAGTGTATCTTATGCTTAATGTTAATTCTGTGCAGCTACTCCACTGAAGTACTGCTTGAACTACTGCAGTATTGCTTCCAATACCGCGGTATTGGAGTATTGCTTCCAAATTCTAGAGTAGCAAGTGCAACAGTAGTGTACAGCTCTTGTTTAGTAGTGTAGGAATTTAGTGTTCTTCTCTTCTCTATTCTCTTGTCTTCTCTTCTCTTCTTGTTCAGTAGTGTACTGCTCTTGTTCAGTAGTGTACATTATCATGATCATACACTGAAACATTTCTTAACTGATTTACTCCCTACTGTTAGCATTGATGCTTTCTTCAAAATTATGAGAAATTAAGATGCATCATACACTTAAAACTTGTTTACTCCCTACTGTCAATTGTTGTCTGTTTACTGTCAAAGCAAGAATTAGTTTCTTAGGTTAATGAAGCATTACCAGCCATAGTTTTCTGTATCTTAATTATCTCTAAACATTTTTGCTTGAAAACTGAATGTACAATGTTTCTATAGATAATTTGATCGAAAAGGGACGGCATGCTGAGGTGTACAAAGGACAACTTGCTGATGGACAGTTTGTGGCAGTCAAGAGGTTAACTGAAACCTTTTCAGTTAATTTAAATTAACTGATATTTTTCTACTCATTTGCCTGTTTAAGATGCATCATTAAGTGGAGTAGTTTTGCCTGTATAAGATGCATCATTAAGTAGCAGCAGGAGTAGTTTTGCCTGTATAAGATGCATCATTAAGCAGCATGACTATTACTTTAATTTAAATTAATTGAAACATTTTCTGTTAATTAAGATGCATCATTAAGCAGCAGGAGTACTCATTTGCACTGTACGTGTGTACTCATTTAGCTGGAGCATATCAGCAGTGTACTCAGAAGTATTCTTGCATTGTCTTGATCTGTTTTGTAGCCAACTTTGTAAGAAGATGTTCAGAGACCCATGTAGAATGATGTTCATATTACTCCTGTAGACAAGCACTGATGTAGACATGAAGTAGTAATAGAGACCCATGTACTCCTTGTATTCATGTGTATAGTAAGAAGCAGATAAATACCCTGATTATTTAGCTCTATCAGATAAATACTCGTCGAAAGTGGGCTCCTATCAAAATTCATTTCCATTATAATCTTACTCATACAATATTCACACCATGTAATTCTGGAAATATATGCTCATATCTAGTTTTGCATAAAAAATGACAATATTGACATGTTATAAATAGTTTGTTTCTCTTTCTGTTTATTTTGTTACATTTTGCAGGGATAAAGTGATGAAAAAGAAGAAAAGATTACTAGAAGATTAGTTTTAGGATTTTCTTTTATTTCCTTGCAATTTTCCTTTTATTGGAAACTTGTAAAGACATTGTAATATTCTTACTATAATAAAAATTATGATTCTATTTCATTTTTTGTTTTTAATTTCTTTTTCCTTATAGGTTGTTTTCTGTAAATTTAGATTTTTTTTGTTTTCCAAATACATTACTAGTGGCGCATTTAAGCCCTTATTAGTGGCGCACCTTCCTTTATCACTAGTGGCGCACCTGGAGGGAATACCAGTGGAGCACCGAATGGTATACTAATGGCGCACCACATGGTGTGCCATTAGTATATAATACTAGTGGCGTGGTACTAGTGGCGCACCAGTAGTGCGCCATTAGTAGGCAAAACCGGTGCGCCACTAGTAGGCCTTTTCCTAGTAGTGCCTGGACTATGAAGATACAAGATTGAAGACTTCGTCCCGTGTCCGGATGGGACTTTCCTTGGCGTGGAAGGCAAGCTTGGCGATGCGGATATTCAAGATCTCCTACTATTGTAACCGACTCTGTGTAACCCTAACCCTATCCGGTGTCTATATAAACCGGAGGGTTGTAGTCCGTAGGCAATCAACTCCATACACAACAATCATACCATAGGCTAGCTTCTAGGGTTCAGCCTCCTTGATCTCGTGGTAGATCTACTCTTGTACTACTCATATCATCAATATTAATCAAGCAGGAGTAGGGTATTACCTCCATCGAGAGGGCCCGAACCTGGGTAAAACAAAGTGTTCCCTGCCTCCTGTTACCACCCGGCCTAGACGCACAGTTCGGGACGCCCTACCCGAGATCCACCGGTTTTGACATGGACAGATGACAACATACATCTCATCAAAATATCGAACGAATACCAAATTCACATGACTACTAATAGTAAGACTTCTCTCATGTCCTCAGGAACAAACGTAACTACTCACAAACCAAATTCATGTTCATAATCAGAGGGGTATTAATATGCATAATGGATCCAAACATATGATCTTCCACCAATTAAACCAACTAGCATCAACTACAAGGAGTAATCAACACTACTAGCATCCCACAGGTACCAATCTGAGGGTTGGATGCAAAGATTGGATACAAGAGATGAACTAGGGTTTCAGATGAGATGGTGCTGGTGAAGATGTTGATGGAGATTGCCCTCTCCCGATGAGAGGAGCGTTGGTGATGATGATGGCGATGATTTCCCACTCCCAAAGGGAACTTTCCCCGGCAGAACAGCTCTGCCGGAGCCCTAGATTGGTTCCGCCTCGTGGAGGCAGAGTTTCTTCCCGAAAGCTGGCTTATGATTTTTTTGCTCGGCGAAAGATTCCATATAGCCAAAGATGGGCATCGGAGGGCCACTAGGGGGCCCACGAGGCAGGGGCGCGCCCAGGGGGTAGGGCGCGCCCCCCACCCTCGTGGCTGGTGGGTGGCCCCCTCTGGTACTTCTTGTGCCCAATATTTTTTATATATTTTGAAAAGTGCTCCCTTGGAGTTTCAGGACTTTTGGAGATGTGCAGAATAGGTCTCTAATATTTGCTCCTTTTACAGCCCACAATTCCAGCTGCCGGCATCCCCCTCTTCATGTAAACCTTGTAAAATAAGAGAGAATAGGCATAAGTATTGTTACATAATATGTAATAACAACCCATAATGCAATAAATATCGATATAGAAGCATGATGCAAAATGGGCGTATCAATGAGGGTATACGAAAGGTCATGCGGGAGCTGAAACATTTTTCTGTAGTGGACACTGAATCCAAATGGCTAGCCTCTTCAGCTGAAGTCTGTACGTTTCATCTCCCTCCTCCAGTTGCTCCTATAAAAGGGAGGTCGCTCCTCCAGGTTCCTGACCACTGAGCTACTGCTACGATCTTCCCCATCCCGGCTTGCGGCATGCACCGCAGCTCGGGACAGTAGGCCTCTGAAACTACACCTCTTTGAGTCCTGTATGGGAGAAGGGTGATAAGGTTTATGGGGAGTGCTCCGCGCGACTACTGACTTCTTCATCACGGACTCCGACGACTACTTCCCCGACGACGGCTTCTTCCCCAACGTCGACAACCTCATCGACGACATGCCTGGAGAGGATGTCGACCCCAAGTCCAGTGCTTCTGCTACTGTTGTCCCGTACATGTTCTTGCTCTTTGTGTTAGATGTCGGTACGATCATGGAGTCAAATGATGCGATTTTCTTTGAAGATATCTTTCCCATGAAGGATATGGCTACCTCATCTAATCAGGAGATGCCTAGTTCATCGAATCAGGAACCAGTTACAATTACTGAACCTGCCATTTTGATGGAACACTTTGAAAATCTTGAGGAGGAGAAAAATGAAGTTCCTATTAGGAGCAAGAGAGAAAGGACTGCAAAGTCTTTTGGTGATGATTTTCTTGTGTATCTCATAGATAACACTCCTAGTTCTATTTCAAAGGCCTATGCATCTGAAGATGCTGACTACTGGAAGGAAGCGGTTCGTAGCGAGATGGATTCCATCTTGGCGAATGAAACTTGGGAGATAACTGATCGTCCTTATGGGTGCAAACCTATAGGATGTAAATGGGTATTCAAGAAGAAGGTTAGGCCTGATGGTACTATTGAAAAGTACAAGGCTCGGCTCGTGGCTAAGGGGTATACCCAAAAGGAAGGTGAAGACTTCTTTGATACTTACTCACCTGTGGCTCGACTGACCACTATTCGAGTTCTACTTTCACTAGCTGCCTCACATGGTCTTCTCGTTCATCAAATGGATGTTAAGACTACTTTCCTAAATGGAGAGTTGGATGAGGAAATTTATATGGAACAACGACATGGGTTTGTACTAGATGGTCAGGAAGGAAAAGTGTGAAAGTTCTCGAAATCTTTGTATGGACTCAAGAAAGCACCCAGACAGTGGCATGAGAAGTTTAAAAGAACTTTAACAGCTGCAGGCTTTGTTGTAAACGAAGCTGACAAATGTGTGTACTATCGCAATGGTCGGGGCGAGGGAGTTATCATTTTCCTGTATGTTGATGACATATTGATTTTCGGAACAAATCTGAATGTTATTAAGGAGGTCAAGGATTTCCTATCTCATTGTTTTGAGATGAAGGATTTAGGAGTGGCTGATGTCATTCAAAACATCTAGTTGTTGAGAGACGATGATGGTGGGATTACATTGGTTCAATCTCACTATGTGGAAAAGATCTTGAGACTCTTTGGCTATAGCGACTGCAAGCCTTCTCCAACACCATATGATGCTAGCGTGCTGCTTCGAAAGAATCAAAGAATTGCTAGAGATCAATTGAAATATTCTCGGATTATTGGCTTGCTTATGTTCTTAGCCAGTGCTACAAGACCTGACATTTCTTCTGGTGTTAGCAAACTGAGTTGGTTTGTCTCAAAACCAGGAGATGTGCATTCGAGACCTCAAGAAAGAGTTCTGCATTATTTGAAAGGCACAGCTAATTATGGAATTCACTACACTGGGCAACCAAAGGTGCTTGAAGGGTATAGTGACTCAAACTGGATCTCAGATGCTGATGAGATAAAGGCCACGAGCGGATATGTATTCACTCATGGAGGTGGCGCTGTTTCTTGGAAGTCTTGCAAGCAGACCATCTTAACGAGGTCAACAATGGAAGTAGAACTCACAGCACTAGATACAGCTACGGTCGAAGCAGATTGGCTTCGTTGGCTCTTGAATGACTTGCCGATTGTTGAGAAACCTATACCGGGTATCCTTATGAACCGCGACAATCAAACTGTGATAACGAAAGTGAGCAGCTCAAAGGATAACATGAAGTCATAAAGACACGTTAAGAAGGATAAAGTCTATCAGGAAAATGAGAAACTCCGGAGTTATTGCATTGGATTATATCCAAACGTCTAAAAATCTGGCAGATCCATTTACTAAGGGTTTATCACATAATGTGATAGATAATGCATCGAGGGAGATGGGTATGAGACCCACAATATGAGTTGTTCACAGTGGTAACCCATTCTTTGTGATCGAGATCCCGTGAATTAGATGTGGAAGACAAGCTGTTGATCAACTTAGAGGAGAGTATCCTTACTATTAACATCACTCCATGAAGATGCAATACTCTCCTAAATTTGCATGGCAGGTTGATGTATATCTTCATGTGTTCTAAGTGGCTCATTTAAGCAGAGATGTTGTCCTGCAGAACATCTTTTGAAGAACACACCTATATGAGTCTGATTTCAAACATCGCAATCTATGAGAGTAGGGTTCTCTCTAGTAAACTCATGAAAGGTCTCGGAGTATGACTGATACATCTCCAACGTATCTATAATTTTTGATTGCTCCATGCTATATTATCTACTGTTTTGGGCAATATTGGGCTTTATTATCCACTTTTATATTATTTTTGGGACTAACCTACTAACCGGAGGCCTAGCCCAGATTTGCTGTTTTATGCCTATTTTAGTGTTTCGAAGAAAAGGAATATCAAACGGAGTCGAAACAGAATGAAATCAACCGGAGAAGTTATTTTTGGAAGGAAAGCCACCAGATAGACTTGGACTCTACGCCAGAAGATACGGGAGCTGGCCACGAGGGTGGGGGGCGCGCCCACCCCCTAGGGCGCGCCCCCCTGCCTCGTGGGGCCCCCGAAGCTCCACCGACGTACCCCCTTGCACCGAAAGCCAATCTAGACCTGTTCCGGCACCCTGTCGGAGGGGGCAATCCTTCTCCGGTGGCCATCTTCATCATCCCGATGCTCTCCATGACGAGGAGGGAGTAGTTCACCCTCGGGGCTGAGGGTATGTACCAGTAGCTATGTGTTCGATCTCTCTCTCTCTCTCGTGTTCTTGATTTGGCACGATCTTGATGTATCGCGAGCTTTGCTATTATAGTTGGATCTTATGTTTCTCCTCCCCCTCTTCTCTCTTGTAATAAATTGAGTTTCCCCTTTGGAGTTATCTTATCGGATTGAGTCTTAAATGATGAATCAGGTAACGAAGAGGAGCCCTCTTTTCAACCAATCTCATTAATAAGGAGCTCCAAAAAGAGGATTGAACCCACACATGATGTGGTGAAGAAGAATAAAAGAAAAAGGAAGAGAGGTAAAAAGGTATCTCTGCCAAATAAAGCTGCTCCTATTATTGCTGTGCCTCATGAAAATGATACACTTGATAATGATCTCGTTATGCCTATTGCTTGTTGTGATGATTATGATTGGGAAGATAATGACACTTCTTATGATCTTGAAAATCTTTTTGGCACTTGCTTGGAAGAATATTATAATTGCTATACTATTGGTGCTATCCATACTATTAATTATGAGAGTGATTATGCTTATGATATGAAAAGGCCCAAGCTTAGGGATGCTATGTTTGATGAAGATGATGTTTTTGAGAATATATTTGCTGCAACTAATGTTTGTCCCAAGCCTGGGGAAGCTATGATTAATGAAGATGATATTTTTAGTCTCCCAAGTTTTGATATGCAAATTTATAATGATGATAGCATGCCTCCTACCTATGATGATTATTATGATGATACTCATGCTATAAAAGTACTCATTATATTTATAAAACTTGTCATGATTATGGTTACCTATTTTCTGAACACTACTCTTTTAATGTGGAAACAATTAATAGTATTGAAGTCTCTTATGATACTCCCACTATTCCGAATGAGAAGAATTCTGCTTATGTGGAGAGTAATAAGATTTCTATACTAGTAGATCATGAAAAGAATACTTTAGGTGCTGGTTATATTGTTGAATTCATTCATTATGCTACTGCAAATTATTATGAGGGAGGAATATATGCTTGTAGGAATTGCAATAATATCAAGTTTCCTCTCTATGTGCTTAAAGTTGTGAAGCTATGCTTGTTTTACCTTCCTATGCAAGTTGATTCTTGTTCCCACAATTGTTTGCTCACAAAATCCCTATGCATAGGAAGAGGGTTAGACTTAAATGTGCTTGTCATATGCTTCATGATGCTCTTGTTATGTTTCAATTCTTATTTTTATGTGAGCATCATTGAAATCATCATGCCTAGCCAGAGGCGTTAAACGATAGCGCTTGTTGGGAGGCAACCCAATTTTATTTTTGTTCCTTGCTTTTTGTTCCTGTTTAGTAATAAATAATTCATCTAGCCTCTGTTTATATGTGGTTTTATGTGTTTAATTAGTGTTTGTGCCAAGTAGAACCTTTGGGAAGACTTGCGGAAAGTCTTGTTGATCATGCTGTCAAAAACAGAAACTTTAGCGCTCACGAGAATTGCTGCCATTTTTATTTGGAGATCGATATTTAGTTAATTATATTTGCAGATGGTTAATAGATAAATTCCTCAGGTCCAGAAATTTATTTGAGAATTTTATGAGTTCCAGAAGTATACGTTTGATCCAGATTACTACAGACTGTTCTGTGTTTTGAAAGATTCTGTTTTTCGTGTGTTGTTTGCTTATTTTGATGAATCTATGGCTAGTAAAATAGTTTATAAACCATAGAGAAGTTGGAATACAGTAGTTATAACACCCGTATAAATAAAGAATGAGTTCATTACAGTACCTTGAAGTGGTCTTTTGTTTTCTTTCGCTAACGGAGCTCGCGAGTTTTCTACTTTAAGTTTTGTGTTGTGAAGTTTTCAAGTTTTGGGTAAGGATTCGATGGACTATGGAATAAGGAGTGGCAAGATCCTAAGCTTGGGGTTTCCCAAGGCACCCCAAGGTAATATTCAAGGATAGCCAAGAGCCTAAGTTTGGGGATGCCCCGGAAGGCATCCCCTCTTTCGTCTTCGTTCATCGGTAACTTTACTTGGAGCTATATTTTTATTCGCCACATGATATGTGTTTTTCTTGGAGCGTCAATTTATTTTGTTAGGATTTGTTTGCTGTTATTTAGAACAATGTTTTGCATATTTTATTTCAATAAAAGTGGCATTGATAGCCTCCACTATGCCTATGTTACAAGTATACATGTTGCTGTTTGAAAACAGAAAGTTTACCGCTGTTGCAATAATTCCCTAGAAAATTCAGAATGTGATAAAATGTTGAAATTTTTTTCATATTAAGCTCTGATAAATTTAATACAGTGGGATTTTTCTTTCATAATTTTTGGAGCTAGGGAAGTATGGATGTTGCAGCATTCTTTGCAGACTATCCTGTTTAGGCAGATTGCTGTTATGTTTGCATATCTTTGCTTCTTTAATGATTCTATTTGAGGATAGGACTATTAAATATGCAGAGGAATTTAGTATGCAATGTTGAATAATAATTTTAGTGATTTTCTACAGTAGAATATTATAAGGTTTTGGCAATGGTTTATACTAACTTATCTCACGAGTCTTTGTTGAGTTTTATGTGGATGAGGCTTTTGAGATTTAGGGAGACCGTGATATGAGAGGAATTAAGGAGACACAAAAGCTCAAGCTTGGGGATGCCCAAGGCACCCCAAGATAATATTTCAAGAAGTCTCAAGCGTCTAAGCTTGGGGATGCCCCGGTTGGCATCCCACCTTTCTTCTTCAACAACTATCGGTTAGTTTTGGTTGATCCTAAGTTTTTGCTTCTTCACATGATGTTTGCCATTCTTAGAATGTCATTTTATTTTGCTTTGCTTGCTGTTTGAATAGAATACCAAGATCTGAAATTATTAAATGTTAGAGAGTCTTCACATAGTTGCATAATTATTCGACTACTCATTGATCTTCACTTATATCTTTCGGAGTAGTTTGTCATTTGCTCTAGTGCTTCACTTATATCTTTTAGAGCATGGTGGTAGTTTTATTTTGAAGAAATAGATGAACTCTCATGCTTCACTTATTTTGAGAGTCTTAAATAGCATGGTAATTTGCTTAAAATCCTAATATGCTAGGTATTCAAGAATAATAAAATTCTCTTATGAGTGTGTTGAATACTATGAGAAGTTTGATAGTTGATAATTGTTTTGAGATATGGAGATGGTGATATTAGAGTCATGCTAGTTGAGTGGTTATGAATTTGAGAAATACTTGTGTTGAAGTTTGTGATTCCCGTAGCATGCACGTATGGTGAACCGTTATGTGATGAAGTCGGAGCATGATTTATTTATTGATTGTCTTCCTTATGAGTGGCGGTCGGGGACGAGCGATGGTCTTTTCATACCAATCTATCCCCCTAGGAGCATGCGCGTAATACTTTGCTTTGATAACTTGTAGATTTTTGCAATAAGTATATGAGTTATTTATGACTAATGTTGAGTCCATGGATCATACGCACTCTCACCCTTCCACCATTGCTAGCCTCTCTAATGTCGCGCACCTTTCGTCGGTATCATACACCCACCATATACTTCCTCAAAACAGCTACCATACCTACCTATTATGGCATTTCCATAGCCATTCCGAGATATATTGCCATGCAACTTTCCACCGTTCCATTTATTATGACACGCTTCATCATTGTCATTTTGCTTTGCATGATCATGTAGTTGACATTGTCTTTGTGGCAAAGCCACCGTTCATAATTCTTTCATACATGTCACTCTTGGTTTATTGCATATCCCGGTACACCGCCGGAGGCATTCATATAGAGTCATATCTTGTTCTAAGTATCGAGTTGTAATTCTTGAGTTGTAAGAAAATAAAAGTGTGATGATCATCATTATTAGAGCATTGTCCCAGTGAGGAAAGGATGATGGAGACTATGATTCCCCCACAAGTCGGGATGAGACTCTGAACGAAAATAATAATAAAAGATGCCAAAGAAGCCCAAATAAAAAAATGAAAAAAAGAGGCCATAAAAAAGAGAAAGGCCCAAATAAAAAATAAAAAAATAAAAAAATAAAAAAATTGAGAGAAAGAGAGAGAGGGAGCAATGCTACTATCCTTTTACCACACTTGTGCTTCAAAGTAGCAACATGATCTTCATGATAGAGAGTCTCCTATGTTGTCACTTTCATATATTAGTGGGAATCTTTCATTATAGAACTTGGCTTGTATATTCCAATGATGGGCTTCCTCAAAATGCCCTAGGTCTTCGTGAGCAAGCAAGTTGGATGCACACCCACTTAGTTTCTTTTTGAGCTTTCATACACTTATAGCTCTAGTGCATCCGTTGCATGGCAATCCCTACTCACTCACATTGATATCTAATGATGGGCATCTCCATAGCTCGTTGATACGCCTAGTTGATGTGAGACTATCTTCTCCTTTTGTCTTCTCCACAACCACCATTCTATTCCACCTATAGTGCAATGTCCATGGCTCACGCTCATGTATTGCGTGAAGATTGAAAAAGTTTGAGAACATCAAAAGTATGAAACAATTGCTTGGCTTGTCATCGGGGTTGTGCATGATTTAAATATTTTGTGTGGTGAAGATAGAGCATAGCCAGACTATATGATTTGGTACGGATAACTTTCTTTAGCCATGTTATTTTGAAAAGACATAATTGCTTTGTTAGTATGCTTGAAGTATTATTATTTTTATGTCAATATGAACTTTTTCTTGAATCTTATGGATCTGAATATTCATACCACAATTAAGAAGAATCACATTGAAATTATGCCAAGTAGCACTCCGCATCAAGAATTCTTTTTTATCATTTACCTACTCGAGGACGAGCAGGAATTAAGCTTGGGGATGCTTGATACGTCTCCAACGTATCTATAATTTTTGATTGCTCCATGCTATATTATCTACTGTTTTGGGAAATATTGGGCTTTATTATTCAATTTTATATTATTTTTGGGACTAGCCTACTAACCGGAGGCCCATCCCAGATTTGCTGTTTTATGCCTATTTTAGTGTTTAGAAGAAAAGGAATATCAAACGGAGTCAAAACGGAACGAAATCAACTGGAGAAGTTATTTTTGGAAATAAAGCCACCAGAAAGACTTGGACTCTACGTCAGAAGATACGGGAGCTGGCCACGAGGGCGGGGGCGCGTCCACCCCCCTAGGGCGCGCCCCCTGCCTCGTGGGGCCCTCGAAGCTCCACCGACGTACCCCTTGCACCCATATATACCTACGTATCGTAAAACTTCCAGAAAAGGAGATTAGATTAGGAGTTCCGCTGCCGCAAGCCTCTGTAGCCACCGAAAGCCAATCTAGACCCGTTCCGGCACCCCGCCGGAGGGGGCAATCCTTCTCCGGTGGCCATCTTCATCATCCCGGCGCTCTCCATGACGAGGAGGGAGTAGTTCACCCTCGGGGCTGAGGGTATGTACCAGTAGCTATGTGTTTGATCTCTCTCTTGTGTTCTTGATTTGGCACGATCTTGATGTATCGCGAGCTTTGCTATTATAGTTGGATCTTATGTTTCTCCTCCCCCTCTTCTCTCTTGTAATAAATAGAGTTTCCCCTTTGGAGTTATCTTATTGGATTCAGTCTTTAAAGATTTGAGAACACTTGATGTATGTCTTGTTGTGCGTATCTGTGGTGACAATGGGATGCCACGTGATTCACTTGATGTATGTTTTGGTGATCAACTTGCGGGTTCCGCCCATGAACCTATGCATAGGGGTTGGCACACGTTTTCGTCGTGATTCTCTGGTAGAAATGTTGGGGCACTCTTTGAGGTTCTATGTGTTGGTTGAATAGATGAATCTGAGATTGTGTGACGCATATCGTATGATCATACCCACGGATACTTGAGGTGACATTGGAGTATCTAGGTGACATTAGGGTTTTGGTTGATTTGTGTCTTAAGGTGTTATTCTAGTACGAACTCTAGGGCTGTTTGTGATACTTATAGGAATAGCCCAACGGATTGATTGGAAAGAATAACTTTGAGGTGGTTTCGTACCCTACCAAAATCTCTTCGTTCGTTCTCTACTATTAGTGACTTTGGAGTGACTCTTTGTTGCATGTTGAGGGATAGTTTTATGATCCAATTATGTTAGTATTGTTGAGGGATAGTTTTATGATCCAATACCTTTATCTATTATCCATATGCCACTTGTATCACCATCTCTTCGCTGAACTAGTGCACCTATACAATCTACCACTGTATTGGGTGTGTTTGGGGACACAAGAGACTCTTTATTATTTGGTTGCAGGGTTGCTTGAGAGAGACCATCTTAATCATATTTACAACAATAGTGAATCAAATGTGTGGCATTCACGTGTTTGTCATGTTAACTTTGGTTGCATGTCGCGACTAGCCAAATTGAACTAAATCCCTAGTTTCACCACTGTCAAGGGATCTAAGTGTAAAGTTTGTGTGCAAGCTAAGCAACCTCGTAAGTCTCACACGACTGCGGAAACGAGAAATCTTGCACCACTAGAACTCATACATTCAGATCTATGTGAAATGAATGGTGTTTTTACAAAAGGTGGAAAGAAATATTTCATGACGTTAATTGATGACTCCACTAGAAGATACCGCCATGTGTATCTTTCTGAAATCTAAGGATGAAGCTTTGAACTTTTTGAAGATCTATAAAGCTGAAGTGGAAAACCAACTTGATCAGAAAATCAAGAGGCTTAGGTCCGACCGTGGTGGAGAGTATTTTTCCAATGAATTTGATGCTTTTTGTGCGGAACATGGTATAATCCATGAGAGGAAGCCTCCCTATTCACCTCAGTCAAATGGGGTAGCCGAAAGAAAGAACTATACTCTAACTGATTTAGTTAACGCCATGTTAGACACGTCGGGTCTCTCCAAGGCATGGTGGGGGGAGGCGATATTGACTGCATATGTCATGTCCTAAACCGAGTTCCCACAAAGAATAAAGAGATAACTCCATTCAAGGAATGGGAGAAGAAAAGATTAAAACTCTCTTATCTACGAACCTGGGGTTGTTTGGCGAAAGTCAATGTGCCAATTCCAAAGAAGCGTAAGCCAGGACCAAAGACCGTGGATTGTGTTTTCCTGGGACATGCTTTTCATAGCATTGGTTATAGATTCTTGGTTGTAAATTATGAGGTACTTGACATACATGTCGGTACGATCATGGAGTCGAATGATGCGACTTTCTTTGAAGATATCTTTCCCATGAAGGATACAGCTACCTCATCTAATCAGGAGATGCCTAGTTCATTGAATCAGGAAACAGTTACAATTATTGAACCTGCCATTTCTATGGAACACTTTGAAAATCCTATGGAGGAGAACAATGAAGTTCGTATTAGGAGCAAGAGACAAAGGACATCAAAGTCTTTTGGTGATGATTTTCTTGTGTATCACATAGATGACACTCCCAGTTCTATTTCAAAGGCCTATGCATCTGAAGATGCTGACTACTAGAAGGAAGCGGTTCGTAGCGAGATGGATTCCATCTTAGCGAATGAAACTTGGGAGATAACTGATCGTCCTTATGGGTGCAAACCTATAGGATGTAAATGGGTATTCAAGAAGAAGCTTAGGCCTGATGGTACTATTGAAAAGTACAAGGCTCGGCTCGGGGCTAAGGGTTATACCCAAAAGGAAGGTGAAGACTTCTTTGATACTTACTCACATGTGGCTCGACTGACCACTATTCGAGTTCTACTTTCACTAGCTGCCTCACATGGTCTTCTCGTTCATCAAATGGATGTTAAGACTGCTTTCCTAAATGGAGAGTTGGATGAGGAAATTTATATGGAACAACAAGATAGGTTTGTACTAGATGGTCAAGAAGAAAAAGTGTGCAAGTTGCTGAAATCTTTGTATGGACTCAAGCAAGCACCCAGACAGTGGCATGAGAAGTTTGAATGAACATTAACAGTTGCAGGCTTTGTTGTAAACGAAGCTGACAAATGTGTGTACTATCGCAATGGTGGGGGCAAGGGAGTTATCATTTGCCTGTATGTTGATGACATACTGATTTTCGGAACAAATCTGAATGTTATTAAGGAGGTCAAGGATTTCCTATCTCGTTGTTTTGTGATGAAGGATTTAGGAGTGGCTGATGTCATTCTAAACATCAAGTTGTTGAGAGACGATGATGGTGTGATTACATTGCTTCAATCTCACTATGTGGAAAAGATCTTGAGTCACTTTGGCTATAGTGACTGCAAGCCTTCTCCAATACCATATGATGCTAGCATGCTGATTCGGAAGAATCAAAGAATTGCTAGAGATCAATTGAAATATTCTCAGATTATTGGCTCGCTTATGTACTTAGCTAGTGCTACAAGACCTGACATATCTTTTGCTGTTAGCAAACTGAGTCGGTTTGTCTCAAAACCAGGAGATGTGCATTGGAAAGCTCTAAAAGAGTTCTGCGTTATTTAAAAGGCACTGCTAATTATGGAATTCACTACACTAGGCACCCAAAGGTGCTTGAAGGGTATAGTGACTCAAACTTGATCTCAGATGCTGATGACATAAAGGCCACGAGCAGATATGTATTCACTCATGGAGGTGGCGCTGTTTCTTGGAGGTCTTGCAAGCAGGCCATCATAACGAGGTCAACAATGGAAACAGAACTCATAGCACTAGATATAACTACGGTCGAAGCAGATTGGCTTCGTCGGCTTTTGAATGACTTGTCGGTTGTTGAGAAACCTGTAACGGGTATCCTTATGAACTGCGACAATCAAACTGTGATCACAAAAGTGAGCAGCTCAAAGGATAACATGAAGTCATCAAGACACGTTCAAAGAAGGTTAAAGTCTGTTAAGAAAATGAGAAACTCCAGAGTTATTGCATCGGATTGTATCCAAACGTCTAAAAACCTGGCAGGTCCATTTACTAAGGGTCTATCACATAATGTGATAGATAATGCATCGAGGGAGATGGGTATGAGATCCACAATATGAGTTGTTCACAGTGATAACCTATTCTTTGTGATCGGAGATCCCATGTATTAGATGTGGAAGACAAGCTTTTGATCAACTGAGAGGAGAGTATCCTTACTATTAACAATACCACTCCACGAAAATGCAATACTCTTCTAAATCTGCATGACAGGTTGATGCTTATCTTAATGTGTTCTAAGTGGCTCATTTAAGCAGAGATGTTGTTCTGCAGAACATCTTTTGAAGAACACATATATATGAGTCTGATTGTCGAACGTCGCAATCTATGAGAGTAGGGTTCTCTCGAGTAAACTCATGAAAGGTCTCGGAGTATGACGCATAAGCTCCATCCACGGGGAAGACCCACGGTAGCCTAGTATCAGTCAAGGCTTTGTGTGAAGTTAGATTCGCAGAAAACTTGCAGTTCAAGGCCTAGTCCACTATTCAAGTTGCTTACTAATGTAGCATAGAGTTCTAGGTGGAAGTTCAACTTAACAGTCTCCACTGCAGTACCGGCATATAAAACATTGTTTTGAAACTAAAGGCAAATTCTATGTGCTTCTAGGATCTAGTGGTGGATTGCTGAAATTTTATCTATTTATGGGCCAGCCTAATAACAATTTCAGAAATTCCTAATAAATCCTAGACGCCCACTTGGCCCATTCATGCAAGGCAATGATCACTTCTAAAGTTTAGTCCCACATTGCTAGTTTAGAGAGAGTTGGACCTCTTTATAAGGGAGGTTCTTTCCCCACATGTATGAGCATGAGAATAAGAGGGACATCCACGTGCACTCCTCCTCCGCCGCCCGCCTCGTCACGCCGCACAGCACCGCGTGTTGCGGGAATGAGCCGAGCCCAGCCTCTCGCCTCCTTCAGTTGCGCCTATAAAATGGAGGTCGCTCCTCCCAGAGAGACGCACCAGAACAACACAACCCTCTCGCCTCTAGGTTCCTGACCACTGAGCTACTGCTACGATCTTCTCCATCCCGGCTTGCGGCGTGCACTGCAGGTCGGGACAGTAGGCCTCCGAAACCGCACCTCTTTGAGTCCTGTACGGGAGAAGGGTGATAAGGTTCTCCCCTACATATGTTAGGTTCTCCTTCGTATATGCATCTTCATTTAGTGTCTGTTCTAGATGTGTTTAGTTCAAGTTCATATATACAAATGCTATTTATTCTCTCTCTGTCAGATTGCATGACTTGATTCATCTCTGCTATATTAGTCATGCTTTATCTAATATTTCCATTAGCAAAATTATTTGATAAATTACTCATATTTCCAACACCTTCTTAGATGTACGTTGCTTTCTCGATCACGGTCGCATATCTCAAGTCGCAGTCCGGGATGTCAACTATCAAATGCGCTTGCATGCAACTTGCTCAATGGCTGCTTAGGACTAGATAGGGTCAGGGCATGAATCATTGCATTTCTTTGGTACTCCTATCGCGACACACGAACCACATGTGCGAAACCGGTTGGTGATATGGCGATACGGGGTGCTTTACTCATGCAAAGACCATGTTTCATTTACACCAACGATCGAGCAAAAAATATTAGCGGCAGTGGCAAAGAGGTTGGGTTGTAATCCGCCCACTGATTCTTAACGCTTTCCCCATGCTTTTTTGAAATGTGTTTTACACTGACAGTCTATCGTACAAATGGCATCATCGTGAAGCAATATGGTGGTAGTGGATGTCCAGAAAAGATCCATTTCCAGCCCGCTGCTAAAGCGGTTGGGTGGGGCAGCCTCTCCTAGCTTGCTAGTTTTCTCCATTCACTAATGACGATCGACCATTCAATCACCACTCACTGATCAACTTGCATGTCGACGGAACCCCTTTCAGTTTAACACATGATCTAGGAGACGCCTAGTGGAGCTTTCACAAACGAGGTTGGGTTACATATGCAAGAGCGTCCGTACGAATTGAGTGGGGGTGACGAACAACATTGGAGATGTGTTGATCTCGTGCATGAATTGATCATAAAAAAACGAATCAATTGTATCTTTTTTGTTTGTCACGGAACTAACAAATGATCTTGAGGGTCACCTTTGCGCTTGTGCATATCTTAGGCAAACTGATGTATCACTTCAATATAACATTAAGAGTGCACGCACTGCGTGCAGAAGGAAGCTGGCTGGTCGTCGCTACGACTGCTTTCTGCCAACCTCTGAGTCAATCCGATCCATGAACCGTCGGCTGCGTGCCCAACTAACCATGGCCAACAAAGGTTCAAAAAATAAAGAAAATCGTGCCCAACTAATTCTTCAGCACATCATCTCTGGGGCACAGGCCGGAGGATGGTCGTCAGTTCGTTCATGTCTTCACGCTCCTTGACTGTGCAGTGCTCCACGGCCTTGCAGTAGCCCTGCACTTGCCGATTCATACGCGACAGAGTTGCCCATTTGGCATAATTCTTGGGCATGACCATCCGGTTGACCGAATTCTGAATTACTACTTGTAGCTCGCCGCAGGTCCTCATCATCCTGCTCCTCTCATGACTCTGCAGATGCACGCACCGAGGAGTGGGCATGGTGGATGGCAAGAAAAGGCTCCAGAACAGGATCAATAATCTGATACTCCTTTTGTCGCTGAGGAAGTCCTGGGCTAGGGGGTCCTCGGGCTGCCGGCCCAACCCTCATGGGCTGAACAGTCGGGCCGCATTGTAGCTGCTGGAAGACCGGACTATTGTACAGCGTCATACCCAGACAGGAGATCGTGTGTACCTTGGTCTGTACGCCAAGACAGGAAGAGAAGAATCGGCATCGTAACGGCTTTCGTGCTCATCCCTTGTTCAAAACTACAGGTTTTAGCCCATGCTTATCCTCTTGTTGTAACCGATATGTGTAACCCTAGTACCCCTAGTGTATATAAACCAGAGAGTTTAGTTCGCAGGGGAAGAATAACAATCAACTCTCTAGTTTAGGGTTTAGTTCATCTGAACTCGTGATAGATCGACTATGTGATCCTTATATACACAAGCAATATATATAACCAAGCGGGACGTAGGGTTTTATCTCTTCGAGAGGACCCGAACCTGGGTATACATCTTGTTCCTAGTCCCTTGTTCCCCATTGATCCAAAATCCACAACTCGGGACCCCCTACCTGAGATCCACCGGTTTTGACACTGACATTGGTGTTTTTATTGAGAGTTCTGCTGTGGGATCGCCGAAAGAATCAACGGCTCACCTATTCATCGACCACACCGTCCACGCCGGGGACTTCCCCGTCCTCGGCCAAAATCTCACGTTCTACAATGTCATACTGCATGCCGCTCCGACCGGCCACCTAGGCCAGATCGGAAACTTCGCCCCCGACCAAAAGGTCAGGTTTGGGAGCCTAGAGTTCACCGCTGGCCCCCGGGGAGACCTCACCCTGTCAAGGATCTCAGCTCCCTCAGGAAAACTTGCCAACCCTGATGCTTCGACGTTAAGGAAGGTAAACTTGCCAGGGGCTGATACAACATGGAGCTCGGCCCTGAAGCCAGACTCCGTTAGATCAGCCGAGTTCATCCCGGCCGAACCCCGCCTGGGCACAGCCTCGATTCTAAAAGAACTTCGGGGAATTTTGTACCTGATCCCGTCTTTCATCAACCTTTCTTAATATGTTACATTTCTCTATTCTAGTATATAAAAGTAAGGTTTTTTTCTTTCATTTGAGTTGATTAGGAACAATAAGGTACACATAATTTGATAAATTCCATTGTTTGCATAGATGTGAAAGACCATGCATCGACACTTGGTACTGGGATGATCTAATCATAACTGCCTTCTTTTATATTCCAGATAACAGAGGGTGCACAAAATGTTTATAGGTGATGTACAATGGATGCAATTGGGGGAAAATACACTCTCTCAATGGCAATATGCTGCAGCTTCCACAAACAATCTTGATGTTTCATGTGTACATATCGCCAGACATGATATTACCTCATAGTTTTTACCCTTATATAGCATTGCTATGAAAGAATAATTTGTGCTTACTTCCAAATGCAGGTACTACTGCCTATCTATGAGGCGTGTGTATCAAGTGGCATAGGATAGTGGATTTCATCCGTGAGCTAAATTTTAATGGTCTTCCTTTTCACTATTTACAGGTTATATTCAACTTAGGGTTGTAACTCTCTTTCCTTTAAATAAATTACTATACATAATTAACTTTTTCATATCTGTTGCTTTATTTTTTAGTTGTATTTTCTATGATTCATTAAACTTTAGCAAGAGTGTTTAGTCTATTTTTTTCACCTCTCACTTCCCGTAAATGAGAAAATTGTATGTTCAAAACCTAGAGGCCTGCCTACAAGACTCTAATTTGCTCTTGTGTATACTCCACTGTGTTCTATACTTCAGAAGGCCTTTGTGAGTATGAATAAAATATTTCTAATGCTCTTTTCTGAAATGTAATCCTTCATAATTTTGTATGGAAATGTATAATGAGTTTTTCACTCTACATCTTATCTTAATAGTTTCTATCGTCATAATTTTTGGTTTTCCTAGTACTAGCTTTTAGTATATCATCACATCCCTAATTCTACTTTCTTATATTTTAAATTCTTAGAATCCTATGTTCAAACTAATTCTTTCAAAAAGATCTGTACCCTAGGAATATTTGTGGTTGGAATAATTTCAGAAAAGAGGGCTGATATTATGGATAAATATGTACGTTCTTATGTTCTAATATATCAAAAAGGTCATAAGCATGTCGAGATGAGTGCATGAGAAATATCACTAAAGAGAGGTGAAAAAGTGCCCCAGTATTTGTTTCCTCACTTTCAACGAATATGTTCTTTAATTCACATTAAAACCCTGGAAAAAAAGTTCACAAGCAGCCATAAGGTACTTAAAAGGCATTATTTCGAAATTTTGCATTCTAAAATTCATAGTCGTAAAATGAAATGATAATTTCATATACAAATATAATATAAATACTACATATGTTACCATCTTCTCTACCCATTAAAATGAAGCCCTCGCAAATCTAGTTCTAATTAAAGAGAAGATGTACAACAACCCTGTGGACTTGCAGGAATGATTGTGGGTCACATAATCAAGCTCTTTTATTGTGGCATTGCTACCGAAGAATAAGAAGAAGGGTTTCCCCCGCTTTATATAATAAAGCAAACCACCAAGCATCCAACAAAATCAGTACCAAGTACAATCAAGTCATAGAATCATGCTGGGGGCACAGGAAGACAAGGCCCAAATAAAGCTAGAAAGAGACGCTAATCTGGCTCGGGAGGAGGTGGTGGTGGCGGTGGAGGAGGAGCAAACGACGCCGCCGAGGAACGAAGACCCACCATGATTTTGTCGATGACGTCTCAGTCGCTCTGCTTGCTAAGCGGTCTCTAGAGTTGTAAGAAGCCACACATTTTATAGATCACATCAGTCACGCGCGATGGAATAACTCGTTCGATGACTAGTTTATTGCGGGTACACCAAAGGGACCAGGCAAGGGTACCTAGCGCGACCCAAATAGGGGCGCGCCTAGAACCGGGGAGTCTAAAGACCTCCCCGAACAAATTCAGGAGGTTGTCATGGCACCAACTGCCCCCAACCACCTCCCGGAAGCAACTCCATAAGAACTGTGTCGTCGGACACCGGAAGAAGATGTGGTTGCAGTCTTCCGGTACTAGACAAATGGGGCAGGGGCCATCCCCAGGTCCATTACGCTTTCGGACCTCTGTGCCCGAGGGAAGGCGACCTCTAACCCATTGCCATAGAAATATACGGATCTTTAGGGGGAGTTTGATCTCCCAAAGCACCGCTAGTTCCACTGGACCAGGAGTAGGTACAATCGCCTGGTACAATGATCTAGTCGAAAATCTACCGCTTGGCTCGAGGTGCCAAGATAGCGTATCCGGCCCCAGCGAGGGGGAGTGGAGGGCAATACACTCAAGTAGTTCCTCCCATTGCGCAAGTTCTACCACATCGAAGGTGCGGCGGAAGGCCATCGCGCCTAGGTTCGCCAGGGCCACATCCACGAAGATCTGTGGGCGTACACAGATAGAGAATAACGCAGAAAAACGTTCCGCAAAGGGGCCGGAACCCGCCCATCTATCCAGCCAGAACAGGGTGGTAGATCCGGAGCCTATCTGGATGGAAGCCCCGATGCGTAAGATCGGCAACAGAGGAATCACCGATTGCCAGAATTGGGATCCTCCAGACCTAGATGCAAATTCCAGCGGTTGTCCGTGAAGGTATTTCGCACGGATAATCTCAAGCCACATGCCTCCCTCCTCGAGGAGATCCGGGATCTTGACCTCCGTGCAGTTATCGCGGGGATCTCCGCCAAGGAATGGATGCATCGATATAATTTGGAGGACTCTCTCATGGAGATCTACTCCAAGGAGGAAGAGTTTTGGCGCCAACGCAACTCCATTAACTGGGTGCTATTTGGGATGCTAACACTGCTTACTTTCAGGCCATCGCTTATGGCCGTAGGCGGCAACGTTCCATCCCCTCCTTTGGGTGGGTGGTCAGTTGTTTCAGGACCCTCAGGCTATCCGCCTGCTAGTTGATGACTTTTACAAGTCACTATTTCAGGGACGCCCAAGAAATGGTGTCGCCCTTGCCGACCACATCTGGTCGCGCGACCAACAGATTTCCCCCGAGGAAAATGCGACCCTGTTCACCCCCTTCGATGTCGCGGAAGTTGAGGCCTTTGTCAAAGCCATGAACCCGACCTCGGCCCCAGGCCCCGATGGCTTGCTGGTCCGGTTTTTTTAGGCTTTTTGGCCGATGGTCAAGGATATCATCCTTGATCTTTTCAGCGAGTTCTCTAGGGGAACCTTAGACTTGTCCTGGCTTAACTATGGGATTATCTCTTTGATTCCCAAGGTGTCGGGTGCTGCGGACATTAGACAATTCCGCCCTATCACAGTCCTCAATGTGATTTTTCAGATCCTCGCGAAAGGGTATGCCACTATGGAGGCCCTTATTGCCCCCCGGATTCATCACCCGAACCAGTTGGCTTTCACGAAAGGGAGATATATCTTGGATGGGATCCTTGCCCTCCATGAGATTATCCATAAGGTGAAGAGCAAACATCTCCGTGCAATGTTCTTCAAGATCGATTTTCACAAAGCTTATGATACCGTGCACTCGTCCTTCATTCGGGAAGTGTTGCTTAAGCGTAGCTTTGATCCTCACTGGGTGGCCCGTGTGATGCAGTTAGTGACGAGTGGCAGGACAGCTACCGAAGAATACATTAAGCTTGGCGGTCATCACAACCAGTATCATGGAATGCTAGCTTCTCAGCCTCTTCATGTAGAAGTCTTCCACGTCGATGCATGGCGGCAAGTGACTTGCACGCTACGTGTAGGCAGAACTTGCTCTGCCAGAGATGAAAATAAGCAACACCCATGTGAGCCAGGCATATGCACACACTATGAAGAACTTTTTGCCTATTCCCGAGCCCCTTGCCTGTCATGATCGCCATCATGATATCTGATCTTAGAATTAGGTGTTGCGATCATACACATACGAGCAAGTCCATAACTAGTTCATCCTTTTAATTATTTTGAGTGCAATTTCATTTTATTTAATCGCAAACTTGACTACAATTTTAACACTATCAAGAAGGTACTCCCTCCTATTTGGAGGTGGTACACCTTAAAACTTATGTTCGAGTACCATATAAGATTGGCTATTAGATTAGAATGAATGTGTGGCTCATATCAATTTTGAGGTACTGTAAAAGAGATAGTTCATATGGATTAATTAGAATCCGCCAAAAGTCTTATTGTTCAAAGTCCTCCAAACCAAAGAGAACCTAATGTGACAATGACATGCAAGATACTGAAGGAATGAGTTTTCTTTCTAGTTGAAGAGTCTTGAGTAGGGTGTTTTGATGTCCAGACTCATCTGCACCCGATTAGAAACAAATTCGTAAAAAATTCAAAACAAATTCAAAAAATTCAGATCCGATCCATGAACCGTTGGCTGCCAGCGTGCCAGAAAAATTCCTTCCTTCTCTAAAAATATGACAGTGCCTGCGAGAAGCAGTGCATGTCGGTCAGGTCCATTGATGGCCACGTCGTCTTCTACTTCTTCAGCACATCATCTCCGGGTGCACAGCCGGTGGATGGTCGCCAGTGCGTTCCTGTCTTCATGCTCCCTGACTGTGATGTGCTCCACGGCCTTGCAGTAGCCCAACACTTGCCGATTCATACGCGACAGAGGAGCCAATTTGGCATAATTCTTGGGCATGACCATCCGGTTCACTGAATTATGTACTACTACTTGTAGCTCGCCGCAGGTCCGTGTCATCCAGCTTCGGGCACGACTCTGCAGGTGCACGCAATCGAGAAGTGTGTGTGGTGGATGGCAAGCAAAGGCTCCAGAACAGGATCAATGATCTCATACCACTTTTTGTTGCCGAGAAGGATCAACGTAAAAGCTATCTCAATGAATGACACAATCACACGATGAAATGTTACAAGACACACAAAATTCTTGTGCGGCATTCAACTAGCACATTTTTTGTTTTTGCTTGTCTATTCATTTGACCACTACTTGAGCCGTTCAGCTACAAATAGGAAGGGAGAAAGACATGAATTAGACTGAGCTTCATGGCAGTGCCATCCCAAAGCCACTCACTCGACAACCCCAACAATGCTGCAGCAATCGCTAGGTCTCATGCCATCCCATATAGCAACCACAACAGTCTACATAAAGAAATAAACCAGCAGCGAAGTCGTGTACATATACACACAACATGGCGCGTTATTTGCTAGCCGAGGAATAAAGCGAAACTAGGGTTCAATTGACGTTGACTAACACAGAAGACGTTGTGCTTAGTCGCGGGTAAATTGGGGCCACATGCCATTATGGTAGAGACCCTCTTTAAGATAGGCGGTGGCATGGAGTTCTTCCTTGAGCCTCATATTCTCTGTACACAGGCGTTGGTGCTCCGAGGTATCCTGAGTTTTTAGCGTCATCCCTGCGCATTTGAGGCATGTCTTGTTTTTAACAACCCACTTGATGGCTTGGTTTTTATCTTTTAGCATCTAGTTCTCTCCTTGAAGATTCTTGGTGTCCTGTAGTTGGCTCTTGCCCTGCTTTTATTAATTTCAGGTATGCGTCATTTTAGTGGTTAGCAAAGCATGCATGCTACTATATTTAGTGGAGTTTGTACCGTTCAACAGCAAAACTTGCATAGCTGCATGTAGGTGACCCATGCGGCCAAATTTCATGTAATTCACTGTGGAAAAGAATGGAATATATACCTTGCTGGAGGAGCGTTTGTTTTGGAACCAAAACTTGACTTGTGGGGCACACATGCCAAGCCTCTTGCTAAGGTCTTTCCGGAATTCCGCATCTGAATAAGGGCATTCCTGGAACACACTACATATCACATTAATGAAAATGGATTAGTAAACATCTTTTCGATAGGTAAGAAACATTGATTGAGTATGTATTATACGCATCAAGTTGTTGGATTTGTTCTCCACGGAGACGACGGTGATAATGGACACGCCTTGTCATCATTCTCTCCTCACTATGGGTCTCTCTATCGTTATTTTTGCCTTTGTCTGCAGCAGCAGCGTTGGCATCATCAGTGTTGCCCATGTTGGTAGTGGCCTTTGTCTGCAGCAGCAGCGTTGGCATCGTCAGTGTTGCCCATGTTGGTAGTGGCTCCCAACAGGCCATGCATCTCATCACCATGCTCGTGCTGGAGTAGGTGGCTCTGTTCGCTTGTGGTGAAGAGGTCCAACATATTCTGCACATCACTGTCCTATTCCGGCAACTCCCCATCCATGGTGATCTGTTATCATGAAACAAAATATTTATTCTTATGTGTAGAGTTAAAGGTAGCAATGAACAAATATCTTAGAAAAAAGAATGCAGTAGTGAAAAATGAAATTAAGTAGACTTTAGTTGCCAACGTAGTACATTTAGATTTAGATTTTAATTTCCAACATAGTCGGATGTTACTTCACATTAAGAATACTTAAAATTCATCTGTATGAGTTTCCTAGACCAAGATGTAATCAAGTAGGCTTAGATTACTCTCAAAAAATATATTGGCATAATTTCCTGAATTCACTATCACATATTCATGATTATCTACAGCTGATTACTCTAAACATATATGCCCTACTCTATCAAAACTATTACTTTCTTATCCCATCGCGTTCTTTTATATGTATCAGAAAAACCTTACTCTATCTATATATACATTGGTATCTATCTACAGATTCCATATGTGATATATTTAAACAATGCTTTACATACAATAAGATAAGTACCAACTACTGCGGCCATCAATCCAGCGAGTTCTCGCGTGCGTTCGTGTGTGTCCAGCTAGTCAACTCGATCAAGCAAGATCGATCAGCCTGCTGTTGTGTACGTGCGTGAGTTGTGCTGTTCTGGCTGGTGTACGTACGTGTGGCGTACGTAGCTATTTTTGCTAGCTTCGATGAATCAATCGAGAATCCAGTGCTTTACTTCATCGTTCGTCGTTGGTCGTCGCGTGTCGTCGGAAAGTACTTGGCGTCGCCGTCTGGGCCAACAATTGGTATCTAGAGCAACGTTGATTTTCTAGTAAGGGAGGATCATGATGGACGACGAGAAGACCAAGCAGCTGGCGGAGTACTCCGGTGCGGCTAAAGTAATTGCTGCTCCGGCGAGTTCATCGTATCCACGGTTTGATTGCGAGAACTTCAGGATCTGGAAGGCCCTCATGGAGTGTGGTCTCCGCGCCAACGAGCTATGGGACGCGGTGGATCCCGGAGGCGACGCGTTCAAGAAGGAGGGAGCCGAGCACCGGAAAGATCGGCAGGCGGCGTCGGCGATTTACTCGGTTATGCCAATGGATGTCCTCCAGCACCTAATCGCCAAAGCAACGGCGAAGAAGGTGTGGGATACGCTGAAGCTCATGTTCGAGGGACACACCCGTGTCAAGCAAGCCAATCTCCAAACTCTCCTAAGAAACTACGAGACTCTCGTCAATCGGATCCGCGCGCTTGGAAAAAACCTCACAGAGACCTCGGTTGTCCGGCGGTTCTTGCGCGCAGCCCCTCCCCGGTACCTGCAAATTATCACAGCGATCGAGCAGTGCGTTGATCACGCGACTCTCTCCATCGACGATCTTGTCGGACGGTACAAGGCTCATGATGAGCGGATGCGGTACAGTCTTGGGGACGGGAGGAACGACGAGCTTGTGATGCTCACAAGGGCGCAGTGGGTCGCTTTGTCAAAAGAAAAGTAAGGCGGATCCACGAGCAGCAGCAAGAAGAAGGGGAAGCAGCGTTCGGTGAGAAAGAACTTCGCCGACTCGGATGTTGACTCAGACGATGAGGCTGCACCACCATCGAGGAGAAAGTTTGACATCAGGAAAGTGAGATGTTATAACTGTGGCCTCCTCGGCTACTTCAAGGCTGACGAGGAAACACCGAAGCAGAAGGCGCTCATGGCCCAGGAAGGAGATGGTGACATGATGTTGATGAGCGAACTCATGGATGAGAAGGATCCAGGTCTTCAACCACCCGCTAAAGAAATTGTCGCGTTTGTTGAAGAAAAAGTTTGCCATTATGATCATGGTTCGAAAACTCGTGTCGAAGCTATAGATGCGGGGAGTGATTCCGAAACTTATGTCAGTGCTATGAACGTAAGTGCTAATTTTGCTGGAGCGGACGCAGCGATAGTTGCATGTGCTCGACCATGGGGAAGCGGTCTTAGCGATGGTCGCCTGAAAGATATGGCCTGGTGGCCAGAACGGTGGCGCGAAGACCGACTCGCATATGGTGAGCACGGACGCTGGAAGTCCAAGATCTGCGCATGTTGAACTGAGCCACAAGCTGCACAACCTGCACGGACAGGCGGCCGACGCATGGCATGGAACATGCGTGGCTAGCACAGTATTGCTAGCTAATGCATCAACCCGGTCTGCTGTGTCGCTCGAGCCAAGGAGCAGCATGCCATGCGCTGACCGTAGTAGCAGAAGCCCACTAGCGAGGAAGGAGGAGTACTCTTGTGCTAGAAGCCTACTAAGTATTAGTGCACAAGGCTGCAGCAGCAATGTCCTAGTACGCAAAGCAAAACGGCTAGGCCCATGTGACGGGTCAGAAGAGGAGCCGGACCAGGAGACAAGCCATACTGCGGGTGGTGATGGACAAGGCCCATTACCTGGTGGCCTACATGGGGTTTCGCCTGGTGGCTTGCGTGCCGACGAGAGCTCAGCTACAATTGCTGTACTGCCGAAAAGTATAGCAAGGACGTCGACAGCGCATGCAGAGGAAAGGACACCACCTACAACCGAACATCTACGACCGGTGTTCAACATGTATCCAGAGAATTCTCTTCGGACGATTGACCCGGTAATGGTGAATGGAAGTGGGCGGCAGTGTCTAGCAAATGCCGAGGAACCGGCGAAATTTAAGGACGCAAATACGACGGAGTATTGGCGTAAAGCTATGAAAGAAGAGTTGAGGTAGATCCACGACAACAATGCATGGAAGCTTGTGGATCTTCCCAACAATGAAAAAGCCATGGATCTCAAGTGGGAGTTTGTGATCAAGAAAGATGTCGAAGGGTATGTGAAGCACAAAGCGAGGCTAGTGGCCAAAGGGTACGTGCAAGAGGAAAATATGGACTTCGAAGAAGTGCTCGTTCCCATTGCAAAGATGGAGTCGGTGAGATTACTGATCGCTCTCGCGGTTCAGGAATCATGGAAAGTACATCACATGGTTGTAAACTCCGCGTTTTTGAATGAAGAGATAGAAGGAGATGTGTATGTGAATCAACCACCGAGTTTCATCAAGGAGGGAGAAGAACACAAGGTACTGAAGTTACATAAAATCTTGTATGGGCTATGGCAAGGACCTCGAGAGTGGAACATCAAACTTGATCGAACGTTGATTTCTCTTGGATTTGAGAAAGCCTCACTAGAGCATGCAATGTATAAGAGAGGTGAAGGAAGGGATCGTCTACTAGTTGACATCTACGTCGACGACCTATTAATTACCGAAGCAGATGAAGAGGTGATTGCAAAGTTCAAGCTACAGATGAAAGAGTTTTTCAAGATAGATGATCTAGGTCTTTTGAGCTACTACCCCGGGATAGAGGTACATCAAAAGACTGAGGGGATCACACTATGAGAGGAGGCATACGCAAGGAAGATACTTGAAAACTGTGGTATGAAATATTGCAATCCAATTGACGGTTCAACGAAACCTCGTCTTGAGCTGAACAAGAAGAGTAAAGCACCCGCAGTTAATGCAATAGAATATATTGCAGCTGCCACTACGGCGTGCGAAGGTGTGTGGCTAGGGCGGCTACACGGTGATCTCATGGATCGAGATCCGGAACAAGTGGTGCTTAATCTTGATAGCAAATCTGAAACTTTTCTACGGAAGGATCTAATGCGGCGTGATAGGAGCAAGCACATTGATACGATGTATCGCTATATGAAGGACTGCGTGGAAGAAGGTAAGACGAAGGTCAACTACAACTGCATCGATGATCAGCTGGCGGACATCCTAACCAAAGCTTTGGATCGAGAGAAGTACTTGGTGATGCGAAGAAGGATCGGCGTCGGAGCTGTGACATAACAACATCGTATTTAAGGGGTGATTGTTGGAAGTAAACACGACAATATGTGTCCGTGTCCTTCACGTACATGTGCTTGTACGTGTATCCGATTAGGTTTCCAAGTCAATCACCGGGTAGGACTATTACTAGTTGGCTTAGCTAGTATATATAGTCACGTATCCCCTTGTAACCAATACCACCGAGACCAGATCAAAGCAATACAAATCACAGGACCGACACGGCCCTGTTAGCCATCATATCGACTGTGTGCTCGTGTGCGTGTTACGCCGAGTTGTGCTGGTGCGTTCTAGCCGGAACCAATCCAGCCGCTTGCCTGCTTGGTTACTTGTACGTCTACGTAGTCAACGTACGTTCGTCCGTAAAAGTAACTCGGCCGGTCTGACAACTACAAGCGTGCTTTAGACGGAAAGCACTCGTCTACGAGCAACGTACATGGGATCTGTGCCAACAAATTGTAGAAGCAAGATATTAAAATATGCTATGGGAGGGAAATCATATTAGCCATAAATAATAGCATCATAGGCACGATAATACAATCAGATCTATGAATAGCAAGATGCTAGCCATCTCCCAAGAAAAATGACGAAATACTACTTTGTGTATCCACTCACTCCATGGTGGATCTACCTTTTTTCCGAGAATACAAGGGATGACAGATGTCACGGAGTATTCCTGCTCAACATTAGAAGATATATATCCAAGGATAACTAGAGTAGAATGGTATAAACATTACTAGATGAATGGCTTAAGGAAATACCGATGGCCTCGGTTGTCGTCCTCCTTAGAACTTCGGTAGGCGAAAAAGTACACGGATCTGTTTTGTTCCTACTAATATATCAAACTCATTCGGCAAAGTAGCTATGACCATCCGAATTTAAAGCCGTGAGCAGCATGCAAAATTTATGCCATGACCCATGATTAATGCAAGCAGTTACTTGTATCCAAATATAAGGCTCATATATCATGGATTTTGCATTGGCCTATATATAGGTCATATTTAATACTCATTAAGCATATTTGTGGAGTGAAATTGGCATATTGATACAATATATTATGCTATTAAAACAATTTAAATTGCTTCTCCAGACAATCAGTAGAAAAGAACGACATTGATCGATAATATATTGTAGATCTAAATGATATACATGGACATAAAGATTTCTTCAGTCAATAATACATATAGAGTATGTTTTTCTTCGAAGAAAAACTTCCTATGTACACAATAGAAAAGAACACCACAAATAACTTGTATCCAAATATAAGGCTCACATGCCTTGGATTTTGACAGCTGCGGCATGTCATATATATACAGCATAATTAATACTCATTAAGCCTATTTGTGGAGTGAATATTTCCATATTTATAACAATATATTATATGATTAAAAAATAGAAAAGGGTGGTTCTGATTATCGATATATGTAATATACATGGATATAAACGGGTGCTTCTGCTCAATTATATGTTGTAGACCAGCCTGATATACATGGACATAAAGAGTTCTTCAGCCAATACAACATACAATGTATGTCATTTTTGGGGAAAAACTTTCGATTTATTCAGCCACTGTTAAGGGAGCACAAAGAATACCAGGACTAACATAAATTACATCTAGGTCAGCGACAACAACAAGCACTGGAGTGAGCTGAAGACGCGCCACCATCATCGCGCCCTCTCTCACTGATGTCGGCCAAACCTTGTCGTACTAGTTAGATGGGAGTCCTCATGGCAAGGTCTCGTAGGACCACTACACTAGAGCAACAACCATCGCCAATGAAGAGAAGCGTAGATCATGATTCACTAATCAATTTCTAGCACATTTTCCTCCCCGGTCGCACCACCAGTGTCAATGTTCAAGTCACTCAAGCAACCCATCCCCAATGACGGTGGCCATGGATGCACTGGAAGGCCCACCTGTCATGGACTTACCAGTCGATTCACCCGGGCCTGCCACTATCTGACCCAGCAACGTGGCTTTGGCTCGGCGGTGGGCCTCAGGCCCTCGCGCACTGGCAAGAAGCGACGGGCACCGCCCAATGAGACTGGCGTTGCGCGGATTCGGCGGTCCACCTGTGATGGACCTCCCAGCCGATTCTCCCAAGTACGAGCCGTCTGCGCAGATCGGATGAATCAGATAATCCCCTAGAGGCTCCCTCCGCATGCCACAAAGCAACCGAGACACATATGCTCTCATAGCCCGTGGATCCCTCACGTGATCCGACCCCAATGCCGATGCTTCCTGGTGCACTGAGCGGTCCACCTATCATGGACCATCCAACCAAGTTAATTGGGTCAGACGCTACCCGACTTAGCCCCATGGCTTTGGCCCGACGCGGGGTATACACACCGCAAGGATGGTCCGGATGTGCCACCAGGCGGGGGCAGGTGCGCCTCGAGGACCACCCAAGGGCGGCTGCCTCAGGCTGGCACACAATCCATCCGTCGTGGACCCTCCAGCCAGGTCGCACAGCTGCAAGCTGGCCGGGCAGATCGGATGGCTTGCACCGGCCCTGAGAGGCCCCCGCCGCAAGCTAAACGGTGACCGATGTCGTGGTTCTAACTCTGACAGTGATGTAGGGGGGTAAGTATGGAGAGGCTAGATCTCAGCTGGTGGGAAGTTGTAAGCACACCAAGATGTACGAGTTCAGGCCCTTCGCGGAGGAAGTAACAGCCCTACGTCTTGGTGCCCGGAGGCGGTCGATTGGATTACTGGCGTGTGAATAACAGGGGTGCGAACCCTTCATACTGAGGAGGGGGGTGGCTTATATAGAGTTCGCCGGCCCCCTCCTGCCCTCAGTAATGCAGGGTTTAAGGTACATTTAAGGCTAGGCGTTACTGGTAACGCCCCTAATAAAGTGCTATGATGACCATAAAGACTACTTAACAGCTGACCGTTTGCCTGCGGAGTGACTGTAGGTCTCCTGGCGGTCGAGTGGTTGGCTTCATGGTCGAGTGATAGCTTTCTGGTCGAGTGTCTTGGATCCGTCGAGTGGGATACCTTTAAGTCGATTGAAAGGTGACTTCTCCTAGGGATGTCCTAGGGTAGGACTCTTTGGTCAGGTCCGTGTCCCTACCCTAGGTACATGTCTTCATCATTAGTCCCCGAATGGATCGAGGTTAGAGTGGGGAAAGAGTTGGAGATCTTTCCGACTGGTTCTTCAGGCTACGTGAGCGCCTCGTTTTGGGTCAATCGTCACGGATGACGTTGCCAACCTTTTTCAGTCGCCTTGATCCATTCCAGGCCTTTCGTCGAGTGAATTTCTTTACTTGTGACGTACCGAGCGCCGGCACGATCAAGGTCTTCTGTTTTGACAAGTTGTTTTGTGGCCCGCGGATGTCGCGGAATTCGGATTTTGGGAAGCGCGCGGGACGGAAGCGGCCGCAGTAATCGGAAGCGATAAAGCGGAAGCTCCTCGATCCCCGCGTTGCCTTTTTCACCACGTACTGCGCGCGCATCTGCTGCGGGATTGGACTGGATAGCCTGGGCCTACCAGTCAGCCACTCGGAAGCGGTCCCTTACAAATCACCGGCTCGGGGTTTCCAGGCAGTGCGCTCTCTTCTCCTCCTTTCTTCTTCCTCTCTCCCTTCTCAAGTCCTTCCGCCACCTCCGTTCTCGCCCTAGCGCAGCAGGCTCGTGCGAGACCTCGCCGGCGACGATGACGAAGGGCAAGACCTCTGCTCTGGAGCGCGCGAAGAAGGCGGCGGCGCAGGGGAAGGGAAAAAGATCGTCTTGGGGAGGATCCTCCTCTAGGACCACTCTGCCCAAAGGTTGGATTCAGGGCGACTGGATGCCGTCGGTGCTCCGTCGAGAGGATCTCGACGACATGGTCGAGGGGGGAGTCATCCCCCACCAAGCCGCGCGTCTTCCGGGGGGAGAGATCGAACCTCAACCCCGTGACGATGAGTGCCTGCTCCTAGCCACCCACATCGACCGAGGGTTTTCTCTGCCGCCCCATCCCTTTTTCCGGAGTTTTCTGAACTTCTTCGGAGCGCAGCTCCATCACTTCACTCCCAACTCCATCGTATACCTCGCCGCTTACATTTCTATGTGCGAGGCCTTCTTGGGTTGCCGCCCCCACTGGGGACTCTTCAAGCACATCTTTACCTGTCGCTCTCAATCGGTCAAGAAGGCCAAGTCGAGTGACGAGAGGACGCAGGTGATCCAGCTGTGCCGGGGGTCTGGCGATCCAGCGAGGGGGAAGAGTTGTTTTCCTTCCATCACTTTCCCGGAGTCGGTCCGCGGTTGGCAGGCAACCTGGTTCTACTGTCAAGACCAGGCGACCCCAGGGCAGTCGACTGGACTTCCTCCATTCTCTCTCGACCGAGCTGAAAAGCCTGCTTCTCTGAAAGTGTCGCCGGAGGAAAGGGCCAGGTCAAAGTGTTGGCGGGTCGAGTGGTTGAGCTCGTCCGTGAGGGTGTGACTGGTATGGACCTGCTGGAGGTCTTCCTCCGAGGCGTATCCAACCGCTCCAGGCCCGTGACCACCCGATGTGGCTGTACGCGGGCCTGACGACACCACTCGGGTCCACCCGGAGGAGGTCACGACGAGATGCTGGAGGGGTGGCTGTCGAGCATTACGGGGAACAAAGACAACCCCCGAGGAGCCAGGAGGGTGGTTCCACTCGACAATTCGTATGAGGTGGACCAGGTATGTCTTTATCCTGACTGAAATCTTGTTTTCTGCATTGGTCTTCTTTGAGTTGGTCGATTGACTTTCGTCTTGTCTGTTTTTCCAGGCGACCACCGAGATGTACTCGACGCCCAACGGGGCTCAGGAGCCAACTGAGGAAGGGGAGGCGAGCGGAGGTGAGAGTGGGGACGACCAAGGCGAGTGGGAGTCCGACGGTGAAGGAGAGGGAGACGAACGTCGACTCCAGCGAAGAGGAGGAGGAGGAGGTCGAACCCCCTCGCAGAGGGGCGGTCCAAGCACGCACACGACCCAGCGCGGGAACGTGAAGGCGACTGCTTCTGTTGGGCAGTCGTCGAAACGCCCTCGGACCTCTTCTCCTACGCCGACTGGGAAGGTTCCCAAGCACCCACGCACGACGCTGTCCAAGCCGCCCAAGGCTCTGCCCAAGATGAAGATAGCTGTCCCTACCATTTCCGGGTAATAATAAAACTTGCTTTCCTTCGTCGACCATGGACAGATCCTTGGTCGATTCATTGAGCCAACTGACTGACTTTCGAGATTTGCAGCGCTGCTACTTCTGAGGTCTCCGCCAAGGACGACGACCAAGAGATGGAGGATGCTGTTACCTCCAACCCTGGTACGATTACTGACGTTCTGCTTTGAGTCGACTGATCATTTATTGCAACCCTGGTCGATTGAACTTTCCTTTGTAGCCCCTCCTCATGTTATCGACCTCCCGGATGACGACGACAACGGTGGGAGTCCAACGGGGAAGGAGAGGGAGACGACGACGTCGACTCCAGCAAAGAGGAGGAGGAGGAGGTCGAGCCCCCTCGCCCAGAGGGGCGGTCCAAGCACGCACACGACCCAGCGCGGGAACGTGGTAAGGCGACTGATTCTGTTGGGCAGTCGTCGAAACGCCCTCGGACCTCTTCTCCTACGCCGATTGGGAAGGTTCCCAAGCACCCACGCACGACGCTGTCCAAGCCGCCCAAGGCTCTGCCCAAGATGAAGATAGCTGTCCCTACCATTTCCGGGTAATAATAAAACTTGCTTTCCTTCGTCGACCATGGACAGATCCTTGGTCGATTCATTGAGCCAACTGACTGACTTTCGAGATTTGCAACGCTGCTACTTCTGAGGTCTCCGCCAAGGATGGTGACCAAGAGATGGAGGATGCTGTTACCTCCAACCCTGGTACGGTTACTGACGTTCTGCTTTGAGTCGACTGATCATTTATTGCAACCCTGGTCGATTGAACCTTTCCTTTGTAGCCCCTCCTCATGTTATCGACCTCCCGGATGACGATGACAACGGTCCGTTGAGAGTGAGGAGGCACAAGAGGGCGTCGGCTGACAAGACCCCCCAATCCGCTCCGGCGTCCGAGGCCGAGGCTCGGGATGGTGGTGACACCACTCGGGCTTCAGTGACCTTCACCGTTCCTCTGGCGAGTGCGCGGCCCTCGTCGTCGATTGCGGATCCGTCTTCCTTTTTTGCCACATAACCCGTCCCTGAGGACCAAGCGGCTGCTGCAAAGGAGGCTATACGCCAAGTGGGGATCATGATGGAGCAAGTGAAGATGGCTCGGGAGGCCAGCCAAGCAGCCTATGACGCGAGTTCGGCTCTTCAGAGCAACGTCCAGGTCAGTCGACTCAACACTTGGTCTGTTATGATATGCTGTTTGGAGAGTCTCTTTTCCGAAGATCTTTGTATCTGTACACCCACTGGGTGTGTCTGCCAATCCTTGGACAAGTGGGGGCACGCTAAGTGCACCCACTGGGTGTAGTCCCCGAGATTACGGTGGACTGCTGGCAGTCGACTGTAGTCTTTACATTGTGTTGTTGTAGTTTTTTTGGTCAAACCAGTGGGGGCACGCTGAGTGCACCCACTGGGTGTAGTCCCCGAGACTACTGTCGAATGTTTTTGATTCGGCTATGGTCTTAGAAACATCGTCATTGTCCCTTAGTTACTCGGAAGCCACTTATCTTGGGAGTGTTCACGTTGGAAGAAGGAGAACCTCACCCTGAGCGAGAAGCTGGAAGGCATCGCTCGCAGGAGGGACGACCTGGAGAGCTACTTGGGGAGCCTCGCCAAGAAGTTGTACCTTAAGCTTGAAGGTGCACATTCAGTTCCGACTGGTTTTTGTGTCGACTCAGTCTATGAAAATTGACTTATCCTTGGATCGTGTATGCAGAGCTTTGCCAGAATTTTGAAGAGGAGACCAGTCGAGTGGAGCCAAGCTTGGACCCTGTTAACTCTCTTGTGAAGGACGAGGCTGCAATGAACGTGCTCCGTCTGGAGTCTCGTACTGCCAGCGTCGTTGACTATCTGGCTCGGCTGAAAGTGCGATGTCGCGGATCGACACATCACTCTGGCCTGGGACGACGCTTCAGAACGACCTCGAGTCTCTGATGGCTCGACTTAACGAAGTCCCAGGTCGAGTGGCGGAATGGAAGAAATCTTCTGCTAGATGTGGTGCTGATGTCGCTCTGTCTCTGGTCCGCGTCCATTGCAAGGAGGCGCGAGAAGAAAAGCTGGCGGCCATCCAAGTTGCCAATACCAGGAAGCACAGCTTTCAAGACTTCATGGAGACTTCATCGCTGCTGCCACCCGTATTGCCGACGGGATCGACTTGGATGAGTTCGTCGCCCCTTCCAGTCCTCCTCCTGAGGAGTGAAAAACTTTGAATTTACCTCGGAATACCGAGTGGATTTGTAACCGTTTAAACTCTCCCGAGCCGAGGGCTCGAGTACTTTGAGGTATGGGACCTTTTAGGCTTTTTCTGAACTAGATTTCTCATTGGATATCTTCACAGTTTGATTCGTCGAGTGGAACTTGATCTTCACTCGGAATAATCTTGTATTTGCGACGTAGCTCCGAGGGAGAAGGTAGCAGTCGACTCGCGAATTGGGCTGTGTCCTGTACTTAGGCGAGCGTCGTGCTGCAGCTAAGCCCCCCGAGTGGGAGGTTTGCTCTCCACTCGGTAGGATTTTAAACACTTAGGCGAGCGCTGGGCTACAGCTAAGCCCCCGAGTGGGAGGTTTGCTCTCCACTCGGTAGGATTTTTAAACACTTAGGCGAGCGCTGGGCTGCAGCTAAGCCCCAAGTGGGAGGTTTGCTCTCCGCTCGGCAAGATTTTTAAACACTTTGGCGAGCACTGACTGCAGCTAAGTCTCTTAGTGGGAGAACTTAGGCGAGTCCTGGACTACAGCTAAGCCCCCGAGTGGGAGGTTTGCTCTCCGCTCGGTAGGATTTTTAAACACTTAGGCGAGCACTGACTGCAGCTAAGTCTCTTAGTGGGAGAACTTAGGCGAGTCCTAGACTGCAGCTAAGCCCCCGAGTGGGAGGATTGCTCTCCACTCGGTAGGATTTTTTCAAACTTAGGCGAGTGCCTGACTGCAGCTAAGTCTCTTAGTGGGAGAACTTAGGCGGGTACTGGGCTGCAGCTAAGCCTCCGAGTGGGAGGTTTGCTCTCCACCCGGTGGGATTTTTTAAACACTTAGGTGAGCGCTGGGCTGCAGCTAAGCCCCCGAGTGGGAGGATTGCTCTCCACTCGGTAGGATTTTTTCAAACTTAGGCGAAACGGATTCGCAGCTAAGTCACCCACTGGGGGATTTCGTATGTAAACAAAAGTGACAACAATTATTGGAACACTCTTGCCTTTGATAAAAATGAACTGCAGAAATTTTTCTTATTACATCTCTGCCAAGGGAGAACTCAAGTGTAAAAGGGGCGGAGTAGTTCCGCATTCCAAGCTCGTGGCTCGTCGATCTGGTGATCAACATTGTAGAGGTGATATGCTCCATTGTGGAGGACTCTGGTAACGATGAAGGGGCCTTCCCAAGTAGGAGCAAGTTTGTGTGGTTTCTGTTGATCCACTCGGAGGACCAAATCTCCTTCTTGGAAGGCTCGACTCTTCACATTCCGGGCGTGGAATCGACGTAAGTCTTGCTGATAAATGGTCGATCTAATCATGGCCATCTCCCTCTCTTCTTCTAGGAGGTCGACTGTGTCTTGCCGGGCCTGTTCTGCTTCATCTTCAGTGTAAAGCTCGACTCGGGGCGCGTTGTGAAGAAGATCGCTTGGCAGAACTGCTTCGGCTCCATAAACCAGAAAGAATGGAGTTCTTCCAGTCGACCGGTTAGGGGTGGTCCTCAATCCCCACAGAACTGAGGAAAGCTCGTCGACCCAAGCGCCTGCCGCATGCTTGAGATCACGCATCAGTCGAGGCTTTAGTCCTTTGAGAATCAGACCATTTGCTCTTTCAGCTTGTCCATTCGACTGGGGATGGGAGACCGAAGCGTAGTCGACTCGGGTGCCTTGAGAGGCGCAGAAAGCTCTGAACTTGTCCGAATCGAAGTTTGACCCATTGTCAGTGATAATGCTATGCGGGACTCCATATCTGAATGTTAGCCCTCTGACGAAACTGATAGCAGTGCAAGCATCAAGATTCTTGATAGGCTTAGCTTCAATCCATTTGGTGAACTTGTCGACTGCCACAAGCACATGAGTGAAACCACTTCTGCCTGTTCTCAGTGGACCAACCATGTCTAGTCCCCAGATAGCAAAGGGACAGACGAGTGGAATGGTCTTCAGGGCCGATGCAGGCTTGTGTGACATGTTGGAGTAGAACTGGCACCCTCCACAGTTGTTGACTATCTCTTTTGCCATCTCATTTGCTCTTGGCCAGTAAAATCCTGCTCGGTATGCTTTAGCCACAATGGTCCGAGAGGACGCATGGTGACCGCAGGTTCCCGAGTGGATATCATTAAGGATCATCTGACCCTCTTCTGGTGTTATGCATTTCTGACCAATTCCAGTCGCGCTTTCCCTATACAACTGTCCCTTTATGACTGTGAAGGCCTTGGATCGACGGACGATCTGTCGAGCCTCTTCCTCGTCCTCTGGGAGTTCTTTCCTTAGGATATACGCGATGTACGGTATCGTCCAGTCGGGAGTGATTGCCAAGATTTCCATGATTAGGTCGACCACAGCAGGAACTTCGACTTCAGTCGGATCTGTGCCGCTTTTCGGCTGCGGGGCTTCTTCTGTAAAAGGATCTTCTTGGACTGACGGTGAATGAATGTGTTCCAGGAACACGTTGCTGGGAATGGCTTCTCTCTTGGAGCCTATCTTTGCCAAGTCATTAGCTGCCTGATTTTTCAGTCGGGGGATGTGATGAAGCTCCAACCCCTCGAATTTCTTTTCTAGCTTTCTCACTGCATTGCAATAACCAGTCATAGCCGGACTTCTGACGTCCCACTCCTTCATCACCTGATTGACCACCAAATCTGAGTCGCCATAGACCATGAGGCGACGGACGCCGAGTGAAATGGCCATGCGCAACCCATATAAAAGTGCTTCATATTCTGCTTCATTATTGGAGGAATCGAAGTGAATCTGGAGAACGTATCTGAGCTTATCCCCTCGGGGGGAGACTAATACTACCCCAGCACCGGAACCATTCAGCATTTTAGATCCATCAAAGAACATGGTCCAGTGCTCCGAGTGGACTTGAGTCGGAAGTTGCTGTTCAATCCACTCGGCGACGAAATCTGCGATTGCTTGGGACTTGATAGCCTTCTTTGCTTCAAACCTGATATCTAAGGGAAGGAGTTCAATCGCCCACTTAGCCACTCGACCAGTTGCATCTCTGTTGTGTAGGATTTCTGACAATGGTGCGTCGCTGACGACTGTAATGGAGTGGTCAGAGAAGTAATGTGCCACCTTCTTCGTGGTCATATAAATCCCATATACAAGCTTCTGGTAATGGGGATATCTTTGCTTCGAAGGGGTCAAAACTTCAGACACATAATATACTGGGCGCTGAACTCTGAAGGCCTTTCCTTCTTCTTCCCGCTCGACCGTGAGTACTGTACTGACAACTTGTCCCGTGGCCGCAATGTACAGCAGCAGAGGCTCTTTGCTGATTGGGGCAGCAAGCACCGGCTGGGTGGAGAGCAGAGCTTTGAGCTCTGCAAATGCTGCGTCAGCTTCTGGAGTCCACTCGAACTTGTCAGTCTTCTTCATCAGTCGGTAAAGAGGCAACGCCTTTTCACCGAGTCGAGAAATGAATCGACTTAGAGCGGCCAAGCAACCTGTAAGATTCTGCACATCGTGTGTACGCACGGGGCGCTTCATCCGGAGTATGGCGCCAACTTTCTCGGGGTTAGCGTCGATTCCTCGTTCGGAAACGAGAAAAATGAGTAACTTTCCACCTGGAACTCCGAATGTGCACTTTGGTGGATTGAGCTTGATATCATATCTCCTGAGGTTAACAAAGGTTTCGGCAAGGTCAGTCAGTAGGTTGGAACCTTTCCGTGACTTAACCACAATATCATCCATGTATGCTTCTATGTTCCGACTGATCTGAGTGAGCAAACACTTCTGAATCATTCTCATGAACGTGGCTCCAGCATTCTTGAGGCCGAAGGGCATGGTGACATAACAGAAGCACCCAAATGGGGTGATGAAAGCCGTTTTGATCTCGTCGGGTCCATACAGATGGATCTGATGGTACCCTGAATAAGCATCTAGAAAAGACAAATGCTCACATCCCGCGGTCGAGTCCACTATCTGGTCGATGCGGGGGAGAGGGAAATGATCTTTCGGGCAGGCCCGATTGATATGTTTGAAATCAATGCACATGCGAAGTGACTTGTCCTTCTTGGGGACCATGACGACATTGGCGAGCCACTCGGAGTGGTAAATCTCTCGGATGAACTCCGCTGCTAAGAGCCGAGCCACCTCCTCGCCAATGGCTTTCCTCTTCTGGACGGCGGACCGTGGAAGATGTTCTTTCACAGGTTTGAACTTTGGGTCGACTCGCAGACGGTGCTCAGCCAGCCCCCTGGGAACTCCAGGCATGTCAGAAGGCTTCCATGCGAAGACGTCCCAGTTCTCACGGAGGAACTGGATGAGCGCTTCTTCCTATTTGGAGTCGAACGTCGTCGAGATGTGAGTCGGAGCAGCGTCAGGGTCGGTCGGGTGAATGTGAGCTGTCTTTGTTTCACCGGACGACTGAAAAGCTGACTCTGAAGCAGGCTTCTTGGCCCGTAGCAATTCACTCGGATCGGCAGTCTTTTGGTACTCTTGTAGCTTGACCACTGCCATCTGAGCATTTGCAATCTTTGAGCCTTTCTGAAAGCACTCTTCTGCCTTCTTCCGATTGCCTGTAACGGTGATCACACCTTTGGGACCAGGCATCTTCAATTTGAGATACACGTAACATGGTCGAGCCATGAAGCGTGCGTAAGCTGGCCTGCCCAGAATGGCATGATAGGCACTTTCGAAATCCACAACCTCGAATGTCAACTTTTCCTTGCGGTAATTCTTTGAATCTCCAAAAACCACATCAAGAGCAATCTGGCCGAGTGACACGGATTTCTTCCCGGGAATGACTCCGTGGAAGCTCATGTTACTGGTACTGAGTCTGGACATCGGAATGCCCATCCCTTTCAATGTTTCAGCATATAGTATGTTCAAGCCAGTGCCGCCATCCATCAGGACTTTGGTCAGTCGAGTGCCTTCGACAATTGGGTCGACCACCAAAGCTTGCCTCCCAGGGGTGGCAATGTGCGTCGGGTGATCGGACTGGTCGAATGTGATGGCAGTCTGAGACCACTTCAGGTAACTGGGTGTTGCTGGGGCAACCATGTTCACCTCACGGTTAATGACTTTCAGTCGACTTTTGCTCTCGACACCGGCAAAAATCATCAGGGTGGAATTGACTTGGGGGTATCCATCGTCACTGTCTTCCTTGTCCTCAACTCTGTCCGACTCTTTTTCCTTGTCTTTGGGCTGTTTGCCCTCAAACTGCTGGATCAGGAGTCGACATTGTCGAGTGGTATGCTTTGGGTAAATAAAATTACCCTCTTCATCTTTCTTGGTGTAGATGTGGCATGGCAGATCCAAAACATCATTTCCATCTTGATCCTTGACTTTCTTGGGCTTCCAGGGGCCTTTGGATTTTCCCTTGAAGTTTCCCTGGTCTACGGCCAGGGCCTCCCCAGGAGCGGCTGGCTCGGCCTTCCACTTCTGTTTCCGACTGGATTTTCCTCCGGTTTCTTGGGCGATTGCCTTGAGCTTGCCGCTTCAGAGTCGATCTTCGTCTTCACCATTAGTGTACTTGGTGGCAATCTCCATCATCCGATTCAGAGACATCTCTCCAGTTCGACCGAACTTCAGATTCAACTCTCTATATTTAACGCCTTCCTTGAAGGCACAAACTGCTTGATGGTCTGGCACATTCTCGACCGTGTGATGCAGTGTGATCCACCTCTGGATGTAATCCCTCAGTGTTTCATTCGGCTTCTGTATGCAGGACCTCAACTCTGTAAGGCCTGCATGTCGCTTGCAGGTTCCTTCGAAGGTTGTGACAAACACTCGGGAGAGGTCCTCCCAAGTGTAGATGCTGCTGGGTGCCAACTGATTCAGCCACGCTCTGGCTGAGCCCTCTAACATGAGAGGCAAATGCTTCATGGCCACCTCATCATTGCCGCCGCCAATCTGTACAGCCACTCGGTAATCTTCGAGCCAAGTGTCATGCTTAGATTCACCGGTGAACTTGCTGACCCCAGTCGCCAGCCTGAAGTTGGGAGGAATCACTGCGGCCCTGATGGCTCGACTGAAACACTCTGGCCCTGAAACACGTGCTCTGCTGCTGGCGGGCGCATCTCTGTTCTGGGCTTCCCGATGAGCCCTGTTCCTGTCAACCAAGCCTTGAACGAGGACAGATCTCGCGTCAAAGCCTGGGTCCCTGGGGTCGACTGGAATCCTCTGCCCAACACTATGAGGGCGTCTGTCATCTTGCCGTCGAGGCGCATATGACCCACTCCTCGGGGGAGGGATTGGCACTCGACGTCGATCATCACGATCGAACCGGCGATCATACTGCTCATTTCTCCTGTACTGATCACGTCGGTCACCACGTCCCTCATGCCTCGGGGGCGATCTCGGGCTGTGAGCCGACTCGACTGTATCGGTTGCGACGGGTCGACTGTGGATCCTGTTCCGCGACTGAGAGACGGCGGAATTGTGGTTTCCCGCCGCCCGGAGCAACGCTCTGATCTGCAACAAGCCCCTGCCAGCCTCCGACTGGGAGGGCTGAATTGATTCTGCTATACGGGCCGCAGCGGCCAAATTCTGAATTGGGGTTCGGTATACCTGCGGTGGCGGCGAGAGCTGACGCCGACTGGACTCGGGAGCTTGCTGTCGTCGACTGGACTCGGGAGCCCGCTGACGCGCTTGCTCGTCGAGTATTCGCTGGAGATTCTCCAGTCGAGTGCGCTCGGCCAGGTTAGCCAAGCGCGCGTCCTCCAAGGCCCGGGCCTCGGGGGTTTCTCCGACGATAGGAGTGTGGAGCGCGTCCATGTTCCGGTGGCGAAGCTCCTCTCGCTGCAATGATGTGAGAGGTTCGGGGAGATACTCATCGTGGGGATGCGACGGGTCGCCCTCACCTGCGCCTCCATCAGCGCGAGGGAAACCGGGAGGACCGTGCGCCCCATCGACCGCCAGAACCTCAGCCGCTGGGTCGCTGCTGTCGCATTCGGATGCGGTCTCTGCGGAGCCAGTCGACAGGTCGAACAGGCCGCAGATGGATTCGTCGGGCTCGATTGCCGTGACTTGCGGGGCGGCCGACTGGCGAGCCACGGCATGTCTCACCCACCTCTGAAGTCTCGACCGACCGGAGCGCTTGCGCCGGTGGGAGACAGAGCGGGGAGACGATACGGGGGCCGACCGATATTGGGTCGACGGCTGCCGCAGGAGGACGCCACGAACGCATGCACGGAAATGCGTCGCAGCGCGGACGGGGAGCGCGTCGATGTTGAGTGGCGCCTCCTGAAGCCAGGCGGAGTCGTCGACGATGAACGTGAGCGCGCCGAGACGGATCTCGCGGCCCTCCACCAAAACTCCGCACGAAACCATGATCAAAGGGATCGGAAAAATCGCAACTTCTCCAATCAGGCGCTAAGATTCTGGCTCCACGGTGGGCGCCAACTATCGTGGTTCTAACTCTGACAGTGATGTAGGGGGGTAAGTATGGAGAGGCTAGATCTCAGCTATTGGGAAGTTGTAAGCACACCAAGATGTACGAGTTCAGGCCCTTCGCGGAGGAAGTAACAGCCCTACGTCTCGGTGCCCGGAGACGGTCGATTGGATTACTGGCGTGTGAATAACAGGGGTGAGAACCCTTCATACTGAGGAGGGGGGTGGCTTATATAGAGTTCGCCGGCCCCCTCCTGCCCTCAGTAATGCAGGGTTTAAGGTACATTTAAGGCTAGGCGTTACTGGTAATGCCCCTAATAAAGTGCTATGATGACCATAAAGACTACTTAACAACTGACCGTTTGCCTGCGGAGTGACTGTAGGTCTCCTGGCGGTCGAGTGGTTGGCTTCATGGTCGAGTGATAGCTTTCTGGTCGAGTGTCTTGGGTCCGTCGAGTGGGATACCTTTAAGTCGATTGAAAGGTGACTTCTCCTAGGGATGTCCTAGGGTAGGACTCTTTGGTCAGGTCCGTGTCCCTACCCTAGGTACATGTCTTCATCAACCGACGACCAGGAGCCTCTCTTCACCACAAGGAGCCCAAGGATGCGGGTACTCCAACATCATTTATATTAGTAATGACTATGATCATTCATGGCATGATCTTGCATAGGCATTACGTCCGTGATATGTAGATTGTTATCCAACTGCATCTTCAACTAAAACTCCACCACAAGCCTACTATCCAACATTAAGTTTATAATAAACAAAGAATTGCAATAAGTATGATGGCATAGTGTAGACGGTAAAACTATCATACGTAAGTGATAAAGAAACTATCATTTTATCCTTAATGGCAACAATACAATATGTGTCCAATCCCTTATTGTCAATAGGATCAGATTCACTGCAACGTTAAACTCACTACCATGCACAAAAATCTATGAAGCACTACCTACCAATCAGGGCCAGAGACGACAAATGGATTGAAAAGCATATACTTGTGGAGCAAATAAACTTCATAAGATTCAATATAATTCAATGAACAATCTGGTAATGAAGTGACAATTCATCATATTCTAAGAAACATAACCACCGATTACGTCTTATTTATGTTGATCATGTGAGGCACCTCATGTGAACTTTGTATTGAATCACTTGAGAGAGAGAGAGCATGCCATCTAGCTACGGCTATGGACCATAACGTCCTAAGGAAACTACTCTTTGTTGGTCATAGCAAGGTTGATGAGATGGCTCCACTAATGGATTCACCCTCCGGAAGGATGCCGGAACTGGCCTCCAGATTAGATCTCCCGGGAACAGAAACTTGTGGCGGCGTAAAAAATCATTGAAAATGGTGCAGATGTTTTTGAAAAATATGGGGTTTATGGGCAAACAAATCAATGCAAGGTAGTTCTAGGGGGGCCCACATGTCTACTCCACGAGGGTCGGCCCCTGGTCGCATAGCTTGGCACCGTGGAGGGCTAGGGATGGCCCCCTGTCCTCTCCCATCACTTATTGGTATCTTCTATACTACCTCCGTCCTGGTTTATTAGTCCCCTATGTAATTTATGCTATATTTTGACCAAAAATTTAGCTGACAAAATATTGGTGCATGTCAACAAATCATATCGTTGGATTCGTATTTGAACATAGTTTTCAATGATATAATTTTTTGTGACATGCACGAACATTTTGTTACTTAAATTATGGTCAAAATATGGGATAGATTACAATGGGGACCAATAAACCAGGACGGCGGTAGTACTTGCAAAAAAACACTGTAAGTCCCTATGGTATTTTGAGTTCTGTAGATATTGATTTTCTGAAAAGTCAAAACATGCAGAAAAGGGTTACTTTCTCTGTGCACTGAATTAATTGCTATAATAATTATTCAAAAGTGATATTATAATAGCATGAAATAAAAAATAAAAAGTATAGATATGTTTGAGATGTATTAGTACCATAAGTATCTTACTATCCAATCGCACCAGTAATGTATGCAATTTGTCGTGGGTAATGTACACTTTTCTTTTGGGTCGAATTGGTTTGGTTTGTACCCATGGTAATGGATCCAATCCACATATCCTCCACAATGATCCCATAATTTGTGAGTAGTATATCAAGGCTATAGAGGTTGTGTAGTAGTAGATATGTTAATTTCTCCCTCATTTTCTTGGACCTAGGATGGTTTTGTGATTTCACCGAAGTAGTACCATTATGGGTATGCGGTAGAGACATCTTAATTTGTTCTAACAATGATGTGTAATGATGTTAGTTACATCTTGGTCCTATCATTGGGTGGTATACACTTTACAAAGACATTGGACGAGTGTCCATTAATTGCTCCGTCATGCTCTAATCTAGGATGTTATATTATGTGCATGTGTTAATTTATTAGCATTGGCATAGGGTTCCGTGGACTTGGTTGCCCCTTCATTTTTTGTAATCCGTGAATGCCCAAAGATGGACACAATTGTGTGACAAAAGCTATCAAATCTTTCCTTTTGCGGTTATCACTAGTAGTACATGCCAGCATCTTTGTTGGTTAGCCAACACCATAAAGAGCATAGGAGAGAGAGAGAGGACTTCATTTATGGGTGTATTTATAGAGGAACGTATGAGGATTATCCACCAACAAAGAAAAAAATTCTTCGAGGCCAAAATACTGCCCAACTCTCTTCTCCACTAAAATCCATGATAAATTTCCAAGGATTGGTTTGTACCCATGGTAATGGATCCATTCCACATAACCTCCACAGTTATTACATAATGTGTAAGTAGTCCATCAAGGCTATGGTGGTTGTGTAGTAGTAATAGATATATCAATTTCCCCTCATTTGCTTATTCCTAGGATGATTTTGTGGTTTCATTGAAGTAGTGCCATTATGGGTATGACGTCAATATATCTTAATTTGTTCTAACAGGGGTGTATAATAATGACAGCTACATCTCCATCCTATCATTGAGTGGTATACACTTTATAAATACATTGTACGGGTGTCCATCAATGGCTCTGTCATGCTCTAATATGGGATATTATATGTTGTGCATGTATTAATGTATTTGCACTAGCATAGGGTGCACGGACTTGGTTGGCCCCTCATACTTTGTAATCTGTGAAAGACCAAATATGAGCACACTTGTGCGACAAAAGCTATGCGATTGATCCTTTTGTGCTTATCATTAGTAGTACATGCCAGCATCTTTATTGGTTAGCGAACACTACCAAGAGCATAGGAGAGAGAGAACTCGCGAAAGAGTTGAACTCCTTGTTGCATATGTGTTAAGTGTTAACATTGCTCTTTACTTTACAGGACAACCCATGTTTGTAGAAGTCAGTTAAGTGGGAAATGGATAGCTGAATCTATTCCATGCACACCCACTTTTTGTTTAGCTTGTTTAGGTTAAAAGAAGAAACGTCAAGCGACACTTACATATGTGCAACACTCATTGTCGTTGTATTTTCCAAACAATAATAGTTTGTGGCAACATATGTGTCGGTCATTCGGATTGTGCACATGAAAAGAGATTTACCTAGGTCAGGCCCTCGGTTCTAGGTAATACCCTACTTCCTTCTTTTCTAGAATGATTCCTATATCCATATATGAGAACTATGTTTTGTGTCAACAAAGTGGTTCGATCAGTAGATCGTATGTGGTGTACCCTGCCACACCTTATATGCTTGGTCCCTTCTCAGCCTCTTTAGGTATAATATGTCTTCCAAGCCGATATATGGCGAAAAGTGACTTGCATGTTATGTGTGGGCCGAACTAGCTCTGCCATAGATGAGGCCATTAAGCAACACCCATGAGAGCGAGGCACGGGCACACACTATGAATCCCATTTTGCCTATTCCCGAGCCCCTTGCCTCTCGCGATCGCCATCACCATCTATGATCTTGGGACTTTGCAGTCCCACGTACGAGAAAGTCTAATACTAGTTCATAACTAATTATTTTAGTACAGGTCAGAGATGGGGCTCCACGGCCCCAAAGAAAGGTTCAAACTCTAGGGTGCACACGAAGGACTTGGCAACACCACTGCTTGCCACTCACGATCTCACAGCCTCAACTTGCCAGGCTCGGGAGAGAAGGGAAGGAATGGAACACTTGGATTTACCCAGGTTCGGCCCACCTTGTGGTGTAAAACCCTACTCCTATTTTGTGGTAGATTGCCTCGCGAGGAGGTTGAGTATGAACTGGTACAAGGGATGAGATGCCTCATGAGGGCTACGGGGGTTGAACTGGGTTGAATCCTTCTCCACGGTGGAGGCTAACTTATGTTTATAGTGGCCTCGGTCCTTTTCCCTCACAGCTTAGGCGGGAAGGGATACCACAGTGGCAAATTTTGAAGTGGGATAGTAGTACACTCTATCCTTGCTAAAGGTGGTCTTCGCCTGCAAAGCTCCTGGTCGTGACGCAATGTTGGGCTTGGTGATGACCTCTGTCCTGCCGTGCCAGTGGCCTTGGTCTTGTATTACTGGAATGGAATCCTTTGGGTGATTCCTTGGGAACCCGCGTACGTCCTTGCCTCCTTAGCACCAAAGAGGAAACTGTCCTCTCCTGTGCCCGCTGGCGCTGGCCTTGGTCGTTTCTACCTCTTGAGCATGCGTTGGTTTTCCCTTTAAGGGGAAAGGGTGATGCAGCAAAGTAGCGTAAGTATTTCCCTCAATTTTTGAGAACCCAGGTATCAATCCAGTAGGAGACTACACGCAAGTCACCTAGTACCTACACAAACAAACAAGAACATCACAACCAACGCGATAAAGGGGTTGTCAATCCCTTCACGGTCACTTACGAACGTGAGATCTGATATAGATAATAAGATAAATATTTTTGGTATTTTTGTGGTATAGATTGGAAAATAAAGATTGTAAAATAAATAGTAAACTAGAATTATAGATCAGAAACTTATATGATGTAAAGTAGACCCGGGGGGCATAGGTTTCACTGGTAGCTTCTATCAAGATAGTGTTGGGGAACGTTGCAGAAATTAAAAATTTTCTACGCATCACCAAGATCAATCTATGGAGTAACTAGCAACGAGAGGGGAGTGCATCTTCATACCCTAGAAGATCACGAGTGGGAAGTGTTGCAAGAACGCGGTTGGAGGAGTCGTACACGTAGCGATTCAGATCGCGGCCGAATCTGATCTAAGCACCGAACAACGGTGCCTCCGAGTTCAACAGACGTGCAGCCCGGTGACGTCTCCCGCGCCTTGATCCAGCAAGGAGGAGGGAGAGGTTGTGGAAGAAGGCTCCAAAAGCAGCACGACGACGTGGTGGTGATGGAGTGGCAGTTCTCTAGCAGGGCTTCGCCAAGCTCACGCGGAGGAGGAGAGGTGTTGGGGAGGGGAGGGGCTGCGCCTTGGATGTGGTGCTGCAGCCCTCCCCTCGCCCCTCTAGTTATAGGGAGAAGGGGGCCGGCCCCTCTAGATGACATCTAGAGGGGGGGCGGCGGCCAAGGGCGAGGGGGCTTGCCCCCCAAGCAAGAAGGCTCTAACAGCAGCATGACGGCGTGGTGGTGATGGAGTGGCAGTTCTCTGGCAGGGCTTCGCCAAGCTCACACGGAGGAGGAGAGGTGTTGGGGAGGGGAGGGGCTGCGCCTTGGATGTGGTGCTGCAGCCCTCCCCTCGCCCCTCTTTTTATAGGGAAAAGGGGGAAGGGGGCGGCCCCTGTAGATGAGATCTAGAGGGGGGCGGCTGCCAAGGGGAGGGGGCTTGCCCCGCAAGCAAGGGGGGGGGGGGGCTTTAGGGTTCCCCCAAACCCTAGGCGCATGGGCCCTAGGGGGAACGGCGCCCAGCCCACTAGGGGCTGGTTCCCTTCCACCTACAGCCCATAAGGCCCTCCGGGGCAGGTGGACCCTCCCGATGGACCCCCGGAACCCCTCCGGTGGTCCCGGTACAATACCTGTATACCCCCCGAATATTTCCGGTGACCGTATGATGACTTCCCATATATAAATCTTCACCTCCAGACTATTCCGGAACTCCTCGTCATGTCCGGGATCTCATCCGGGACTCCGAACAACATTCGGTAATCACATACAAATCTTCCTAATAACCCTGGCGTCATCGAACCCTAAGTGTGTAGACCCTACGGGTTCGGTAACCATGCAGACATGACCGAGACAACTCTCCGGCCAATAACCAACAGCGGGATCTAGATACCCATGTTGGCTTCCACATGTTCCACGATGATCTCATCGGATGAACCACGATGTCAAGGATTCAAGCAATCTCGTATACAATTCCCTTTGTCAATCTGTACATTACTTGCCCGAGATTCGATCGTCAGTATCCGAATACCTCGTTCAATCTCGTTACCCGCAACTCACTTTATTCGTTGCGTAACACATCATCCCATGACCAACCCTTAGTCACATTGATCTCATTACGATGGTGTCTTACCGAGTGGGCCCAGAGATACCTCTCCGTCATACGGAGTGACAAATCCCAGTCTCGATTCGTGCCAACCCAACAGACACTTTCAGAGATACCCGTAGTGCACCTTTATAGTCACCCAGTTACGTTGTGACGTTTGGCACACCCAAAGTATTCCTACAGTATCCGGGAGTTGCACAATCTCATGGTCTAAGGAAAAGATACTTGACATTAGAAAAGCTTTAGCAGACGAACTACACGATCTTGCGCTATGCTTAGGATTGGGTCTTGTCCATCACATCATTCTCCTAATGATGTGATCCC